>NC_134400.1:25834492-26434492 GCF_050003625.1 Haematobia irritans
TATATATATATATATATATATATATATATATATATATATATATATATATATATATATATATATATATATATATATATATATATATATATATATATATATATATATATATATATATATATATATATATATATATATATATATATATATATATATATATATATATATATATATATATATTTAATATATATTTAATCAATTTTCTAATTGAAAATACTTTGGTGAGTTTTTTTCTATGTATGCACTAAAAAAAGGAATTTTTTGTGTGACTGGCACAGACCAATATTCCAGGGGAAAATATTTATTTACA
The DNA here is from genome assembly GCF_050003625.1 of Haematobia irritans. NCBI lineage: Eukaryota > Metazoa > Arthropoda > Insecta > Diptera > Muscidae > Haematobia > Haematobia irritans. Next base: position 25,834,800 of record NC_134400.1, read on the forward strand.
TTAATTCTAAACCGATAGCCTTTGATGTAAAAAAAACAACAAATAGATGTAAAAAATAATTTACTTTTATACATTTGTATCGTTTAAATACAGGGTTGTGATCTTATTTGTGTGATATAATATTCCCATTAAAATTTTAAGTGGATTTTAAAAAATATTCTATGAAAAATGTAATTGATTTCACAATTTTTTTAATTGAAACAAAAATTAATTGTATCAATTAATTTTTTTATTGGAACAATTAATTGTTTGATTGACTTTGGTGATTGATACTATCATTTCTATGAAGGAAGACATTTCAATTAAAATTTAAATGGACCAATTAATTTCGTGATTGAAGACAAAAAATATTTTTACTATGTAGAATCAGGCAGAACTCATTGCTAAGAGAGAAGTTCGCCACTTATGGTATCTCAATGGACTGAATAGTCTATGTGAGCATACAATATTGGGTTACCATAATACTTAATCTAACTAATATGTGCGGAATTATAGGCATGTCTATTTTTTCCCTTCGATAATTCCAAAGTTGCATCAATATGGCTTAGAAAAAGCTCAAAACAAAAATTTCGCCCTTATTTCGCACGAATGTTTTTTATTTAAAAAAAAAACCTTAAGCTTATATATTTAAAGAGCACAATGTTATTTTGGACGGGGAACATGTAACGATTGCCTTAAAATTTTTTTCCTATCATATGATTTACTTTTCGAATATGATTACGGCACTGATATCTATTCTTAGCCTGTAGTTTACTTACCTCTGTTCGTTTTGTGCTAAATGGTGTAAATTATATATAAATGTATTCACGCTTAATTGCAAAGCCTTGATGTATATTAAAAAAACACACAATGAGTTTTTAATAAAAAAAGTTCTTTGTGAAATTGATTTCTCTCTCTCGGACAAAGGGTAGCTTTATTCAAAGTCAAAGATCAATATCAATAATGTAAATACAATTTTATGAAATACCCATGAAAGAATGAATTTATAATAAACATTATATATTAAAAAAAGTGGTTTTTGCAGTGTTACTAAAGGCTAGCTGACACGAAGAATCTGAAATGAAGACATCTTGTGAACAATTTTTTTAGTCAATAAATTTGAAATTTTCATTGAAGCGATAAGAACTGGATAATGCATTGGCGAAACAATATTACTTCGAATTTTCGAATTCACATTTTATCAGTTTTTATTAATTTTTTTATCAAAATTTTTATCAAATCGATATCTTCTTCTCTAACCCAGAAAAGCCGTGATTAATTCCACCAATAAATTAAAAAATGTATTCATGTGCATTTCAAAAATAACTTAAAATCCTTTAAAAATTAAAAATAGAAGTATTATCTTACAAAGTTTTGATTGGGAAAGAGAATTAATTCATATTTTTTTTCATAATGTCTGAAGGTACTCGTAGATCCCCTTAATCTTTCTTTTTTGTCTTCAATCATGGAATTAATAGGTTGAATTCATTACTAATTGAAATTGATTCAATCACGGGAATGGAAATATCAATCACCAACGCAAATTAAAAACAAGTTTATGCGGCCTCAAGTTCGACCGGGCCGAATCATAAATACCCACCACCATGAATGAAATAATATAATTGTCTGCATTGAAAACTCTTCGTCGGGTTACTTGAAAATATAGTGAATTTCTGGTGGATTTGATGACAGATATTCTGTCAAGCAAACATGGAAATCGGGAGACTTAACATATGAGGGCTATACCAAAACACGAACAGATCCACACCATATTTGCCACATCTATTTATGGACCTAAAATACCTCTAATTTTGGAATTTCAGGCAAATCGAATAAAAATTGCGGAATCTATAAGCCTCTAATCAAATCGGGAGATCTCTCTATATGCGGGGTACATCAAAATGTGGATCGATACGCCCCATATTCGGCTTTCTTATTTAAACACACCCAGAGAAGGAATATGATCACCTCAAACTTGTTTCAAGAGCAAAATGTTATTTTTGGATGGTGATCATGTAACATGTTCGCTGCAACCATGTTATTTTATCGGAAATTATGTATCTGTTTCGGAAAGCATGTTATGTTTGGGAAGAAAACAACATTTTTGCGACAAACATGTTACATGGTTACCATCCAAAAATAACATTTTGCTCTTGAAACATGTTTGAGGTGATCATATTCCTTCTCTGGGTGCATAGAGCGATACACACCATCTTCGGCACACTTACATATGTGTGGACCTAAAATATCTCTCGATTTCCAATTTCCGGCAATTCGGGCTATCGGGCTATTTGGGGGCTATACCGAAACATAAACCATCTTCTACTTGTTTATGAATACAAAATATCTCTACATTCGGATGTCTAGACGCTCATGAAGCCAAATCGGGATATCGGGCTATATGGGGGTTATATCAAAATGTGGACCATATCACACCATATTTGGCACACTTATTTATGGACCCAAAATACCTCTATATATAGAAATTCAGGAAAATCGGAAAAAAATTTGAATGTCGAGACGCTCAAGACCCCAAATTGGGGGGTCGGTTAGTGCGGGGTTTATATCAAAATCTGGACCGATACACACTATATTCGGGACACCTATTTATGGATCCAAAATGAAATTTCAAGCAAATCGTATAAAAATTCGGATTTCTAGATGCTCATGAAGCTAAATCAGTAGATCGGGCTATATGGGGGCTATGCCAAACCGTGGACCGATATACACTATATTCGGCACACCTATTTATGGATCCAAAATACCTCTATATTTTGAAATTCAGGCAAATCGGATAAAAATTGCCAAGAAGTCAAATCAGGAAATCGGGCTTGGGGCTTCTCAAAATCTGGGCCGATACACATCATATACGGCGCACCTATTTATGGAACCAAAATACCTCTATATTTTGAAATTCAGGCAAATCGGATAAAAATTGGGATGTCTAGACGCTCAAGATCCCAAATCGGGGGGTCAGTTAGTATGGGGGGGTGGGCTATATCAAAATCTGGGCCTGTAGAGCCCGTCTTCTTGACATGCTTGCACACAATAATGTAAATACAAGGAGAATTTATGCAAAATTTCAGCACGATAGCTTCATTATTGAAACTGTAGTGTGATTACAACAGACAGACAGACAGAAGGTCATGGTTATATCGTCTTAGAAATACATCCTGCACTGAAAAAACAGTGAACCCACCAGGAAGAAAACTTTTGATTAATTTTAGAAAATTTTGAATATTTTTAGAAATTTTTAACTAAACAGTATTACAAGCGCTGGCATCGCGCCGATATCACAAAAATAAGTAAATATTATTCGACAAATTCAAGAAAATTTATTAGACATAGATAATTTTTTCCCCTTTTTAAAGAAAATTTTGTAATTTGAAGGAAAAAATTGGAGTTCAAAATTGGAAGAATGTCTTTAGTGACATACGAAGTTCATGATGGACGATTTTGTAGTAAAATTTACAAATTTGAAGAAATAATGAACTTTTTTATGACAAATACGAATTTAGTAAATCTCTATCCTTAACTTGTATATAATTTTTTCCCGTCTTTTAGTTCATTTAACTAACGTACGCAAAAAATTATTAGAGTAAATGAAACTTTCACCAAATATAATAAGTTCATGAACTAAAATATAGTTAAATTGGCTTTAGTGAAATAGTGAGTTCACTTTTTTTTGAGTGTGATCAAGAATATATACCAAATACTTTATGTAGTCGGAAATCGATCGTAAATTCGGCCAGGTCAAATCTTATGTACCCTCCACCATGAATTGGGTAGTGGTAACACATGTCTTACCATACTCGTAGTTCATATGGGGTAGATTAAATGCCAATATAACGCAAAAAATGTTTACGCTGAGGTTAGATGCCATATGTTGACTTCACGTATCAAATTTCAACGGGATCGGATGATCGCTAACCGACTCAGAATATGTACATATACTCCCATCCCGTGGCGGCCTTAAGATCGACCGGTCCAAATCTTAAATGCTCATCACCTTGAATCAAATATAATAGTTTTCTTTGAAAACTTCTCATCGTGTGGAGTCTATACCGAAACATGATCGATTCACACCACGTTCGTTACTCCTATTTACTGACCTCTATATTTTGAATTTCAAAAGTATTTTAGGTCGAATATTGCCCATGCTTTGGTATAACTATATCAAAATATGAGCTAATACTCGTATAGCCCATTTTCGAACTTGACCTGCTTGCAGACAAAAAAGAATCTGTTGCCAACCTTCGGCACGATTGCATAATTCTGTCTGTAGCGTGATTACACTAAACAGACGTCCTAGAATTTCTCCCTGATCATTGACAAACTTATTATACCCCCCATCACCTTTCTATGGTGGTAGGTATAAAAGTCGATGGAATTAAACACAAATTAATTAAATCAATAAAATTTCTAATTGCCGATATTTTCAATTATTAAGTTAATATTCAATTAAGTTTTAATAAAGAAAAATTTTAAAATATTTTCTTCTCAGTTGGATGATTCCGAACCTGCCGCAAAACCCCAACGGTAATTTCTCAATGAATTACTTTTTTTAAACTTATGTTAATTTTTCTGATTCGCTAAGTCTTTAACCTTTAAAAATAAATTGTCACGTTTAGACTTTAATGACACGAAAAACAAAACATTTACAAAAAAACAAGAAAATAAATTGATTAGCTATTATGAAAAGAAATGCTATTTGAATGCAGCTAAACAGTATTTGGAGAAATTGTCACAGGTATATGTGTTATTTTTGTTATTTACTGCAACGCGCACACACCCACTGCTGATATATGAAAAGTGTCGTAGTGACGTTTAGGTTTAGAACACATGAACTTGAAGTTTTTTTTGTTTTGTTAATTTTTTCTTTATTTCCTTGGACATTCTCAGAATGTAGCACGATTTGTGCTTATGTATACAAATCGCTGGAAGTGTTTATAGTAAGACAATTGTTTTGTAATATACCGCTTATTAAATTAAAAAGAAAATAAAATAAAAAAGATTTCGCAATTAAAAATGGTACACAGGTGTTACCAACGTATATGTCATTATTATTGACAGATGTGTAAATATGTCGGTGAGCAAGCAAAATATTTGTTTACATTTTGTAAGTGAATAACATATATAGAAAGAAAATGACCGCAAATGTGAGAACCTAAAAATAGTATGATGAAGCTCTTTGGCAATCGAAAAACCACCGAAGCTATGAGAGAATACCAGCTAGAAATGGGAAATGGGCTTAACACAACTCTGGGACTGCTTTTTTGCAGCAACAAAAAAATTGTTTGCGATATAAACCTCCATAGGAATTGGCAAACGGGAAGAGTTAGAGAAGCCTTCATATAAGGATTTATTTTCCCTTACATCTTCGCGCCAGATTACAATAAACAACGTCTATTAAGAAGGAGTTATTAGGAACATTTTCCTGGAAATCAGACGGCTGAACCATCTACTGTTAAAAACATAGATGCTTTAAGGTCATATAACGGTCGGAGTATTATATCAACATTTTGTTGCCACTCGAGGCAAAAATAATCTACCAAAATTTGGAGAAAATTTTACCCAACAAAAAAATCGTATTTTGCAAAAATCTATTTCTATAGAAAATTTAGTCAAAATTTTATTTCTATAGAAAATTTGGTCAAAATTTTATTTCTATAGAAAATTTTGTCAAAATTTTATTTCTATAGAAAATTTTGTCAAAATTTTATTTCTATAGAAAATTTTGTCAAAATTTTATTTCTATAGAAAATTTTGTCAACATTTCTATAGAAAATTTTGTCAAAATTTTATTTCTATAGAAAATTTTGTCAAAATTTTATTTCTATAGGAAATTTTGTCAAAATTTTATTTCTATAGGAAATTTTGTCAAAATTTTATTTCTATAAAAAATTTTGTCAACTTTTTTTTTCATAAAAAATGTTGTCAAAATTTGATTTCTATAGAACATTTTGTCAAAATATTTCTATAGAAAATTGTGTCAACAAAATTTGATTTCTACAGAAAATTTTTTCAATATTTTGTCAAAATTTGTTTTCTATAGAAAATTTTGTCAAAGTTTTTGTTTTAATAGAAAATTTTGTCAAAATTTTATTTCTATAGAAAATTTTGTCAAAATTTTATTTCTATAGAAAATAATGTCAACATTTTATTTCTATAGAAAATTTTGTCAACATTTTATTTCTATAGAATATTTTGTCAACATTTTATTTCTATGGAAAATTTTGTCAAAATTTTATTTCTATAGAAAAGTTTGTCCAAATTTTATTTCTATAAAAAATTTGTCAAAATTTTATTTCTATAGAAAATTTTTTCAAAATTTGATTTCTATAGTAATGTAAATTTCTATAGTAAAAGTAAATGTACCTCTTAGATGGAAAGGAATATTTTGTAAAATCTACCAAAATACCAAGAAATCTACCAATTTACCAAAGAGTGAAAATCTACCATTTATGGTTGAATTCTACCAACTGTGGCAACCGTGCTATCGACTCACCAATTTTTATACCCTGCGCCACACTGTGGAACAAGGTATTATAAGTTAGTGAATATGTTTGCAACACCCAGAAAGAGACGAGATAGACACATGGTGTCTTTGTCAAAAATGCTCAGGGTAGTCTCCTGAGTCGATATAGCCATGTCCGTCGGTCCGTCTGTCCGTGAACAAACCAAAATCTAGGTCCAGTTTTAGTCCAATCGACTTCAAATTTGGCACAAGTATGTGTTTTGGCCTATTGATTTTGGAAGAAATCGATTCAGATTTAGATATAGCTCCCATATATATATTTCGCCCGATGTGGACTTATATGGCCCCAGAAGCCAGAGTTTTACCCTAATTTGCTTAAAATTTTGCACAAGAAGAACAATTAGTACTATAGTCAAGTGTGCCAAATTTTATTGAAATCGCTTCAGATTTAGATATAGCTCCCATATATATATATATATATCTATATATATATATATATATATATATATATATATATATATATATATATATATATATATATATATGTATATATATATATATGTATATATATATATATATATATATATATATATATATATATATATATATATATATATATATATATATATATATATATATATATATATATATATATATATATATATATATATATATATATATATATATATATATATATATATATATATATATATATATATATATATATATATATATATATATATATATATATATATATATATATATATATATATATATATATATATATATATATATATATATATATATATATATATATATATGTATATATATATATATATATATATATATATATATATATATATATATATATATATATATATATATATATATATATATATATATATATATATATATATATATATATATATATTTCGCCCGATATGGAGTAATACGGTTCCAGAAGCCAGAGTTTTACCCCAATTTGGTTGAAATTTTGCACTAGGAGTACCATTAGTATTGTAGTCAAATGTGCCAAATTTTATTGAAATCGGTTCAGATTTAGATATAGCTCCCATATATATTGTTCGCCCGATTTACACTCATATGACCACAGTGGCCACTCTTTTACTCCGATTTAATTGAAATTTTGCACAGGGAGTAGAATTAGCATTGTAGCTATGTGTGCCAAATTTGGTTGAAATCGGTTCAGATTTAGATATAGCTCCCATATGTACGTGCTTCTTATTTCGACAAAAATGGTCAAAATACCAACATTTTCCTTGTAAAATCGCCACTGCTTAGTCGAAAAGTTTGAAAAACAAAGAAACAAAGTGAAGTAAAATAGTTGTTAACAGGTCAAGTGATAGAAGTGAACAAGAAAGATTTTTACGGGTGTAATTTTTACAATATGGCTGATATGAAAACCTATTTTCGTTAAGCTATTTTAGTTAACTAATTGAAAGCATTTCGATAACATTTCATACTAACAATTTGGGTATTTTTAAGATTGTTTGCGGCGAAAAATTGGGGTTTACGTTCTTGACGTAAACAGATTCTGATAAAGTGCTTGAGTCTATGCCTTTTTTTTAAATTTTGTAATGCATGTCTATGCTACTTCTCATTTGGGTGATGGGATGTTATGAATGAAATTTAGGCAACCCAACTGAAAATTATTCAAAAATTTAAGGTTTACGGTAGTGATGACATTTTTCAAAATTGTTTCTAACAAAAGTACGAACATATTTCATAAAAAGTACGTAACTTTTTCATAAAAAGTACGAAATGTTTCATACAAAGTACGAAACTTTTCATAAAAGCACGGAACTTTTCATAAACGTACGAAATTCTTTCATAAAAATTGCGAAACTTTGTTGTTAGTAGGACTAGGGATGGCCTTCAGATATTCTGGTAGAACTAGAAACTTTCTACCAACCATATACTCCGTTAGAATGCTATTGGGATGACGAATAATTCCTTCTTAGTATGTATTATAATCCATGCAATCATTTGTTTTTGTCGTTGTTGCGATAAGAAACAAAGTTGGAAAATTACATTTCGAAAGCTGATAGAAATTCTTTGTGGCAAAGTCCCATGAAAACAAAATTATTTCTCCTTTTTAATAGCAAAAAACTTGAATACATCTTGTTTGCAATAAATGTATATAATCTATATGTACTTCTTTAACACTTGTTGCTAATGTTTATTTGTAAGAGAAATCTAAAGAATATAGAATATGGCTTTTGTTGATATCGACTTTCTGTCTGTGCATTATGAGTATTTTTTTAATCTTTTATTATTATTTATTTTCTTTGTTTATATTGCAAAAAAAATTTTTCGTTTTATTTTTCGACTCTGTGACGTCTCACGTGAAATGTTTATATAGGTCTATATAGAAGCAATGAAAATTGCTTCTTAATATTGAAGACTGATTCACATGGATGTGTGTGTGTTTATTTTAGTAGCTGAAATGACAAAAGACCTAACAAGCGAGAAATAAATAAATAATAGCTAAGATAGAGTAATCATTAAAAAAAAAACAATATTCCAAAATAAAATTCCATCCAGATGTCGATGAAAAAATATTTTTGTTTTACAAAGATATCTACAGCATATGTGATTCATTCAGTGTTTGCCAATTCAACACTGGTGTATCTCTAAAACTAACGTTTTAAAAACATTTACACTAAAAAAGCATGTCCCGTTCCAAACGTTTTGTTTTTACCCTAATGATTTCGGCATTGATTCCGAGCCAAAGAAGAAGGAGAAATGAAGTAAACAAATATTTAAGACACAATTTCTTTTAATTTTGAGTTTAGCGTACATGATTCTAGGAACGTTTTCAGTGATACCAAATGGCAATCAAATATCTACATATCGGAAAATATCCCGTAAGAGGAAGGAACATGTGTAGAAAAAGAGCTCAATGTAAATGTTGCATTAAAGCACAACATGACTCGAAAAAATCAAAAAGGCTTTTTCGAAATTGATAAAAAATATCGGTAGAATAAATTTGTGTAGCTTGTAACTCTTTTTTTTTAACAGCAAAACTCTTAGCAAAAGATGGTCATATCGATCAAAAGTAATTGCATTTGTAATTTCGATTTCTTCCACACAGTTTTGTGTGGAACTTTTTTCCGGATTTTTTTTCCAAAACCGGTGGACGGTAGGGTTTTAGAAAAGTCATTTTTTTACCGAGAAAAAGCGACTTTCAAAAAACCCATTTTCATACTCTAAATAAATGACCTCGCCGTACCATAAACCGGACCAAACCGTCACACCTTGGAAATGGGGAGCCCCAGATCACGCACTGAAAAAACAGTGAACCCACCAGGAAGAAAATATTTAGTTAATTTTAGAAAATTTTGAATATTTTTAGAAAATTTTAACTAAACAGTTTTACAAACGCTGACATCACGCCAATATCACAAAAATAAGTAAATATTTTTCGACAAATTCAAGAAAATTTATTAGACATAATTAATTTTTTTCACTTGTTAAAGAAAATTTTGTAGTTTGAAAGAAAAAATTGGAGTTCAAAATTGTAAGAATGTCTTTAGTGATATACGAAGTTCATGATGGACGCATTTGTAGTAAAATGTACAAATTTAAAGAAATAATGAACTATTTTGTGAGAAGTACGAATTTAGTAAAACATTTTACTTCATTTGTGTCAAATTTTTTTTCCCGTTTTTTAGTTCATTTTACTAACGTAAATACGCAAAAAATTATTGAGAGTAAACTTTCTCCATATATAATAATTTCATGAACTAAAATAAAGTTAAATTGGATTTAGTGAAATAGAAAGTTCACTTTTTTTTGAGTGCGGTTACCCCTCGAACCAAAAATAATCTACCAAAATTTGGAGAAAATTTTACCAAAAAAACTACCAAACAAACAATTTTTTTGTCAACATTTTATTTCTATAGAAATGTTTTTTGAAAATTTTATTTTATTAGAAATTTTTTGATTGCTATAGAAAATTTTGTCAAAATTTTATTTCTATAAAAAATTTTGTCAATATTTTAATTCTATAGAAAATTTTGTCAAAATTTTATTTCTATAGAAAATTTTGTCAAAATTTTATTTCTACAGAAAATTTTGTCAAAATTTTATTTCTATAGAAAATGTCAAAATGTTTATCGTTATAGAAAATTTTGTTAAAATAGTATTCCTAACATATATAAAATTTTGTCAAAATTTTATTTCCATAGAAAATTTTGTCAAAATTTTATTTCCATAGAAAATTTTGTCAAAATTTTATTTCTATCGAAAATTTTGTCAACATTTTATTTCTATAGAAAATTTTGTCAACATTTTATTTCTATAGAAAATTTTGTCAACATTTTATTTCTATAAAAAATTTTGTCAATATTTTAATTCTATAGAAAATTTTGTCAAAATTTGATTTCTATAGAAAATGTCAAAATTTTTATCGCTATAGAAAATCTTGTCAAAATTGTATTCCTATAGAAAATTTTGTCAAAATTTTATTTCTATAGAAAATTTTGTGACAATTTTATTTCTATAGAAAATATCAAAATTTTTATCGCTATAGAAAATTTTGTCAACATTATATTTCTATAAAAAACTTTGTCAATATTTTAATTCTATAGAAAATTTTGTTACAATTTTATTTCTATAGAAAATGTCAAAATTTTTATCGCTATAGAAAATTTTGTCAAAATTTTATTTCTATAGAAAATTTTGTCACAATTTTATTTCTATAGAAAATATCAAAATTTTTATCGCTATAGAAAATTTTGTCAAAATTTTATTTCTATAGAAAATTTTGTCAAAATAGTATTGCTATAGAAAATTTTGTCAAAATTTTTATTGCTATAGAAAATTTTGTCAAAATTTTATTTCTATAGAAAATTTTGTCAAAATTTTATTTCGTGTTTTGTTTTTTATACCCTCCACCATAGGATGGGGTGTATATTAACTTTGTCATTGCGTTTGTAATACATCGAAATATTGCTCTAAGACCCCATAACGTATATATATTCTGGGTCGTGGTGAAATTCTGAGTCGATCTGAGCATGTCCGTCCGTCTGTTGAAATCACGCTAACTTCCGAACGAAACAAGTTATCGACTTGAAACTTGGCACAAGTAGTTGTTATTGATGTAGGTCGGATTGTATTGCAAATGGGCCATATCGGTCCACTTTTACGTATAGCCCCCATATAAATGGACCCCCAAATTTGGCTTGCGAATCCTCTAAGAGAAGCAAATTTCATCCGATCCGGCTGAAATTTGGTACATGGTGTTAGTATATGGTCTATAACAACCATGCAAAAATTGGTCCACATCGGTCAATAATTATATATAGCCGCCATATAAACCGATCACCAGACCGGTGCCTCTTGGAAGACTAAAATTCATCTGATTCAGTACAAATTTGGTACGTGGTGTTAATATATAGCCCCAAACACCCATGCAAAAATTGGTCGAAATCGGTCCATAATTATATATAGGCCCCATATAAACCGATCCCCAGATTTGATCTCCGGTGCTTATGGAGAAGCAAAATTAATCCGATCTGGTTGAAATTTGGTACGTGGTGGTAGTATATGATATTTAACAGCTATGCCAAAAGTGGTCCATATCAGTCCATAATCATATATAGCCCCCATATAAACCGATCGCGAGATTTGGTTTTGGAGCCTCTTGGAGGAGCAAATTTCATCCGAGTCAGTACATTGTGCTAGTATATGGCCGTTAACAACCATGCCTTACTAGGTAAATATCGGTCTATAGTTATATATAGCCCTCAGATAAATCGATGCCCAATCACACAAAAATTGGTCCATATCAAGTTCATAATTGTATATAGCCCCCACATAAGCGACCCCCATATTACAATTCTGGTAGAAGTTTGTACGCAATCTATGGTGGAGGGTACATAAGATTCGGCCTGGCCGAACTTACGGCCGTATATACTTGTTATTGTTGGTTTGTCCTTCAATCATATTTGTTGTTTTGATCTCAGCTTTAAAAGCATTTTGTTGACTAAACTACAAGACTAGCTTAACCAATAGAGGAAAAGAATGTTTGTAAAAAAAAATATTTATTTCTATAGAAATTTTTGTCAAAATTTTATTTCTATAGAACATTTTGTCAAAATATTTTGCAAAACCTACCAAAACATCAAGAATTCTACCAATCTACCAAACATTAAAAAATGTACCAATTTTTGTAAAATTCTACCAACTGTGACAACCGTGCCTTAGATTCGAAATTTTTGGCCATGGCCACTTTAATTCTCATTAGTCAAAATGAGTTTTTGTGAAATATGACCATTTTCATAGCGAGTTTTTATAATTTCATCGAAACCCTTTACTTAGACGCTTTTCAATTAAGACTCTATTATATACTTATTTTTGGTCGGGTTGAAGGCTCATAAAGTTGGGTTTTTGGGTAGTACATCTTCGTAATTTTGCTAATGCAAAGGGGAGTCTTTTAAAACAATTCTTTTTTGGTTCACAAATATAATATTTATTGTTTTCAATAACATACTTAATTGATCGATTTTTTTTTTAATTAAAATAGTTCCAATAATGAAATTTATATTCTTTCTTAATTAATATTATATTAATGTCTTAATTAATTTTTATCCAATTTAAAATATTAAATATTATCATTAAAAAAAAATATTTTAATTTAATTCGTTTTATTAATTTAATTTGATATAATTTAATTTAAACATTTTTTCAAATTCAATTTAGTTGTATTGACATTGTTTTTCTAAGGGTTACATCTTAAAAAATAAAAAATAATTTAAGTCACATTTCACTTTATCTGACAAACATATAATTCAACAAAAAAAGTATTTTTGCTATTTGCTGGTTTTGAGTTCAATGTGTTTATGACTAAACATATGAATGCTTTGTTTATAAAAGAAGGCCATAATAATTCTTAGTTAGTTACCAAAATTATTTTAAACTTAATTCCTCCATATTTTAGTACCCGTGGTGGATGGGGAACAAGAAATTTACCATTCCGTTTAAAAATTATGTACATTCTTGATTAAGGTGTAGTTCTAAGGCGAACTGGTAATACCCATCTGTCTGTCACTTGTAATCATGCTACATCCTTCAATAAAATAAGTATCGTCTGACACAGATTTGTTTCTCGACCGATCTTCCTCATGTTGATTTCATTATAGCCTATTTGTAGTCCGATTTGTCCAAAATTCGGTATAGAGCATTTAAATATATGAACTTCCCAGAAAGAGTACAGAGAATTTTTAAAAACAGGCCCAGTTTTTTGATGGGCGCTATGTTCATAAAATTCTTTTTAAATAAATTCTAATGCAAATGCTTGTGGTCGCTTGTAAGAAATATTCTCAATAAAATGCGTATTTGACCTTGAAATTTTCCATAATGTCTAGTTTCGCCTTATAATACTGTATTATTCCATTTTTGTCTGCTACAATGCAATTTATGTAATATTTGTTTTCTCCTCATCTAAGCAATACCACCTATTATCTGTTGTGTTTTTCCTATGGAAAAGTCCCATAATAACAAAACATATATACCGCGAGTGGTTTTTACTTTTAGTTCGTGTGTATCTATGTGCCTCTGTTGTAAACACTAAATCTAGTTTACATTGAACTTGACACTCAGTGCTAGATAGAGAGTGAAAAAGGAAATAAATATAAAACTAAACATATGGTGAATGTAGGCAACATTTGTAGTAAAATATGTAACAACATGCATATTGTTTCTATGCATACAGTGTGCCACAGAAGTCTTCATACATCATTCTAAATAAAATATTGTTGTTATTGCAATTTTAAATTGTTATAACATTTAAATTAACGTAGACGTGAATCTTTGGACTAAAGGTTCTTTTATTTCTATAGAAAATTTTATACAAATTTTATTTCTAAAGAAAATTTTATAAAAATTTTATTTCTAAAGAAAATTTTGTCAAAATTTTATTTCTGTAGAAAATTTTGTCAAAATTTTATTTCTATAGAAAATTTTGTCAAAATTTTATTTCTATAGAAAATTTTGTCAAAATTTTATTTCTATAGAAAATTTTATAAAAATTTTATTTCTAAAGAAAATTGTATAAAAATTTTATTTCAGTAGAAAATTTTGTCAAAATTTTATTTCTATAGAAAATTTTGTCAAAATTTTATTTCTATAGAAAATTTTGTCAAAATTTTATTTCTATAGAAAATTTTGTCAAAATTTTATTTCTATAGAAAATTTTGTCAAAATTTTATTTCTATAGAAAATTTTGTCAAAATTTTATTTCTATAGAAAATTTTGTCAAAATTTTAGTTCTATAGAAAATTTTGTCAAAATTTTATTTCTACAGAAAATTTAGTAAAAATTTTATTTCTATAGAAAATTTTGTCAACATTTTATTTCTATATACAATTTTCTCCATAATTTATTTCTATAGAAAATTTAGTTGGAGAGGAATATTTTGAAAAATCTACCAAAACATAAAGAGTTCTACCAAACAGTAAATAACCTACCAATTTTCGAATAATTCTACCAATCGTGGCACCATTTTAAACTGAATTAGAATAAACCACAGAAGTAGGAAGATCCATGCCTAAGTAAATTTAAAAAATATTTCTGTAAATCAAAAATATTTTGCTTTACAATAAGGAATATGTGCCTTACTTCGAAGACATTCGAAGCTAATTTCACAGATAAGCTTCCTAATTTTAATGAAAAAATTGCACCAACAAGAGAAAGTTACTACTTCTACAAAGGAGAGAAAAAGCTGTAACGTGAACACCGCTTAACGTGAACACGCTCTTTCATACTCTACACAGTAAAAAATGTCCGTAGTTAAACTAATTTCCTTGTATTGTTAAATTTTATTATTTTTATCGAAATTTTCCACAGCTTAATGAAATCTTACTTTTTTTAAGTATGTATCAAAAATTGTATGAACTAAACGTGAGTATAAAGTTCAATGACCGTATACATAAGTTCAATATGAACTAAAACAAATGAAAATTTTCGTACGATTCCCGAAAATAGTAAGAATGAACTACTGTATGATTAAAATGGTCATGATTTGGCGCCAATGATTTTCTTCTTTACTTTTAGTTAATTTTTTCTTCTATGAGATGATGTAATTTCGTGAACTGCAGTCAAAAAGTACAACAGGGCATTAATATTTCCTGGTTTTAACAACGCTTTGTGGAAATCTCAAAATGTGGAGTAGAATTTAGTTAATTCTTCCTATAAAACAGTTCACTTTTTTCGGTGTAACTACTCCGTAACGCTGAAAAACATGAAATTTGAAGTTAAAGGCAGATTCACAATGCCAAGTACAATTTCAAATAGACATACGGAAATTTTTAGTTATTTAGTTTGGCTTTTTTCGTGAATTTTAATTATTAATTTAAATTGCTTTATAATTCCTTACACTCAAAAAAAAGTGAATTACCTATTTCACTAAAGCCAATTAAACTTTATTTTGTCAAAATTTTATTTCTATAGGAAATTTTGTCAAAATTTTACTTGTATTGGAAATTTTGTCAAAATTTAATTTCTATAGGAAATTTTATTTCTGTAGTAAATTTTATCAAAATTTTATTTCTATAGAAAATTTGTACAAAAAACAAAAAAAAATATTTCTAAGAAATTTTTAAAAAATTTTATTTCTATAGGCAATTTTGTCAAAATGTATTTCTATAGAAAATTTTTCGAAAAATAGAAAATTTTTCGAAAAATAGAAAATTTTTCCAAAATGTTATTTCTATAAAGGGTGGTTAAAATTTCAAGGGCCGATGTTGATTTTGAATAAAATACAAACTATTTAGGAAATTATTGTAATTTTATTTTATTATAATATATTGGTATTACTCAATTATGTATGGAACAAAATATCGGCCAAATCGGCGCCGCGACCTCGGTGGCACACCTTCATGACGCTGAGGCATAATGGAGGTTCTATGCCGTTAATGTGCCGAATTATCTCATCCTTTAGCTCTTGAATTGTTGCTGGCTTATCGACATACACCTTTTCTTTCAAATAACCCCAAAGAAAAAAGTCCAAAGGTGTCAAATCACATGATCTTGGCGGCCAATTGACATCGCCATTACGTGAGATAACACGGCCATTGAATTTGTTGCGCAAAAGAGCCATTGTTTCGTTAGCTGTGTGGCAAGTGGCACCGTCCTGCTGAAACCATATATCATCCACATCCATATCTTCCAATTCGGGCCATAAAAAGTTCGTTATCATCTCACGATAGCGAACACCATTCACAGTAACTGCCTGACCGGCCTCATTTTGGAAAAATACGGCCCGATGATGCCGCCAGCCCATAAACCGCACCAAACAATCACTCTTTGTGGGTACATTGGTTTTTCGACAATCACTCTTGGATTCTCATTCGCCCAAATGCGGCAATTCTGTTTATTGACGAATCCATTGAGGTGAAAATGTGCCTCATCACTGAAGATGATTTTCTTCGAAAATGGATAATCCACTGTTGCCATTTCTTGGACCCATTCTGCCCATTCACGACGTCCATGGTTCAAATTGAGTAAGTCTGAAATAGAGAAATGTCAAATAAAATTCGGAAAAAACTTGGCGTTTAGGTGTGGTTCACATTCAACATCGGCCCTTACAATTTAACCACCCTTTATTATATTATATTAAAACAAGGCAAAAGTAATGACCTGGTAGATAGTAAAGAAACCATACTTTAGTTCATTCTTACTTTTTTGGGAATCGTACGACATTGAACTTATGTCTACGTTCACTGAATTTTATAGTTCATACAATTTTGGAGACATACTTGGGATAACGAGAATTTAATTTGGCTGTAAAAATTTTCAAAAAAAATTACTACAAATAAATATTTTTTTGCAATAAAAATAAGTTAAATTTAAGAATAGTTTAACTATGGACTTGTTTTTCTGTGTACTTCTTCAGAAAATGTATTGGATTGTAGTGTATGGAAACATTTCTGTCACACTGTACGTGTCGATATATTAAAATTTCTTTCGCGGTCAGACAGTTACCACGACATATATCGACTGCTTGTTGCATTTTAATAACTCTTCCCACATATATGTCGGCCAGTTTAACAAAACAACAGGTGATATTACCACCTTTACCTTTTTGTTTTATTAGAATTTACGCCGAATAAAGTAATGCTAATGTCTTCATAATGATGCTATATTTATGAATTAAAATTTAATTAATATGCATACACCGATTTTAATTGAATATGTGATACACGATTCTACACTGAAATAATATTATATTATTTACGTAATATTAAAGATTATGCAACCTAAATTTTGGGATGCGCAATGTACAAATTACTAAGGACATATTTCTTTAAAATAATTAAATTTTAATTAAGATAAAGTTTATAATCTTTGCTTCAAAAATTTTTTTTATTAAATTTAGGACACAAATTTTGGAAATTTGTGTCGTATATCTTTGAACTAAGGCCAATTTTCCTTAATGTAAAGAAACACATTTTTATTTAAAGAAAACGTCTTTAAATTAACTGAAATATTGATTCTTTAAATTTAAGAAAAAAACGCTTCAAATATAGGCTAAGACTTATTTTGAGGATTTAGCATTTTTGGTTTAAAGTTTTTCTGGAATTAAGAAAACATTTTGTACGTTAATGTATCCGTTATAATTTGGATTTTTAAATTGTCATCTGTTTGTACGTGAATAGCTTTATGAATAACCGCGAAAGAGAATGAAAGTTCGATAAATGGAATCTATATCTTAATTTTATTGGTCCTAGATTTAAAGCAACATAGGTCGTTAAAAATGTCTTTATTTTAAAGAAGCGGCATCTTTGGCTCGGAATCAATACCAAAATCCTTAAGGGAAGGTCAAAATCTTTGGATCCAAGTAATTTTTTTTTGAGTGTATGTTCAGGTTCTATTCTATGCAAATTAGTGTAAAATGTAAAATTATCCTTAAATTAATCGAAATATTTAATCTTCAGATATAAGATAAAAACGCTTCACATATAGGCTAACACATATTTTGAGGATTTAAAAATTTCACGAAAATTTTTCCAATTAAAATCATAATTGAGTTTCAAAAAATATTCAATTAAAAATTTAATTGATTCAACAAATTTTTTAATTGAAACAAAAATCACAAAAATTAATACTATCAATTACTTCTTTTAATTTGATCAATTAATTTTTTAAAATAATTAATTAAATTTTTCTAATTGATACCATCATTTCTGTGATTGAAGACATTTCAATTAAAAAATTCATTGGATCAATTAATTTCGTGATTGAATCAGAACAATTTTTTCTGTGTGTTTGGTTTAAAGTTTGTTTGGAATTAAGAAAACAGTTTTTACTTTGAAGTATCCGTTATTATTAAAATTTTTAAAGTGGTAGTTGCTTGTACGGAAGGACACAAAAGGCTAGATCTACTGAGGATTTGATGCTGAGTCCTTCGTTATATTTATGAGGCCTAGAACCAATATTCACGCAGATCAATGTAATTTGTTATAAACATAATGACAATGGGGGTACAATACTACATAATCTTGAGGATCATATGACTATGGTGTGACTATTTCTAAAGAATATTAATGTCACATGTCTCAATGTCTATAATCTCTCCAAAATTGCAGTCTATAAATATCCAAAAATCATTAGCAAATACCAGGAAATTGCTTTGGCGGTTTTTCTACCAATATTTAACCTATTTTTAACTGCTGCTAATTTATTTGGACTATACAAATATTTGCTTTTGTTTGTCATGTAGAGCAAGTGCTTCCAAAAATTGCAGGCGGTGGCAAATACGGATCTCTTTATCTTATTGTGCCTCTAGCAATTATTTACATATTCAATCATTCATTGTATTTTCTCTTTTCTATGAATTATAGAACCAATATTAACGTAGATCAATGTAATTGTTATAAACGTAATGGAAAAGAGGTTATGAAACTCTATAAACTAGAGGATCGCACATATATCTAAAAATATTAATGTCATATGTCACATATGACATATAAATAATCAAAATTCATTAGCAAATACCAGGAAATTGTCTTGACGGGTTTTCTACCAATATTTAATCTAATATAAACTGGTGCTACTTTATTTGGACTATACAAATATTTACTTTAGTTTGTTATTCGGAATAGCATTTTAAAATCATTCATTATCATATAGAGCAAGTGCTTCCAAAAATTATAAGCGGTAGCAAATACGGATTTCTTTATCTTATTGTGTCTCAAAACAATTATTTACATATTCAATCATTCATTGTATTTTCCCTTTTCTATGTTATGAATTCACCATTGTCATGGCTACAATACCATTTGGCATATGTAAGTATGTATGCTTGTATATATGTGTAGTACGTCGTAGATAGTTGATATAGGAATTAGGTAAATATTCTCAATATTGGCTATTCAATACAAATCTATATCGTCGTTTATATATTCAGATCATTTGGTACTATCTCACTACCTTTGTTAAACATATTTATTTTCTTTTTATTTTTACAAGAGAATCACTCTCATATGTTTGATTCTATTTTCCGTTATTTTGCATGCCTTATAAATACAACAGAGAGTCGTCATTGCTGTCGCCGTATTATTGTTGGTGGGTTTTTGAGAACAAACGAAAGGTACTCTCACTCAGTCATTTACTCATTCACGCATTACGCCTTTCCTAATTATTGATGATGAATAACATGGACAAATCATCACCCCGTATCTCAAAACGGGTATGTTTTGTTGTTATTTACCTACCTGATTGATTGGTTGGTTTGTTGTTGTGACTAGTGTTTATCACCTTTAGCACTACTGGCTAGTGTATATGTATACATTCATGTATGTTTATTGATAGTGAAGACAATAGGGTGGTTCGTTATGTTTGGTAGATTAAATCAATTTGGATAGTATAATTGACAAAATAATTTTAAGAATTATTACTAATTTGGTACCTTATGAGAGTATTCGATTTTTACCAGGTCGCACTGGAAAATATAGTGAACCCACCAGGAAGAAAAATTTTGGTTGATTTTAGAGAATTTTGAATATTTTTAGAAAATTTTATCTAAACAGTATTACGAACGCTGGCATCACGCCGATATCACAAAAATGAGTGAATATTTTTCGACAAATTCAAGAAAATTTATTAGACAAATATTTTTTTTCACTTGTTAAAGACAATTTTGTAGTTTGAAGGAAAAAATTGGAGTTCGAAATTGTAAGAATGTCTTTAGTGACATACGAAGTTCATGATGGACGCATTTTTGGTAAAATTTACAAATTTCAAGAAATAATGAATTATTTTGTGAGAAATACGAATTTAGTAAATCGTTATGCTTAATTTGTGTATAATTTTTTCCCGTTTTTTAGTTCATGTAACTAACGTACGCAAAAAATTATTAGAGTAAAGGAAACTTTCTCCAAACATAATAATTCCATGAACAAAAATATAGTTAAATTGGCTTTAGTGAAATAAAGAGTTCACTTTTTTTTACTGCGTACACCGAAAAAAAGTGAATTGTTTTATAGGAAGAATGAACTACCACGCACGAAAATTGAACTAAATTTTGCTCCACATTTTGAGATTTCCACAAAGCGTTGTTAAAACCAGGACATTTTAATGCCCTGTTGTACTTTTTAACTGCAGTTCACGAAATTACATCATCTCATAGAAGAAAAAATTAACTAAAAGTAAAGAAGAAAATCATTGGCGCCAAATCATGACCATTTTAATCATACAGTAGTTCATTCTTACTATTTTTGGGAATCATGCGAAAATTAATTTTAATTTGTTTTAGTTCATATTGAACTTATGTGTACGGCCATTGAACTTTATACTCACGTTTACTTCATACAATTTTTGAGACATACTTAAAAAATGTAAGATTTCATTAAGCTGTGGAAAATTTCGATAAAAATAATAAAATTTAACTACAAGCAAATATTTTTTTCCAATAAAAATAAGTTAAATTTAGCGTTAGTTTAACTACGGAAATTTTTTTCTGTGTAGAAAGTGGTGTGATAACTATTTAAACATCCGATATTTCTACATATCGAACCTATACATTGGCTTTATCGTTTGCGGAAGGGGAACTCAAGCTCGTATTAGAAATGAATTTTTGTTATTAACTAAAACAGATAAGAAATATCCAAAGTCCTATTGTAAAATTAGAAATAGAAGAAAGTTTGCTTCACAATTATTTCTCTACAAACTATGTAATGATTTTATTGATTGTCCGGATTTACTTAACTTATTACCATTTTATGCACCTTGCCGTCACCTACGACATTATACCCCATTTTATGTATCTCTTCATAGATCAAATTATGCCAATTTTGAGCCAATTACTAGGGCTTTAAAAGAATTTAACAGAATTTTTAATTCTAATATAGACTTGTTTGGACCTTTAAATAAATTTGTAACTATGTTAGATATTATATATTTTTAAACAAATATTATAATGATATAGTCAACTTTGAAGTACTTTTGTTTATATAAATAATATGCCTTGTAAATTAATTGCTTAGTCTGTAAGGAACTTTGTGTTTCCATTGACTTATATAAATAAATAAATAAATAAAATTATTTTAAAAGTCATATTAATTTAATTAAAATAAAATGTTAATAAATTAAATAAAATTAAATCGAGTAAAATTGAGAGACCTAATTTGATACGGCTAGATATGAGTAGATCCGAAAAATGGTAAGATCTAATCATATCTAATAACTTTTGAATTAGATCTGATCAGATCTCAATATTGGCCTAGATCTAATGTCTTAGATATAATTATATCTATCCCTATATAGTTGGATCTTTTGTTTTATTATTAGGTTTTTGGTATATTATTAGGTTTAAGTTCATTAAATTAAAACTAAATAAATTACATTAATTGAATTGAATTAAATTAAAATAATTAAAATTGAATTAAATTATTTAAAATAATTGAAACTTCTTCAATCACGAAAATGATAGTATCAATCACAAAAGTTAATTAGAAATAAAATATACTTGATTTAAATATTTTAATTGATTTTTTTATTGGTACATTGTTGTACATTGTTTATCTATTTATAATTAATTTTAGACGAAATAATTTTTTTTTTGTAATTTTACACGGTATAAAACCTTCTCATGAACTTTCCGATTTATTATAGGTGTATTTTTTTAGATTTGGATCAAAAACAAATACACAAGAACACCGATTCCTCCAAAAAATATATAATATGCAAAATGGTAAAAAAGAACATCTCATAGCCAGGGCTGTGGAGTCGAGCCAATTTTGCTCGACTCCGACTCCAGCATTTTTCATCAGCTCGACTCCGACTCCGACTCCGGAGTCGACTCCGGGTAATATAACTAAATCTAATTTTAATACCAATAATTTGTAGTTCTATTGTGGGTGTACCGTAAGTGGATCGATATAAAGTATCGTATTTATTTATGTGTGCAAAAAAAAGTTCTTAATTGCACATTAGATGGCAATTGAACTCTATATTTCAAATTTAGGGCAATGTTTAATAAATAAAATAATGATATAAATACCCATCATTATATGAGAAGATACCAACAGTATATGTATTTGTGGACCAAAATTATTGATACTATCTCAAATCCTTTAAATTTGTTGCGAGCTATATAAAGGTTTATATTCCCATATGAATGAATTTGAATCTGAATCGATTTAGACAAAATTGTATATACTTCTACAAAATCTATGTACTTAAAATTTAAATCTAACGTTATGGGACGTAACATAATTTTAACAAAAAATAAAAATGCAAGGAAAGTCTAAAGTCGGGCGGGCCGATTATAATATACTCTGCCCAAATTTGTATTTAGATCTACATTACATAAAATCTCAAATCAGACTTCTAATTTGGGAAATATTTATAATTGTTTAGACAATTTCGCAAAAATGCATTTATGATTCATTCATTGAAAAATTTGAAAATTTGAGTCATTCCTACAAGTTTTCGACTTAGCAGTGAGTATCAGTGAGCATACAAATTTGTATGTGTCTAGTAAATAAAATTTTGCAGAATTTTTCTATAGAAATAAAATTTTGGCAAAATTTTCTATAGAAATCAAATTTTGACCAAACATATAGAAATAAAATTTTGAATAAAACTTTTATAGAAATAAAATTTGGCAAACATTTTTTATAGAAATAAAAGTTTGAAAAATTATCAATAGAAATACAATTAAAAAAATGTGTAGCAAACAAAATTTTGCAAAATTTTCTATAGAAATAAAATTTTGCAAAATATTCTATAGAAACAAAATTTTGACTAAATTTTCTATAGAAATAAAATTTTGAGAAAAAAATATTTCTATAGTAATAAAATGTTGAATACATTTTTTATAGCAGTATCAGTGAGCATCAGTAAGACAAAAAAATTTTGAGAAAATTTGCTATAGAAATAAAATTTGACAATTTTTTCTTATAGAAATAAAATTTTGGAAGAATTATCAATACAAATACAATTTTAGACAAATTTTTGTGTAGTAAATAAAATTCTGCAAAATATTCTAAAGAAACAAAATTTTGACTAAATTTTCTATAGAAATAAAATTTTGACAAAATTATCTATGGAAATCAAATTTTGACAAAATTTTCCAATAAAAAAATCTATACTATAAAATTTTGGCAAAATTTTCTATAGAAATAAAATTTTGACCAAATTTTCTAATACAAAAATCTATTACTATAAAATTTTGGCAAAATTTTCTATAAAAATAAAATTTTGACTTAAAGTTTTATAGAAATAAAATTATCAATAGAAATAAAATTTTGAAAAAATTTTTGTGTAACAAACAAAATTTTGCAAAATTTTCTATAGAAATAAAATTTTGCAAAATATTCTATAGAAACAAAATTTTGAATCAATTTTCTATAGAAATAAAAATTTGACTAAATTTTTAACGCAATGGAAACTAATTTGCGTAAAAACTTGCTTAGTTACAAAAATGTGAAGTGTTTTAAAAAATTTGGTTTAGCCGGAGTCGGAGTCGAGCAAAATTTTTACGACTCCGACTCCAGCAAAATCTTCAGACTCCGACTCCAAGACTCCGACTCCGGCTCCACAGCCCTGCTCATAGCACATTTTTTCCAAATTTTGTTTTGGTTTTGCGTTTTTTTTTGTAAAAAATAGTGGCTGAGTTTTTGGTTACAAATAAACAATTTGATTGTTGTAGAGAATAGAGATTAACTTTGCTTTATAGAATATATATTCTGGGTCGTGGTGAAATTCTCTGAGCATGTCCGTCCGTCCATCCGTTGAAATCACGCTAACTTCCGAACGAAACAAGCTATCGACTTGAAAATTGGCACAAGTAGTTGTTATTGATGTAGGTCGGATTGCAAATGGACCATATCGGTCCACTTTTACGTATAGCCCCCATATAAACGGACCCCCAAATTTGGCTTGCGGAGCCTCTAAGAGAAGCAAATTTCATCCGATCCGGCTGAAATTTGGTACATGGTGTTAGTATATGGTCTCTAACAACCATGCAAAAATTGGTCCACATCGGTCCATAATTATATATAGCCCCCATATAAACCGATCACAAGATTTGACCTTCGGAGCCTCTTAGAAGACCAAAATTCATCTGATTCAGTTGAAATTTGGTACGTGATGTTAATATATGGCCTCAAACACCCATGCAAAAATTGGTCGATATCGGTCCATAATTATATATAGGCCCCATATAAACCGATCCCCAGATTTGACCTCCGGAGCACCTTGGTAGAGCAAAATTCTTCCCATTCGGTTGAAATTTGGTACGTGATGTTAGTATATGGTATCCAACAACCATGCAGGAATTGGTTCCTATCAGTCCATAATTATATATAGCTCCCATATAAACCGATCGCCAGATTTAACCTCCGGTGCCTTTTGGAGAAGCAAAATTCATCCGATCTTGTTGAAATTTGGTACGTGGTGGTAGTATATGATATTGAACAACCATGCCAAAAGTGGTCCATATCAGTCCATAATCATTTATAGTCCCCATATAAACCGATCCCGAGATTTGGTTTTGGAGCCTCTTGGAGGAGCAAATTTCATCCGAGTGAGTTGAAATTTGTGGATGACAGTCTTTCGTAGAAGTTTCTACGCAATCCATGGAGGGTACATAAGTTTCGGCCTGGCCGAACTTACGGCCGTATATACTTGTATTTTTAATTGGATTTTTTAATTAAGTAAAAAAATAATAAGCATAATTATGTTATGTTAACATTTAATTTTGTCAATTGATTTAATTTGATTAAAAACTTATTCACTTAATTGTTTAATTGATTACGCCACGATTAGTTTATACAATTTTTGAGCCATACTTGAAATAAAGAAAATCTCATTGGGATGGGGGAAATTTCTTAAAATTTTTTAGAAAATATCTAAAACAAAATATTTTTTTTTTGCAGTCAACATTTTTCTGTACATCTTAATAATGTAACTAGGTGGTGAAATTAACTTAAAATGAATTCAATTAAAATAGGATAATGTAAGTTAATTTTAGAAGTTTTCAAATAAACTTTATTACAAACGCTCGTATCATACAAAAAGTTTTAAGTGTCACCAAATTCAAGGAAATTTATTACTTAATATAATATAAAATGAAATAATAAAATCTTTAATTTATTTAATATTAAATTAAATTTATTTAAAATTATATTAAAGTTTTTATAATGGTAACAAATCTGTTTGGGAAGTTTAAGAATTCCATCTTACTGATGATGAGAATGTTATAATAGTTTCGATTTGGACAATAGTAACTGTTTCTGCGAACCGTCCTAATATACAACATATATGTATCTGTTGTATATTTGCTAATTAATCAAGAATAATTGTTTGGAATTTTATTTTCGTTATTGCTTTAGTTTTTGCTTTTACCACGACCAAGGTGTTTGACAGTTCGCGATATTGATTTCAACGGTATTTGTTCCCGTTTTATAAATTTTGGGGTAATCGAAAAGAACGTAACACACATGTCACTTCACCATATTGACAGTTAAAATCCATATTCTGAGGGAGGCGTTATAATTGTTATAGTGATGTACCTATATAAACAAATTTCAACAGAAAAAGTCAATTACCTCTATATCTTTGCCCAATTATAGATAGGGGAAAAATTTCAAAATATGACAAAATTATCTTTAACAAAGTGACTGATGAGAGTGGTCAATGTCATTAGCATTCAGTTATAGAAAACTGTTGAATTGTTATATTATTGACCTTTGTACGTAAGCAATTTAATAAATTAAGTAGTATTAAATGCATGTGTTAAATGGCTTTCGATTGTGTGACATTAATAAAAAAGAATCAAGAGGTTCGGATAAAAACTCATGCTGAAGATATCAATTGATTATATTCCATTTTTTTGTGTGGTTAGTAGAAGGTTGACACTTATCAAGCAGATTGCCAGATGCAGGTTTTTTTTGAAATGTAGTGAAAATGTTATTTTTGCGTCCGGAGGTGGTGCAAAATTGGCGCAGAAGTGGTGAATTTAACATGGGCTTGTCATCGGACAGATGTCCGATTTTCTATCAAAAATTTTGTCAACATTTTATTTCTATAGATAATTTTGTCAAAATTTTATTTCTATAGAAAATTTTGTCAAAATTTTATTTCTATAGAAAATTTTGTCAAAATTTTAATTCTATAGAAAATTTTGTCAAAATTTTATTTCTATAGAAAATTTTGTCAACATTTTATTTCTATAGAAAATTTTGTCAAAATTTTATTTCTATAGAAAATTTTGTCAACATTTGATTTCTATAGAAAATTTTTTCACAATTTTATTTCTAAAGAAAATTTTGTCAAAATTTTATTTCTATAGGAAATTTTGTCAAAATTTTATTTCTATAGAAAATTTTGTCAAAATTTTATTTCTATAGACAATTTTGTCAAAATTTTATTTCTATAGAAAATTTTGTCAAAATTTTATTTCTATAGAAAAATTCGTCAACATTTTAATTCTATAGAAAAATTTGTCAAAATTTTATTTCTATAGAAAATTTTGTCAAAATTTTATTTCTATAGAAAATTTTGTCAACATTTTATTTCTATAGAATGATTTGTGGACATTTTATATAGAAAATTTTGTCAAAATTGTATTTCTATAGAAATTTTTGTAAGTATGAAATAATATCAAAGAGATCATTTTGTGGAACGTAATTAGGTTATCGATAATACATAGTGCTCTAATCAATGGGATGTCTTAATTGTTGGGGCCCAGTTTGATCGTCGTGAAACCAGGAAAAACTTTGAAATGTCAACTGCATTACTTAGAGGATATAAACGGTGTTTTCTTTTCTGAAAAAGTGATATGCCGTCATTTTGTCTGAACAGAATGCGCATTTTTAAAATGATGCCAGCAACCTAAGAAAATGCTACCATTTCAGCGGGCAGAAAAGAATTCAAATGAGCAAACATTTTATATAGAATATTTTATCAAAATTTAATTTTCTATAGAAAATTTTGTCAAAATTTCATTTTCTATAGAAAATGTTATCAAAATTTAATTTTCTATAGAAAATTTTATCAAAATTTTATTTCTATAGAAAATTTGTCAGGTACAAAAAATACTTTATGGTATCAATCATGAAATTAATGAATACAATTAATTTTCAATTTAAATCTAAAAATTAATTGATGCGATTAAAAATTAAATTAAATCAATTTTTTTGATCTAAAATGTTTCAATTGGTATTTTAGAAGAAAAACATTGGTGATATTTTTAGTGTAGCTACATGCAATCTCTCCTGATCATGAATCTATATTGAGTAAACTAGCAACCTAAATAATTAATTTAATTCAAAAATTATCTAAATTAATAGAATGGAAGGCAATTATTTGACTAAACTGTACCATAGGAAACTAATTTGTAACAAATTGAATTCTTCAATATGTCTAATAAGGAAGGAAAAGGTTCTTCAACATGTACACAGAAAATAATTTCACGAAAAATTTTCCAATTAAAATTTTAATTGAGCTTTAAAAAATATTCAATTAAACATTTAATTGAATCAACAAATTTTTTAATTGAAACAAAAATCAATCACGAAAATTAATAGTATCAATTAATTTTTTAATTGACCTTCAATTAATTTTTTAATTGATACTATCATTTCTGTGATTGAAGACATTTCAATTAAAAATTAATTGGATGAATTAATTTCGTGATTGAATCAGAATTTTTTCTTGTGTGTAGAAGGGAAGATCAGAAACTGAAGTCTTCTGAAGACTATTTCATCATTTCCATGACAAACAAACAAACACTTGCTGTGGGAGGTTAAGTTTTTAACTATTTAGAGAACTACTTGGTGAGGCTATAATTACGTTAAGAAATCTGACTTATTTGTACACTCTAAGGTGTTGAATTTCATCGCATTAGAAATTATCAATTAATTCAATTATGTACTTAGTTAGAGCTATCACAGAAACAAAATCATGTATGGTACTATATCCTTTAGTTAGATCCGCTTCATTTTCCGCTGTATTTTACCATAATAATTATTTATCATAAGTAATTTTTTTCTAAACATTTTCAAATTTACAGAAACATATTGACTTAAAACGTATACGTCAATACGCTGCTGTTTATTGTCGGGAATCTTCACCAACTCAAAGTCCCTTTCGCGGAGCTGGTTCTTCGTTTACCCTCTCACCATCGAAATGTTCTTCCAGATCATCGAATAGAAGATCTACCATCACCAGCAATGATAACAGCCAATATTACGAAGCCCAAGGAATATTAAGTACCCAAAAAGTTATTTGTAATCATCCATTTATAATCAAATTCCAATATACGGATGAAGATATAGGAGGTATCCAAGTAACTAAAATGTCGAAAAGCAGTGGTCAAGAAAACGGAAATAATGAGTAAGTGATGTTTGCATCTTCTTCGCCCAAGAATTCTATAAATTGGAGTTTTTCTTTTTCTCTTTTTGACGTAGAGCTAAAAAGCCTTTGACAGCATCAACGACCACACCAAATTCCAAACCAAAAATTCAACCCAAATATGATGTCCATCGAGATGTTTTGACCCATGAATTGGTCATAAAACAGACTGGCTATAATGCCCGTGATAAAAGTATACCTTATGGATTGAAAAATTGCTGGCATAATTGGTCCTTTTGGTCCATGTTTGCTGGCATTATACCCATTGTCCAATGGCTGCCCAAATATTCATTAAAACGTGATCTTATAGGTGATATAATTGCCGGTTTTACGGTAGCTATTATGCACATACCCCATGGCATGGCCTATGGTTTATTGGCTGGTGTCTCACCAGGCTGTGGTCTATATATGGCCATATTTCCCACATTAGTTTATATGATTTTGGGTACATCGAAACATATCTCCATTGGTACATTTGCTGTGGCCAGTATGATGACGTTGAAGGTGGTACAATCGTATGCCTCCGATGAGCATGTATTGGCAGAAGGTGGTGAAAATGTGATCACACCTTTGGAGGTGGTGACAACGTTAGCGTTTACTGTGGGTATACTACATGTAAGTATGAAATAATATCAAAGAGATCATTTTGTGGAACGTACTCGTAATTAGGTTATCGACAATACACAGTGCTCTAATCAATGGAATGTCTTAATTGTTGGGGCCCAGTTTGATCGTCGTGAAACCAGGAAAAACTCAGAAATGTCAACTGCATTACTTAGAGGATATAAACTAATGGTGTTTTCTTTTCTGAAAAAAGTGCTATGCCGTCATTTTGTCTGTACAGTATGCGCATTTTTAAAATGTTGCCAGCAACCTAAGAAAATGCTACCATTACAGCGGGCAGAAAAGAATTCAAATGAGCAAACAGGGCAATCAGCACTGCCGACAAACGAGAAAATATGTTAGTGCCTCTATGCGTGGCACTATTTTCCCAAAAGAATTCGAAGCCTTTTCGCACTTTTGACTGTGTTTTTTTTAGAAAAGAACCTAGAAAGTTCATTTTCCGGGCAAAATTAAAAAAATGCGCATTTTTTACAAGAAAAGAAAACACCATAAGACCCTATGTTTCGTGCCCACCGATGAGAAATGTCTGCGATGATTACGGACAGCCTTCAAGTGCCACGAAGAATACCCCGTGTTGAGACCTCGAGTGTTATATATTGTGGTACAGTATTGTTGGTGAAATCCAAGTTGTTTGCATTAAAACTCGGGAGGACTAATACCGGAAGTGTTTTGGTTACTCTCGAGAGAATGGTGATTGTCCTGTATCCGTACTCGAGTACTTGCCAGGCTTCAGTAGCGAAATCGCTTCAATTTTGAAGATTCTGGACAGCCCCCATAACCCAATTTTGAAGATTCTGGACAGCCTCCAAAACCCATATAAATCCGTGTATTGCAACTTTAGCACTGAAACTCAGTTTCAAATCAGCGCCGTGAAGGTCTTAAAACTGAAATTGGTCCGATGTATCCTCATATTTTTTCATTTAGCCACAGTGATCACAGTTCTCTCGATGAGCATTGCATTACTTTTTTCGGGCCATATATTGAGACTCACAAACACATTTTGCAATATCCGTTTTTACCATCGGATAGGGCACTGAAAAAAACTATCTATATATCGGATCTTTGGCCATTTGGCCACAGTGGTCACATTTCTCTCGAGGCACGGTGCATCCACCTTTTTACAGGCCATATATTAAGACTTCCAAACACATTTTCAATATCCGCTTTTCCATCGAATA
This sequence comes from Haematobia irritans, assembly GCF_050003625.1. NCBI lineage: Eukaryota > Metazoa > Arthropoda > Insecta > Diptera > Muscidae > Haematobia > Haematobia irritans. The sequence goes on from NC_134400.1 coordinate 25,865,943, forward strand.
TAGAACTAAAAAATCGATCTTCCACATTGTAATCTGAATCCCCATCTTTTTCCATTTGGCCACAGTGGTCACATTTCTCTCGAGGAGCGGTGCCTTCGCATTTGTCCGGGCCATATATTCCACAAAACAGTTTGCAATATTCGTTTTTACCATCGGATAGAGGGCTAAAGATTTATCTTTCACATATAAATCTGGATCCCCATAATTTTCCATTTGGTCACAGTGTGCACATTTCTCTCGAGGAACAGTGTCTCCACGTTTTTTAAGACCATATATTGAGACTCCCAAACACATTTTGCAATATCCGTTTTTACCATCGGATAGAGGTCTAACAGATCTATCTTTCACATATAAACCTGGAACCCCATCTTTTTCCATTTGATCACAGTGGTCACATTTCTCTCGAAGAGCATTGTCTCTACTTTTTTCCAGCCTATATATTAAAACTCTCAAACACATTTTGCAATATCCGTTTTGGTCATATGTTGGAGGACATATAAATCTGAATCGCCATCTTTTTACATTTGGCCACAGTGGTCACATTTCTCTCGGGGAGCAGTGCCTTCACTTTTTACCAGGCCATATATTGAGACTCCTAAACTCATTTTCCAATATCCGTTTTTACCACCAGTTAGAAGTTTGAAAGATCTACCTTTCACATATAAATCAGGATGTCCATCATTTTCCATTTGGCCACAGTGGTCACATTTCTCTCAAGGAACAGTGCATCCACATTTTTCCAGCCCATATATTGAAACTCCCAAACACATTTTGCAATATTCCTTCGGATAGAGGATTGGAGGATCTTTCTTTCACATTTAAATCTGAATCCCCATCTTTTTCCATTTGGCCACAGTGCCTTCATTTTTTTCATACCATATATTGAGACTCCCAAATACATTTTACGATATCCGTTTGTACCATCGGATAGGGTCTAAAAGATCTATCTTTCACATATATATCTGAATCTCCATCATTTTCCATTTCGGAAGATTTTCGGCAAAAGGTTGGAGTGGGAGCAACAGAAAAAAGGTAAGGAGATGGATTCCATGTAGTAAAATAGTAGATTCATTGCCTTAGTGAGTCTGAAGTATGTCTGTTATTCCAGACATGCATAGACAATTAAGCCCTTTATTATGCCACTAGTGGTGAAATTATCTTTTTTGGGTTTTCCCGGAAGTATTAGACTGTCATTATAACCTAAAATGACTATTGTATATTAAAGATTAGCCCGCACTATTCCTTGTACAGTATTGATTGAAACTATGTTATTTAAGATGATGTTAATCAAAATGTTTTTTTCTTTTTCTTTCCAGCTTATTATGGGTTTCTTTCGACTGGGCACTCTATCATCCTTACTCAGTGATCCCCTTGTGAATGGCTTTACAACGGGTGCTGCATGTCATGTTGTTACCAGCCAGCTAAAAGATGTCTTCGGTGTTACCGTGCCACGCCATAAAGGAGCATTCAAAATTATCTACACCATAATAGATCTATGCACAGCATTGCCCAGTACAAATGTGGCTGCGCTTATATTCTGTTTGGGTATCATTGTCTTTATGGCCATATGCAATGAACTGATTAAACCCTGCCTGCGAAAATATTGCCGTTTTCCTTTACCCGCCGAACTTATTGCCGTCATCGGCGGTACTGTAATATCGATGTTGGTTGATGTTAAGAATAAATATGATATAAAACCTGTGGGTGATATACCCACCGGATTGCCAATGCCAGTATTACCACGTATGGATTTGGTGCCAGAATTAGTTGTAGATTCTATAGCTATTGCCATTGTTACTTATTCGATAGTAATGTCATTGGGTTTGACATTTGCCAAAAAGCATTCGTACGAAGTTCGACCCAATCAGGAGCTGTTTGCCATGGGTGTGGGAAATATTGTTGGTGGATTTTTCCAATGTATACCATTGGCATGTTCATTGTCACGGTCTATTATTCAGGAACAAACTGGTGGTGCTACACAATTAGCCTCTTTGGTATCGGCTTTGATCATTTTGGTGACATTATTTTGGGCTGGACCTTTTTTTAGTTTTCTACCAAGGGTGAGTAGATAAATCTAAACGAGTGCAAGGAATTTCTTTATATTTTGGTTTTCTTTTTTTCAGTGTGTCTTGGCTGGTGTTATTATAGTTGCTTTGAAGCCCATGTTTATGCAGGCAGCAGAATTGAAGAAATTCTCCAAACAAGGCAAATTAGAACTTTTGACATGGATCTCTACATTTGTCTGTGTGGTGCTGATAGATATTGATATTGGGTGAGTTATACGATTTATTTTAATATCTTTCACCATGGGATGTTTTTATATTCCAACCACCCCCCCCCCCCCCACCAAGTGGGACCCAATGGACTGAATAGTCTAAGTGAGCCTGAAACTTAATCGGCAGCCACTTTAACCATGGGACCCGTAAAAATATTAATCGGATAGACATTCTCGCCCCGACCTACACGCGAGGAGTCTTTCCTTGTCCAAGGACCTCATACCCCCTTGTGCAGTATGACTACTTTTTGAAGATTCAGAGTAACTCGAACGGGCTAGTACAACAACTGGATACATTCTTAATGGTGATGAGCCTTTGAGTTCATCTTATCACGTCCGTCCGTGTATTGCAATTAGACATAACCCCTTAATCGTATTCTAGCAGGTTTCATTTTGAGCATTCTGTATGCTTGTTTTTTTAACCGATCTGTTTGGAATTTGTTACGAAACTTTTCTAATGGCGATTACGATTCAGTGGAAAGTTGAAACATTCTCGATATTGATTGTCAAATATGAAGGACACTGTCATCGATTTTTGATCCTGCAGCCCTCACTATATTATGAATTAAAAATAACATTGGAATGACACCATCATTTGGGCGAAAATACAAAGAGGGGAAAGGTAGTGTAACACCAAGGCAACATGTTATATCCGAAACGAAAACGTCTTAAGTAACCTCAAACAAGTATAAGCAGCCGTAAGTTCGTACCCTCCAGCGTGGATTGCGTAGAAAGTTATACTAAAGACTGTCATCCACAATCGAATTATTTGGGTTGTGGTAACACTTGCTGATGTCAATTAGTTTGTGAGATAGAGCGTCTTTTGTGAAGCAACTTTTTTTATTGTGAAAAAAAAAAAAAATGGAAAAAAGGAATTTCGTGTTTTGATAAAATACTGTTTTCTGAAGGGAATAATACGGTGGAAGCAAAAACTTGGCTTGATAATGAGTTTCCGGACTCTGCCCCAGGGAAATCAACAATAATTGATTGGTATGCAAAATTCAAGCGTGGTGAAATGAGCACGGAGGACGGTGAACGCAGTGGACGCCCGAAAGAGGTGGTTACCGACGAAAACATCAAAAAAAATCCACAAAATGATTTTGAATGACCGTAAAATGAAGTTGATCGAGATAGCAGAGGCCTTAAAGATATCAAAGGAACGTGTTGGTCATATCATTCATCAATATTTGGATATGCGGAAGCTTTGTGCAAAATGGGTGCCGCGCGAGCTCACATTTGAACAAAAACAACAACGTGTTGATGATTCTGATCGGTGTGTGCAGCTGTTAACTCGTAATACACCCCAGCTTTTCCGTCGATATGTGACAATGGATGAAACATGGCTCCATCACTACATTCCTGAGTCCAATCGACAGTCGGCTGAGTGGATAGCGACCGGTGAACTGTCTCTAAAGCGTGGAAAGACTCAAAAGTCCGCTGGCAAAGTAATGGCCTCTGTTTTTTTGGGATGCGCATGGAATAATTTTTATCGATTATCTTGAGAAGGGAAAAACCATTAACAGTGACTATTATATGGCGTTATTGGAGCGTTTGAAGGTCGAAATCGCGGCAAAACGGCCCCATATGAAGAAGAAAAAAGTGTTGTTCCACCAAGACAACGCACCGTGCCACAAGTCATTGAGAACGATGGCAAAAATTCATGAATTGGGATTCGAATTGCTTCCCTATCCACCGTATTCTCCAGATCTGGCCCCCAGCGTCTTTTTCTTGTTCTCAGATCCCAAAAGGATGCTCGCAGGGAAAAAATTTGGCTGCAATGAAGAGGTGATCGCCGAAACTGAGGCCTATTTTGAGGCAAAACCGAAGGAGTACTACCAAAATGGTATCAAAAAATTGGAAGGTCGTTGTAATCGTTGTATCGCTCTTGAAGGGAACTATGTTGAATAATAAAAACGAATTTTGGCAAAAAAATGTGTTTTTCTTTGTTAGACCGGGGACTTATCGGCCAACCTGTTATCCTAAAAATTCTGAACATAGTTTTCTAAATAGTAAGTTAGTCCATATGGAGTCTATGTTAGACAAGAAAATACAAATTAGATAACAATATAAGCCAATTCAGTTCTTGGTCGCTTTATATAGAGGAGTCTATAAATAATTATGAACGGATATTAACCTATTTTCGGACTATAATTAGAGAGCCAAATTTCAACAGCATCTGATGAAATTTATTCTTTCATGAGGCTCCAGAAGCTCTCCAAATCTGGGGATTGGTTTATATGGGAGCTATATAATTATGGACGGATATGGACCAAGTTTTTCATGGTTGTTGCAGACCATAGACTACACCGCGTACCAATTTTCAACCGTTTCTGATGATATTTGTTTCTCAAAGAAAATCCGAAAGTCAAATCTGGGGATCGGATTATATGGGGGCTATATGTAATTATGGACCAATTTGTTCATGATTGTTAGGGATCATAAAGTAATATCATGTACCAAGTTTCAACCGGATCGGATGAGTTTTGCTTCTCCAAGAGGATCCACAAGCCAATTCTGGGGATAGTTTTATATGGGGGCTATAGATAATTGTTGACCGATATGGACCAATGTTTGTATGATTGTTAGAGACCATAGGTTAACACCGCGTACATATCTTCAACCGGATCGGATGAAATTTGTTCCTCCAAAATCTCCGTAAGCCCAATAGGGGCTATACTTGAATATGGTCCAATAGAGTCTATTTGCAATACCATCCGGCCTACTTCAAAAACAACTACTTGTGCAATGTTTCAAGTGGATAGCTTGTTTCGTTTGAAAGTTAGCGTGATTTCCGCAGACGGAGGGACGAACTGACATCGCTAGATGGGCTCAAACTTTTACCACAACCCAGAATGTATATGGGGTCTTAGACAAATATTTCGATCAAGCACTCATAAAGTGGTTCATATTGGATCATTTAAACGGATCCCCAAGATTTAACAACTAACAATTGACTTTATTATATAAAATAATAAAAATGGTGTTACATACAAATGTATAAAAATCATTCTTTCTGAAAATCGCTAATTTTTCTATACTGTTATTTTACATTTTCAGTCTTCTCATTGGTGTCTGTATATCAATCCTGTCGCTGTACATTAAAGGCCTTAAACCCTATTCGTGTCTCCTTGGCTATATACCAGAAGCATCTGCCGTCTATGTGGATATGAATCATCATCGAAATGCATTCGAAGTGCCTGAAACGAAAATATTTCGGTATGCTGGTTCCTTAAATTTTGCTACCTCAATGTATTTCCGTAAGGCTCTCAATAAAGCATTGGGTATAGATAATGAAAATGTGCGCAGATCTTCCTACATACCGCTTTCGCAAAATGGTTCAACTACCTTGAATGGTGGATTGACCTCATTGAATCAATTGAATTCATCCTTCCGTTATTTAGTATTGGACTTTAGTATGTTGGGTCACATAGATGTGGCCGGTTGTCGAGCGTTATCGGATATAAAACATGATTTGGAGAAACGAGGAGTTTGTACATTCTTTGCCACACCAACAGATCGAGTGTATGATTGTTTGGTTCATAGTATGGTGCTGGGCGAGGGACCCTTTGAAATTTTCCCTACATTACATGATGCTGTGGAATATGCCAATGCATGTCGCCTAGCGTGATATTTAGATCATAGAAATAGTACCAAGGGTCCTACTACTACAACTACTACTACTATCACATCCACAACAAAAGGCTTAATTAATACGTGACAAATTGTTTTCGCATGACAATTTTAGGATAATAGAATTAAGTTTAGAAATGGAACAAAATACTGGCGGATACTTTTTCATAGCTGAAATGGACATTATCTAATAATTGAAGAAAATTATTCGTTTCGTATATGAGAAATTGACCGTTAGTTCTTAATCGATAGTAATTACACTGTGTGTGCATTGAAAACAAAACATAAAGGAAATATCAAATGAAATATGAAAAGCCTTTAAATTTCGTATTAATTTCGGCTTTACATCGAACACTGTTTCCTATTTTCATCACAACATTACGTTTTCGAGATATTTACTATTTATAGTTATAAATGTTTAGGACAATCTTTTATTCTTTTTTATTTTAATTTGTTCTCTAACTTCCACCGCAATATTAAGTGTTCAAGATATTCACAATATACACGTAGATTTGGGCGATATTTGCCTTAATTTTAATGTTGTTGGTTTCAATTGGTAACTATAAAGAAATAACAATTCAAAATATTGTCCTAGTTACGATTTTAAGATATTAGTGACGAATCCGATCTAGGGATTGTAATCAGCATCTAAAAATTTACGGGCTTCTTTTATTTCGAATGAACCCCCAAAATATCGAAATTCGTTTCCATATTTTGGAGTTTTATATCACAATGAAATAGACTCCAACTAAAAAAAATGAAACTCTATGATCTCCATCATTTTAATATTCCGATCTAGGGATTGTAATTAGAATCTAAGAGTTTTGGGGCTTATTTGATATTGAATAAAACGCCAAAAATACGAATTGAAATGAATCGAAAACAACCTAAAAAGAAATGCAAAGAAAATTCCGAATTGAAACAAACCGAAAACAACCCAAGGAGAAATGCCAAACAAAAGTTCCGGCCTTATTTGAAACTCGTCTCCATATTTGGGATCTTATTTAGTTTTGGAGTTTTATATTATGAAATAGACGTCAACTAAAACAAATGAAATGAAACTGCGTGATCTCCACCATCTTAAATAAGAAACAAATAATTATTGTTGTTACGTTTTCGAGATATTCACCATACACATAAAAAAAAATGTTTTAGTTTTTGACTTTTATTTCACAATGAAATAGACGCGAACTAAAACAAATAAAATGAAACTCCATGACTTTCATTATCTTTAATTAGATACCCTGAAATATTGTTCAGTTTTTATTCCGTTTTGGGCTTTTAATTTATTGTCGAGGGCATGAAATAAGGCCCCAAAAAAATATCTTGGGTCATTATTTTATTTTATATTTTGGGTACTATTTCATTGGTAGGGTTCTTTGTTAGTTTACTTTTCTATTTAGGGGTTTTATTTCACGATTCCGATCTAAGGAATCTGAAAGTTTAAGGGCTTCTTTTATTTTGGGTAAACCGCCAAATTTCGAATTGAAATAAACCGAAAACAATCCAAAGAGTAATTAAAAGAAAATTGCTTATCTTATTTGAAATTCGTCGCCACATTTAGGATCTTATTTAATTTTGGAGTTTTATTTCACAATGAAATAGACCCCAACTAAAAAAAATGAAATGAAACTACATGATCTTTATTATCTTTAATTAGATACCCAGAAATATTGTTGTTTATTTTTTTAAACCCGTTTTGGGTTTTTATTGTATTTTATATTTGGGATATTATTTCATTGGCTAGGGTTCCTTATTATTTTACTTTTCTATTTTCTATTTTGGGGTTTCTTTCATTATGAATGTTATGTTTTCCACATATTCCTCATATTCACTTCAAAAATTCGTTTTAATAACTTTGGTGACTATTCCGATCTAGGGATTGTAATTAGAATCTAAAAGTTTACGGGCTTATTTTATATAGCATAAAGCGCTAAAATATGAATTGAAATAAAACGAAAACAACCTAAAGAGAAATGCAAAGAAAATTGCGGCCTTATTCGAAATTCGTTTCCATATTTGGGACTTTATTTAATTTTGAAGTTTTATTTCACAATGAAATAGACCCGAACTAAAAAAATATTCATTATCATTAATTAAATACCAAGAAATATTCTTGTTTATTTTTTTACCCGTTTTGGGCTTTAATTCATTTTCGCGTTGGGGTCTTATTTCATACTGCCCCGAAAATATACTTCATTGGTTTAGGTTTCATTGTTATCTTTTACTTTTATATTTTGCATTTTGAGGTTTTATTTCATTGTGAAATTAAAATGTAATCTTTGCCTATATTTCATAGTGAAATTGACTCCACTTCAAACCATGCAATGAACCCCGAGTCCTACACTCAAAAGAAAAAATTTGGTATAACAGAATAAAATTTAGTTGTTTCAGCAGTTTATCTCTGCTCTAAAAGAGACAACCGAGTCGCTTGCTAAAACCGTACACCTGCTACTGCTGTTTTAACTATAATTTTATGTATTATTAGAGGAAGTTTTTAAGAGTATATACAATCACCTGGGGGTTATGCTCTAAATTTCTCTTTGGGGCCTTATTTCATTGGAGAGTTATTTCGAATAATGAATATTAGACAATTTTTACAAATTTGCTCTTGTAAACATGCAGATTAATTTTGAAATAGTTTTTTTTTATTAAAATCTTCTGTGATTTCCCTGTCAAGAGTTCTCTTTAAAAATGGATATCTCGATAACATTAAATCGCAGTAATGCTATTGTTTTAATATATTTCTATTTGATATGTTTTTTTTTTGGTTATGCACGCCCAGTGTAATTTTATTTTATTTTTTTTAATTAATGTAAAAACTGCAAAAAAGAGAACGTGGTCAAGCCCCATAAACCTTTTCATAGTTTTGCATTAATCATCATATGCATTAAAACGAATATTTTAAATTTTAAGATGAAAAAAATCAAATGTAACCTAACCGAAAAAGTGCCTGAAAAATGATTCTATAGGAAACATTATAAACGAAATTCAATTTTGTAATTAAATATCGAGACAAAAACAAAAAAAATCAACTTCTTATATATGTACATAAAAAATTGCAGGTATATACATATTTTTTATATGTCTACATATTAAAATAAATACAAAATGTACTTAATTTTTTTGTTATTGTAATTTTTTTCAAAATTTTGTATATAAATATTGTATATTTATGTAAACAGAGAAAAAAAAACAAAAAAACCACCTTCTATAATATAGAAAAATTTAAAAATCGGCAAAACGAAAATACAAATCAAAAAATGTAACTCAAAATGACATGTTGTTTTTTGTAAGTGTAATTTTTTCCAAGCTATTTTAATTTTATTATTTACACACAATATCAATCCCAATGTTGTATTCGAAATAAGGCTGTGGTCTGTATGTATATGTGAAGCACATAATCCATGACCCCATGTCCCCAAAATACATCAATGATACCAAAATGAACAATTACATAAAAGTTCTGTATTTTTTAATAGTCCTTTTTAAGTTTTTAGTATTAAGATATCCTATTTTTATTATTACTCTTAAATTAAATAATAATAAAATAAATTTGTTGTTGAAATACGGATTAATGTGAAATGATTATGAATAAATATACGTAAAACTTTTGTTTAGAAATACTGAAGTGGATTTTTAAATATGGGTTGGGTGGGAGTTCCCGAGCGGAACTATGTGATACGATTAAAAGGTCAACAAAATCAATAGAAATAAAATTTTTACAAAATTTTCTATAGAAATAAAATTTTGACAAGGTTTACTATAGAAATAACATTTTGACAATTTACGACAAATTTTGACAAAATTTTCTATAGAAATAAAATTTTAACAAAATGTTCAATAGAAATTTGACAAATTTATCTGCAGAAATAAAATTTTGACAAATTTATCTATAGAAATAACATTTTGACAAAATTTTCTAAAGAAGTGAAATTTTGACAAAATTTTCTATAGAAGTGAAATTTTGACAAAATTTTCTATAGAAATAAAATTTTGTCAAAACTTTCTATAGAAATAAAATTTTGACAAAATTTTCTATCGAAATAAAATTTTGACAAAATTTTCTATAGAAATAAAATTTTGATAAAATTTTCTATAGAAATAAAATTTTGATAAAATTTTCTATAGAAATAAAATTTTGATAAAATTTTCTATAGAAATAACATATTGATAAAATTTTCTTAGAAATAACATTTTGATAAAATTTTCTTTAGAAATAAAATTTTGACAAAATTTTCTATAGAAATAAAATTTTACAAAATTTTCTTTAGAAATAAAATTTTGACCACATTTTCTATAGAAATAAAATTTAGACAAAATTTTGTATAGAAATAAAATTTTGACAAAAATTTTCTATAGAAATAAAATTTTGACAAAATTTTCTATAGAAATAAAATTTTGACAAAATTTTCTATAGAAATAAAATTTAGACAAAATTTGGTATAGAAATAAAATTTAAACAAAATTTTCTATAGAAATAAAATTTTCAGAAAATGTCCTATACAAATAAAATTTTCAGAAAATGTCCTATACAAATAAAATTTTGACAAAATATTCTATAGAAATAAAATTTTGACAAATTTATCTGCAGAAATAAAATTTTGACAAATTTATCTATAGAAATAACATTTTGACAAAATTTTCTAAAGAAGTGAAATTTTGACAAAATTTTCTATAGAAATAACATTTTGACAAAATTTTATATAGAAGTGAAATTTTGACAAAATTTTCTATAGAAATAAAATTTTGTCAAAACTTTCTATAGAAATAAAATTTTGACAAAATTTTCTATCGAAATAAAATTTTGACAGAATTTTCTATAGAAATAAAATTTTGATAAAATTTTCTATAGAAATAAAATTTTGATAAAATTTTCTATAGAAATAACATTTTGATAAAATTTTCTATAGAAATAACATTTTGATAAAATTTTCTATAGAAATAAAATTTTGATAAAATTTTCTATAGAAATAAAATTTTGATAAAATTTTCTTTAGAAATAAAATTTTGACAAAATTTTCTATAGAAATAAAATTTTACAAAATTTTCTTTAGAAATAAAATTTTTACAAAATTTTCTATAGAAATGAAATATTCACAAAATTCTCTATAGAAGTAAAATTTCGACAAAATTTTCTACAGAAATAAAATTTAGACAAATTTTTCTATAGAAATAAATTTTTGACAAAATTTTCTATAGAAATAAAATGTTTAAAAAATGTCTATAAAAATAAAATTGTGACAAAATGTTCTATGGAAATAAAATTTTGACAATGATACCCAATTTGTCAAAACAAACTTTCCATATGTGTGATCTGTTATAGCGCCTACACAAAGGTGTATTCTCCCACTGGATTATTCTCATTTGCAGTTCAAAACCCACCGTGTGTATTATTTCAACTGTCTATAGAAATAAAATTTTCAGAAAATGTCCTATAGAAATAAAATTTTGACAAAATTTTCTATAGAAATAAAATTTTGACAAAATTTTCTATAGAAATAAAATTTTGACAAAATTTTCTACAGAAATAAAATTTTGACAAATTTATCTGCAGAAATAAAATTTTGACAAATTTATCTATAGAAATAACATTTTGACAAAATTTTCTATAGAAGTTAAATTTTGACAAAATTTTCTATAAAAATAAAATTTTGATAAAATTTTCTATAGAAATAAAATTTTGATAAAATTTTTTATAGAAATAAAATTTTGATAAAATTTTCTATAGAAATAACATTTTGATAAAATTTTCTATAGAAATAAAATTTTGATAAAATTTTCTATAGAAATAAAATTTTACAAAATTTTCTTTAGAAATAAAATTTTGACAACATTTTCTATAGAAATAAAATTTAGACAAAATTTTGTATAGAAAAAATATTTTCAAAATTTTGTATATAAATATTGTATATTTATGTAAACAGAGAAACAAACAAAAAAACCACCTTCTATAATATAGAAAAATTTACAAATCGGCAAAACGAAAATACAAATAAAAAAATGTAACTCAAAATGACATGTTGTTTTTTGTAAGTGTAATTTTTTCCAAGCTATTTTAATTTTATTATTTACACACAATATCAATCCCAATGTTGTATTCGAAATAAGGCTGTGGTCTGTATGTATATGTGAAGCACATAATCCATGACCCCCCATGTCCCCAAAATACATCAATGATACCAAAATGAACAATTACATAAAAGTTCTGTATTTTTAATAGTCCTTTTTAAGTTTTTATACCCACCACCATAAAATGGTGACGGGGGTATAATAAGTTTGTCATTCCGTTTGTAACACATCGAAATATCGATTTCCGACTATATAAAGTATATATATTCTTGATCAGGGAGAAATTCTAAGACGATATAAGCATGTCCGTCTGTCCGTCTGTCTGTCTGTCTGTCTGTCTGTCTGTCTGTCTGTTGTAATCACGCTAAAGCCTTCAATAATGGCTCTATCGTCCCCAAATTTGGCACAGATTAGTTTTTTGTTTGCAGGCAGGTCAAGTTCGAAGATGGGCTATATCGGTCCAAGTTTTGATATAGTCCCCATATAAACCGACCTCCCGATTTGGGGTCTTGGGCCTATAAAAACCGTAGTTTTCATCAGATTTGCCTGAAATTGGAAATCCAGAGGTATTTTGGGACCATAAAGGGGTGTGTCGAAAATAGTCTGTATTGGTCCATGTTTTGGTATAGCCCCCATATAGACCGATCTCCCGATTTTGTTTCTTAGGCGTCTAGAAACAGTATTTTCTATCCTATTTGTCTGAAATTGAAAATCTAGAGGTATTTTAAGACCATAAGGAGGTGTGTCGAAAATGGTCCGTATCGGTCGATGTTTTGATATAGCTCCCATATAGACCGATCTCCCGATTTTGCTTCTTGGGCGTCTAGAAACTATATTTATCATCCGATTTGCCTGAAATTGGAAATCTAGAGGTATTGTGGGACTATAAAGAGGTGTGTCGAAAATGGTCCGTATCGGTCCATGGTTTGGTATAGCCCCCATATAGACCGATCTCCCGATTTTGCTTCTTGCGCGTCTAGAAACAGTATTTTTGATCCGATTTGTATGAAATTGAAAATCTAGAGGTATTTTGGGACCATAAAGAGGTGAGTCGAAAATGGTCCGTATCGGTCCATGTTTTGATATAGCCCCCATATAAACCAACCTCCCGATTTGGAGTCTTGGGCCTATAAAAACCGTAGTTTTTATCCAATTTGCCTGAAATTGGAAATATAGAGGTATTTGAGAACCATAAAAAGGTGTGCCGAAAATGGTGCCCATCGGTCCATGTTTTGGTATAGCCCCCATATAGACCGATATCCCGATTTTGCTTCTAGAAACTATATTTACAATACGATTTGCCTGAAATTGGAAATCTAGAGGTATTTGAGGACCATAAAAAGGTGTGCCGAAAATGGTGCTCATCGGTCCATTTTTTGGTATAGCCCCCATATAGACCGATCTCCCGATTTTGCTTCTTGGGCTTCTAGAAACTATATTTACCATCCGCTTGGGCTGAAATTCTTGAGCTTCTATAAACTGTATTTATTATCCGATTTGCCTGAAATTCGAAATCTAGAGGTATATTTAGACCACAAATAAGTGTGCCGAAATTCAGGTATATCGGTCCATTTTTTGGTATAACCCCCATATAGACTGATCTCTCGATTTTTACTTCTTGGGCGTCTAGAGACTATGTTTTCTAGCCGATTTGTTTGAAATTCTGGAGGTATACACCGATCTCCCGGCTTTGTTTCTTGGGCTTCTATCCGATTTGCTGGAAATTAGTAATCTATAATGGAATTTTAGACAAACGAAATTTCCTTTTCTTATAAAGTATTTTCGTTTCTTCAACTCTAAAATTCTCTAAAATAGCAGGCGCACTGATCATGAAAATTGCTTCAATCTGAAAGTCAAATTTCCAGATTTTACTCATCGTATTTATTTAAATAATGGCGGAAAAAATCTACACATTTAAGATTTCAAATGAAGGCGTAATTTAATCATATACACGATATGTTTATAATTTCTCTGAAACTCAAACAAAATTGGTTCTCATAAATCTAGAATCTTATCTGGTCTTCATAGGTAGAAACTTTAAGGTTTGTCTGCGGGAGCTGACTGCCTTGGGAGAAGATTTGTCATCAACCCCCCTACAATTCTATATATTATCAAGTAACCCACTACGACGAAGAGTTTTCAAAGTAAACTATCATATTTGATTCATGGTGGTGGGTATTTAAAATTCGGCCCGGCCGAATTTACTGTTGTATATACTTGTTAGTATTAAGATATCCTATTTTTATTATTACTCTTAAATTAAATAATATTAAAATAAATTTGTTGTTGAAATACGGATTAATGTGAAATGATTATGAATAAATATACGTAAAACTTTTGTTTAGAAATACTGAAGTGGATTTTTAAATATGGGTTGGGTGGGAGTTCCCGAGCGGAACTATGTGATACGATTAAAAGGTCAACAAAATCAATAGAAATAAAATGTTGACAAAATTTTCTATAGAAATAAAATTTTGACAAGGTTTTCTATAGAAATAAAATTTTGACAATTTACGACAAATTTTGACAAAATTTTCTATAGAAATAACATTTTAACAAGATGTTCTATAGAAATTTGACAAATTTATCTGCAGAAATAAAATTTTGACAAATTTATCTATAGAAATAAAATTTTGACAAAATTTTCTATAGAAATAAAATTTTGTCAAAACTTTCTATGGAAATAAAATTTTGTCAAAACTTTCTATAGAAATAAAATTTTGACAAAATTTTTTATAGAAATAAAATTTAGACAAAATTTTGTATAGAAATAAAATTTTGACAAAATTTTCAATCGAAATAAAATTTTGACAAAATTTTCTATAGAAATAAAATTTTGACAAAATTTTCTTAGAAATAAAATTTAAACAAAATTTTCTATAGAAATAAAATTTTCAGAAAATGACCTATAGAAATAAAATTTTGACAAAATTTTCTATAGAAATAAAATTTTGATAAAATTTTCTATAGAAATAATTTTTTTTTAAATTTTCTATAGAAATAACATTTTGATAAAATTTTCTATAGAAATAAAATTTTGAAAAATTTTCTATAGAAATAAACTTTTACAAAATTTTCTTTAGAAATAAAATTTTGACAACATTTTCTATAGAAATAAAATTTAGACAAAATTTTGTATAGAAATAAAATTTAGACAAAATTTTCTATAGAAATAAAATTTAGACAAAATTTTGTATAGAAATAAAATTTAGACAAATTTTTCTATAGAAATAAAATTTTGACAAAATTTTCTATAGAAATAAAATTGGGACAACATTTTCTGTAGAAATAAAAATTTGACAAAATTTTCTATAGAAATAAAATGTTTAAAAAATGTCTATAAAATAAAATTGTGACAAAATGTTCTATGGAAATAAAATTTTGACAATGATACCCAATTTGTCAAAACAAACTTTCCATATGTGTGATCTGTTATAGCGCCTACACAAAGGTGTATTCTCCGACTGGATTATTCTCATTTGCAGTTCAAAACCCACCGTGTGTATTATTTCAACTGTCAAGGTCAAGATTATTAACAAAAACCAACAATTGTCAGACAACAAGACATATTTTTTGAAGTGATCAAAGATACTTTTTAGAGTCAAATATCTCAATATGAGGCATTCATAAAACATAGACGTTCCTCCGTTCTGACAGACGTGTATACAAGATGTATGGAGATATTTGTTGAGTAAATTGTTTTTAACAAATTATAAATTTTAGCTCAAACAAAAAAAAAATATGCGATGTGATCCCGCGTGGAAATGTTTTTCATCTTTAATACCCTTCATACTGGAATAGGGGTATATCGACATTGTCATTTGGTTTGTAACATGTCGAAAGTTTACTAGGTATATTTATTTATACATTTTATTAAAAGAAAGTTTCAAATGTTTGCTTAAAATAAAATTTTGAAAAAATTTTCTATAGAAATAAAATTTTGAAACAAAAAATTGAAAAAATTAGCTATGGAAATAAAATTATGAAAAAAAATTCTATAGAATTAAAATTTTGACTACATTTTCTACAGGAATAAAATTTTGATCCAATTTTCTCTTGAAATAAAATTTTGACAAAATTTTCTATAGAAATAAAATTTTGACAAAATTTAAATAAAATATTGACAACATTTTCTATAGAAAACAAGTTAGTAAAGTCTAAAGTTGGGCGGGCCGACTATATCATACCCTTCACCACTATGTAGACCAACATTTTTGATACCATCTCAACTCCTTTCAATTTGTTGGGAGCTATTTATATAAAGGTTTAGATTCCCATATACAAATATTTAAATCAGAACCGATTGGGAGAAGTATTTTTAAATTTCTACAAAATCTCCTGACTTTAAATTCAGGGCTAACGCCCTGAAACGAAACACAATTAAGTATAAACAAGTAAGTAAAGTCTAAAGTCGGGCGGGGCCGACTATATTATACCCTTCACTACATAGTGGTGACCAAAATTTGTGTTACCATCTCAACTCCTTCCAATTTGTTGGGAGTTATTATGAATGTTTATATTCCCATATACAAATATTTATTTCTTATCCGATTTGGAGACAATCTTTCTATACTTCTACAAAATCACTAGAATTAAAATTTAAAACGGTTAACGTCCTGGGATGAAACACAATGTTAGTAAAAAAATATTTTAATGCAATTGTGCAAAATAGCATTTATGATTTATCAGACGATACATATGTATACGAGATACAGGACAATTTGAGTAATTTTTTACAATTTTTTCCTTCTTAGCAGTGGCAATTTTATAAGGAGATTGGTTAGTAGATCACACCAAGATATGGGGTCAATTGTGGGTTGTGATATATTATTTGGCCAAGTCGGGCGATATTTCCACAAGTCGGAGCATTATTTAAAACTCAACCCTTCTGTGGAAAGTCTGGCATTACAGTGTGTGGGATATGATTAAGAAATCATCACAGAATCTGGTGAAAAATGTGGGTATTTTGGCCATATTTGCATAAACCGAAAGAACAAATATATGGAGGCTTTATGTAAATCTGAACCAAATTAGATCAAAATTGACACACCTCAATATTATATTAAAGATGTTCTCTGTGGAATGTACCGAGTCAGTTGGAGAAAAATCCCATTGAAAATGGGTCTAAAATATGAAACATTCACCATATTTGCCCAACTCTGGCGTACATATATATGGGAGCTATATCAAAATCTGAACCGATTTTGACCAAATTTGCCATGTATAGTTAGAATAATAATTCTGCTATCTCTGCAAAATTGCACTTAAATCGGATTATAACTTTGGCCTCCGTGGTCATATGAGTGTAAATCGGGCGAAAGTTATATATGGGAGCTATATTTATATATAGCTGAACCGATTTCAACCAAATTTGGCAAATTCAACGTACTCTTTGTGCAAAATTTGAAGCAAATCAATGCAAAACTCTGGCTTTTGAGGCCACAAAAGTGAAAATCGGACGAAGAATATATACAGGGACTATATCTCAATCTGAACCGATTTCAACCAAATTTAGCAAGGATTGGAAGAATTTCAATTTGACTCTCTGTGCAAAATTTTACGTGAATCGGTGTTAAAGTTTGGCCTCTACGGTCATATGAGTCTAAATCGGGCGAAAAATATATATAGGAGCTATATCTAAATCTGGACCGATGTCAACCAAATTTAGCAAGCATTGGTAGAATGTCATTCTACTCTATGTGCAAAATTTCACGTAAATCCGTGTTAAACTTTGGCCTCAGTGGTCATATGAGTCTACATCGGACGAAAGATATATATATGAGAGCTACATCTAAATCTGAACCGATTTCAACAAAATTTGCCACAATTAACGACAATATTAATTGAACTCCTTGTAAAAAATTGTAAGCAAATCAGGGTAAAACTCTTGCTACTGGAACCATATAAGTACATATCGCGCGAAAGATATATATGGGAACTATATCTAAATCTGAACCGATTTGGCAAGTTTTTCGGGACTCATAAAATATTCAGATGTATGGAATTTGAAGAAGATCGGTTGATAAACACGCCATTTATGACCAGATCGGTGATATATATATAAGGCTAATTTCAATAGCGATGTCTTTCTCCCGAAAAAAGACCCTATGCCAAGTTTGAAGACGATCGGACATAAACTGTGACCTGTACTTTGCACACAAAATACATGAACAGACAGACAGACGGACGGACGGACAGACAGACATACTAAAATCGGCTCAGAGTTCATTTCTAAGGCGATCGGTATACTAAACGATGGGTCTCTGACTTTTCCTTCTTGGCGTTACAAAAAAATGCACAAACTTATTATACCCTGTACCACTTATTATACCCTGATGAAGGGTATAAAAATTTGACAACATTTTCTATAGGAATAAAATTTTGACAAATTTGCTATAGAAATAATAATTTGACAAAATTTTCTATAGAAATAAAATTTTGGCAAAATTTTCTATAGAAATATAATTTTGAAAAAACTTTTCTATAGAAATAACATTTTGACAAAATTTTCTATAGAAATATAATATTGACAAAATTTTCTATAGAAATACAATTTTGACAAAATTTTCTTTTTTTTTTTTGTAAAATTTTCGTCGAATTTTGGTAGATTATTTTTGGCGCGAGTAGCAACAGTGTTTGCAATACCATCCGATCTAGGATCAATAGAATTGTAATTGAGATACTGACTCATTTATCAAAATGTCATTCCCGTTTTGCGATATATTAATAAAGCAATTCACGTACAAACAAATGCGTGTTTGAAAATTCAAATTGTAAAGGATTCAAATAACAAAATGTTTTCCTAATTAAAAAAAAAAACTTTAAACCAAAGATGCTAAGTTTTCAAAATAACTCTTGGCCTATATTTGAAGCGTTTTTATAATTAAATCAAACAATTGTTTCTTTATTTTATGTCCGTAGCTCAAAGACATACGACTTTAACTGAGGGACGCAAATTTCCAAAATCTGTGTCCTAATTTAAAAAAAGAGAATAAAATTTATTTTAATTAAAATTTCATAATTTTAAAGAAATTTGTCCTTAATATTTTGTAAATTCTGTATCCCAAAATTTAGGCTGCGTAATCTTTGATATCACGTAAATATCTTTTTTTCAGTGTATATATTATTATGGGCCGATATCGACCAATTTTTGCAGGATTGTTAGAGGGCATATACTAACATTCCATACCAAGTTTCAACCCAGTCAGACAAAATTTGTTTCTCCAAGTTGCTCCAGAAGTCAAATCTGTGTATGGGCTTATATGGTAGCTATATATAATTATGAACCGATATGGACCAATTTTTGTATGAAATTTGCCTCTCCAAGGGGCTTCGCAAGCCATATCTTATGGACCGATATGGACCAATTTTTGCTTGGTTATTAGAGGCTAACATCACAAATTTCATACGGATCGGATGAATTTTGTTTCTTCAAGAGGATCGTAAACACGGTTGCCACTCGTGCCAAAAATAATCTACCAAAATTTTAAGAATTTTTTACCACAATCTACTAAATTAAAAATTCTTATTTTGGAGTTTGTGGTAAGTATGAAAAGTTGGTTTTTTTCAAATAAATGAATGATCCCTTGACAATTTTTTGGGTGTTGAAATATGTAGTCTTGTATTGTAAATGTGTAGAATTGTAGAACTTACTCATAGTATTAAATAATACGAAAATTAAAAATTTTAATGTATTTAATGTATTCTATAGAATTGTAAAAAATTTCTTCAAAATGCTAATCCTATAGAAAATTTTGTCAAACTTTTTTCTTCTATATTAAATTTTGTCAAAATTTAATTTCTATATAAAATGTTTTCAAAATTTAATTTCTATAAAAAATTTTTTCAACATGTTATTTGTGTAGAATATTTTGCGAAAATTTTATTTCTATAGAAAATGTTGTAAACATTTTTTTCTATAGAAAATTTTGTTAAAATTTTATTTCGATAAAAAATTTGTCAAAATTTTATTTCTATAGAAAATTTTGTCAAAATTCTATTTCTATAGACATTTTTTGTTAAAATTGTATTTCTGTAGAAAATGTTGTCAAAATTTTATTTCTATAGAAAATTTTGTCAAAATTTTATTTCTATAAAAAATGTTGTCAAAATTTTATTTCTATAGAAAATTTTGTCAAAATTTTATTTCTATAAAAAATTTGTCAAAATTTTATTTCTATAGAAAATTTTGTCAAAATTTTATTTCTATAGTAAATTTTGTCAAAATTTTATTTCTATAGAAAATTTTGTCAAAATTTTATTTCCATAGAAATGTTGTCAAAATTTTTACTTCTACATTAAATTTTGTGAAAATTTAATTTCTATATAAAATGTTTTCATAATTTAATTTCTATAGAAAATGTTGTCAAAATTGTATTTGTGTAGAATATTTTGCCAAAATTTTATTTCCATAGAAAATTTTGTAAACATTTATTGCTATAGAAAATTTTGTCAAAATCTTATTTGTGTAGAATATTTTGCCAACATTTTATTTCTATAGAAAATTTTGTCACAATTTTATGTGTGTAGAATATTTTGCCAAAATTGTATTTCTACAGAAAATTTTGTCAAAATTTTATTTCCATAAAAAATGTTGTCAAAATTTTATTTCCATAGAAATGTTGTCAAAATTTTTTCTTCTATATTAAATTTTGTCAAAATTTAATTTCTATATAAAATGTCAAAATTTAATTTCTATAGAAAATTTTGTGAAAATTTTATTTTTATAGGAAATTTTGTCAAAATTTTATTTGTGTAGAATATTGTGCCAAAATTTTATTTCTATAGAAAATTTTGTAAACATTTTTTCTATAGAAAATTTTGTCAAAATTTTATTTCGATAAAAAATTTGTCAAAATTTTATTTCTATAGAAAATTTTATTTCGATAGAAAATATTTGTTAAAATTGTATTTCTATAGAAAATGTTGTCAAAATTTTATTTCTATAGAAAATTTTGTCAAAATTTTATTTCTATAAAAAATTTGTCAAAATTTTATTTCTATAGAAAATTTTGTCAAAATTTTATTTCTATAGTAAATTTTGTCAAAATTTTATTTCTATAGAAAATTTTGTCAAAATTTTATTTCCATAGAAATGTTGTCAAAATTTTTACTTCTATATTAAATTTTGTCAAAATTTAATTTCTATATAAAATGTTTTCAAAATTTAATTTCTATACAAAATTTTGTCAAAATTTTATTTGTGTAGAATATTTTGCCAACATTTTATTTCTATAGAAAATTTTGTCAAAATTTTATTTCCATAGAAAATTTTGTCAAAATTTTATTTCCATAGAAAATTTTGTCAAAATTTTATTTCGATAAAAAATTTGTCAAAATTTTATTTCTATAGAAAATTTTATCAAAATTTTATTTCTATAGAAAATGTTTGCTAAAATTGTATTTCTATAGAAAATGTTGTCAAAATTTTATTTCTATAGAAAATTTTGTCAAAATTTTATTTCTATAAAAAAATTTTATTTCTATAGAAAAATTTGTCAAAATTTTATTTCTATAGTAAATTTTGTCAAAATTTTATTTCTATAGAAAATTTTGTCAAAATTGTATTTCCATTGAAAATTTTGTCAAAATTTTATTTCCATAGAAATGTTGTCAAAATTTTTATACCCTGCTCCACACTGTGGAACAGGGTATTATAAGTTAGTGCATATGTTTGCAACACCTAGAAGGAGACGAGATAGACACATAGTGTCCTTGGCAAAAACGGCTCAGGGTGGGTTCCTGAGTCGATATAGCGATATCCGTCTGTCCGTGAACACTTTTTTGTAATCAAAGTCTAGGTCGCAGTTTTAGTCCAATCGACTTCAAATTTGGCACAAGTATGTGTTTTGGCTCAGAATAGATCCCTATTGATTTTGGAAGAAATCGGTTGAGATTTAGATATAGCTTCCATATATATTTCGCCCGATATGGACTTATATGGCCCCAGAAGCCAGAGTTTTACACTAATTTGCTTAAAATTTTGCACAAGAAGAACAATTGGTACTATAGTCAAGTGTGCCAAATTTGATTGAAATCGGTTCAGATTTAGATATAGCTCCCATATATATCTTTCGCCCGATATGCACTAATATGGACCCAGCAGCCTGAGTTTTACCCTAATTTTCTTAAAATTTTGCACAAGAAGAACAATTAGTACTATAGTCAAGTGTGCCAAATTTTATTGAAATCGGTTCAGATTTAGATATAGATCCCATATATATCTTTCGCCCGATATGCACTAATATGGACCCAGCAGCCAGAGTTTTATACCGATTTGCTTGAAATTTTGTACAAACATAACACTTAGTCTTAGTCTGGAGAGGATGATAGATATTTATCTTAGAACTAGCATCGATTCAAGTTTGTTCTCGAAACGACAGCATGCATACTCGAAGGGCAGGTCTACTGAGACCGCACTACATGAACTAGTCAGCTTTATTGAAAGCTCACTATCTGTCAAAGAATACACAATCGTGGCGTTTCTAGACATCGAAGGGGCGTTCAATAATGTCCATCCGAGCTCGATATTAAATGGACTGACAACTCTGAATGTTGATCCATGTATACTCAGGCTGTTAGACGAACTGCTAATGAAGAGACGTATTTCAGCCACACTAGGACAGGCAAACATACAAAAGTATGTGAACAGAGGCACTCCCCAAGGAGGAGTTCTATCACCTCTTCTTTGGAATGTTGCTATAAATAGCCTTCTGGTTACTCTAGAAAAAGAAAGGATAAAAGTCGTGGCATATGCAGATGATGTAGCTCTGGCAGTCAGGGGAAAATTCCCATCCACAATCAGAGATATTATTCAGAGGGCCCTCCGGATTACTGAACAATGGGCGAAAGACAATGGTCTTGGGGTAAATCCTGCAAAGACAGAATTAGTCATGTACTGCAAAGATCGCAAAACTCCCACGGTTAGGCCTATTTCCTTAGGGGGTATTGAAATTCCCTTTGGTGATTGTGCAAAATACCTTGGCGTTATTTTGGACAGGAAGCTGAACTTTAAGCTTAATATTGAAGAAAGGGCGAGGAAGGCAACTGTAGCTTTGTACTCGTGCAAAAAGGCAATAGGAAAAAAGTGGGGACTAAAACCAAAAATTGTGCATTGGCTATACACGGCAGTGGTTAGACCTATAATGCTATATGGTGTTGTAGTCTGGTGGCCGGCACTTCAGAAACCGACTGGTTTAGATAAAGTTCAGCGTATGGCGTGTTTGTGTATTTCAGGCGCATTCAGCAAGACAGGAACAAATTCCCTTAATGTCATGCTGCATCTATTGCCTTTAGACATTTTGGCCAAACAGTCAGCTGCAACAACGGCTGTGCGGTTGCGCGAACTATCGCTGTGGTCGGAAAAAGGTTACGGTCACAGTTCTGTCCTCAAAATAATGTCAGATGTGCCTAACGTAGTGGATTACACTTTGGCGAGTCCACTTTTCGACAAAAAGTTTGAGACTCTAATCCCCAACAGTGAGGCGTGGTGCACACAGACCCCGGGGAATAAAGAATATATAGATTTCTACACTGATGGCTCCAAATTGGATGGACAAGTGGGTTTCGGAGTATATTCTAATGATCTGGAACTTCAAATAGCGAAAAGATTACCTAATCACTGTAGTGTTTTTCAGGCTGAAATATTAGCAATAAGAGAGGTGGCGAATTGGCTGAGAAGTAATGTTCCAAAAAATGTGGGCATTAATATATACTCAGACAGTCAACCTGCAATAAAATCCTTGGACTCTGTGTTCCTCAACTCGAAAACGGCCATCGATTGCCGCAAATCTCTCAATGAGATGGCTGAGCAGTACAATATTCACCTAATATGGGTGCCTGGCCATAGGAACATACCGGGGAACTGCGAAGCGGATGAGTTGGCAAGGCTAGGGACTACCTTACATATTCCAGGGGAACTAGAATTTGTTGGTATGCCCCTAGCTACCTGCAAGCTCATGCTGCGTGAGAAGGCTGTTATGATGGCAAATGTTCGATGGGAGAATTGCAAGGGTTGTAACGACACCAAGCAAATATGGCCCCATTTCAACTTAAACCGCACACTAGATATGCTAATGTTCTCGAGACGTCAGATATCACTCCTGATATCTGCTATAACGGGTCGCTGCCTGATAGGAGATTTTGCAAAAACTATTGGTGCGAAGTATAATGACTATTGTATGAGCTGTCATGATGCGGAGGAAAAAGAATCAATTAAACACCTCTTGTGTGAGTGTCCTGCATTTTGTGTAAAGCGCAAGCAACTTTTAGGAGCATATAGCTTCAGATTACTGGCGGATCTGGAAAACGTTAACTTAAGCAGTCTGCTAATATTTTTGGAACAATCTGGTTGGTTCAACAAAGAAAAATAATCAAGAAGGTTCAGCGGTTAAAACTAGAAGTGCCCATATGTAATAGGTACTTTTAGTTAATGTGGTATCACAATGGACTGAATAGTCTAAGTGAGCCTGAATCTTAATCGGGCTGCCACTTTAACCTAACCTAACCTAACACTTAGTCGTATAGTCAAGTGTGCAAAATTTGATTGAAATCGGTTCAGATTTAGATATAGCTCCCATATATATCTTTCGCCCGATATGGACTTATATGGCCCCAGAAGCCAGAGTTTTGGCCGAATTTGGTTGAAATTTTGCACTAGGAGTACAATTGGTAGTATAGTCAAGTGTGAAATCGGTTCAGATTTAGATATTGCTCCCATATATATCTTTCGCCCGATATGCACTTATATGGACCCAGAAGCCAGAGTTTTATCCCGATTAGCTTGAAATTTTGCACAAGGAGTACAATTGGTAGTATAGTCATGTGTGACAAATTTGATTGAAATCGGTTCAGATTTAGATATAGCTTCCATATATATTTTCGCCCGATATGGACTTATATGGCCCCAGAAGCCCGAGTTTTGGCCCAATTTGGTTGAAATTTTGCACAGGGAGTAAATTTAGCATTGTAGCTATGCGTGCCAAATTTGATTGAAATCGGTTCAGATTTATATATAGCTCCCATATATATGTTTTTCTGATTTCGACAAAAATGGTCAAAATACCAACATTTTCCTTGTAAAATCGCCACTGCTTAGTCGAAAAGTTGTAAAACTGCCTCTAATTTTCCTAAACTGGTAATACATATATATCGAGCGATAAATCATAAATAAAATTTTGCGAAGTTTCCTTAAAATTGCTTCAAATTCTGTCCAAATCGAGTGATATTTAAATGTATGTATTTGGGACAAATCCTTGTATATAGCACCCAACACATTTGACGGATGTGATATGGTATCGAAAATTTAAATCTACAAAGTGGTGCAGGGTATAATATAGTCGGCCCCGCCCGACTTTAGACTTTCCTTACTTGTTACTTCTATATTAAATTTTGTCAAAATTTAATTTCTATATAAACTGTTTTCAAAATTTAATTTCTATACAAAATTTTGTCAATATTTTATTTGTGTAGAATATTTTGCCAACATTTTATTTCTATAGAAAATTTTGTCAAAATTTTATTTCCATAGAAAATTTTGTCAAAATTTTATTTCCATAGAAAATTTTGTCAAAATTTTATTTCCATACAAAATTTTGTCAAAAATTTTTTTTCCATAGAAAATTTTGACAAAATTTTATTTCCATACAAAATGTTTTCTTCTACATTAAATTTTGTCAAAATTTAATTTCTATATAAAATGTCAAAATTTTATTTGTATAGAAAATTTTGTCAAAATTTTATATCTATAGAAAATTTTGTCAAAATTGTATTTTTATAGGAAAATTTGTCAAAATTTTATTTGAGTAGAATATTTTGCCAAAATTTTATTTCTATAGAAAATTTTTTAAAAATTTTTTTCTATAGAAAATTTTGTCAAAATTTTATTTCTATGAAAATTTCCTCAAAATTTTGGTTCTATAGAAATATTTCCGAAATTTTATTTTTATAGAAAATTGAAGTTGGAAAGAAATGTTTTGCAGAATCTAGCAAAACATCAAGAATTCTACCAATCCACTAAACAGTAAAAAATCTACCATTTTTGGTAAAATTGTGCCAACTGTGGCAAACGTGATCGTGGTGGTCGGTTTATATGAGGAACGGATAGGGGGACGGACACTACTAGATCGAGAATGATGTGTTAAAGTTGTATTTACTTTAATACTCCCCTTCTTTGGCTCGGAGTCAATACCGAAATCATTGGTGTAAAGACAAAATATTTGGAATCGGACCAGCTTTTTTTTCACTGTATACAGCCTAAATTTAAAGCTAGATAGCTCGTGAAAACTGGTTTTATTTTAAAGGAGCATCATCTTTGTTCGGAATACCGAAATATACCAAAATCCTGAAGAGAAACATTGTAAATAAATTGCCTGGCCTCGTCAGCAAGGTTTCCTAGAGAGTCCCTCCCACACAATTCTAACTCATGGTATAGGGCATACAAAGTTCGGCTTCTCATATAGATTGGAATTCTGGCTTGCTATATAAAAAAATCCATTGTTTCTCTCATGGACTCCGGTGGAAGGGGCAAAACAAAATAGGTACATTTAATGCAAGAAAATTTAACACTTCAACGACATTTGTTTTTGTCTGTTTTGTTTTTTTAATTGGAGGTTTTAAGTTAACACGTAATTGTTAAATAAAAATTCCCAAAAAATGAAAATCATACTTGAATAGAATCGAATAAACATATTGTAGTAAAAAAAATTAAAGAGACGAAAATTTTATATAGAATTTACCACAAAAAAGTTTAAATGTTTGCATTTTAAACTATTATGGAATCTCTGTGTGTGGTTGTCTTGTAGTTTGTTTGCGATTAATTGTTTGCATCTGTGACGATGGCAGCGTTTGTTAGCCTCCTCCATATGTGATCGTTGAAAATTCTATGGGAATTTTTTAGAAGTTTTGGCAGTGATTTCATGTCTAAGGTTGTTTTTTGTCGTCTATCTTATAAGTAGTCACTATAACGATACCCATTTAAATTTAATTATTGGTAACAGTCATTAAATGCGATTAAAAATGTCTCATATTCCCTTACCATCAAACAGCAAAATAAATTGGAATTTAATTCAAAGTCATTGCGCTTAAAGTATTTCCATAGATATGACGATTCGATTGGGTTAGGTTATTGTGATATTCTCAAGAAATTTTATTAGAGGTAACAGCAATATAATATGCTGAAACATCCGAAAGTTCAACCCGGTTGAATCTTTTGTACACCCAGAAAAAAGTGACCCCTTCTTTAAGTTAAAATGAATTCATTGTGAAGAAAGTTGAACTTCGTATAGCGCCAAAGACATTTTTATTTGTTTGAACGATGTGATTTTCTTAGAAATTAGGTAGAATGCATTCCATATATTAGTTAACATTTTCCTATATTTATGTACAACTATACTAAAGAATGAAAAAATTTAACTGAATTGAATTCCTATATGGAATGATTTTATTGAACTTTTACCATTCATTTGGACAAATCTTATATATTTGTGGTAAACCTTTTACTTCAAATTTAGAACTGCTTACCTTCGTTTTTAAATACAATTTTGTGTATTTATATAAGCAATTTTTTTTCAATAAAAGACATGTTTTATTAATATATTAAATATATTTATTTAGAACCAACAGCATCGACTGGCCTTGAAATATTAAAACACATTTTTTTCTTCCTCTAGTACCTTTTACTTCGAAAAAGTTGCTGCCTAGCAATTTTGTCCACCTTTTACAATTTCAATACCTACAAATATAAACAAAACAAGTAAGGAAAGTCTAAAGTCGGGCAATGCCGACTATATTATACCCTGCTCCACTTTGTAGATCCACATTTCGATAGCATTTCAAATCCGTCCAATGTGTTGGGTTCTATATATAAAGATTTATGTTCCCACATAAATAAATTTAAATCTGAGCAGATCTGGACAAAATTTGTCAGGATTCTACAAAATTTATAGACTTTAAATTTATGTCGGCTAATGCCCTGGGATGGTACACTACGATAGTAAAAAACAAGTAAGGAAAGTCTAAAGTCGGACGGGCCCGACTATATTATACCCTGCACCACTTTGTAGATCTAAATTTTCGATACCATATCACATCCGTCAAATGTGTTGGGGGCTATATATAAAGGTTTGTCCCAAATACATACATTTCAATATCACTCGATCTGGACAGAATTTGATAGACTTCTACAAAATCTATAGACTCAAAATTTAAGTCGGCTAATGCACTAGGGTGAAACACAATGTTAGTAACAAAATATGGGAAACATTTAAATGTGAAGAAATTTTAAGGAAACCTCGCAAAAGTTTATTTATGATTTATCGCTCGATATATATGTATTAGAAGTTTAGGAATATTAGAGTCATTTCTACAACTTTTCGACTAAGCAGTGGCGATTTTACAAGGAAAATGTTGGTATTTTGACAATTTTTGTCGAAATCAGAAAAACATATATATGGGAGCTATATCTAAATCTGAACCGATTTCAACCAAATTTGGCACGCATAGCTACAATGCTAATTCTACTCCCTGTGAAAATTTTCAACTAAATCGGAGTTAAAAATTGGCCTCTGTGGTCGTATGATTGTAAATCGGGCGTAAGCTATATATTGGAGATATATCTAAATCTGAACCGATTTCAGCCAAATTTGGCACGCATAGCAACAATGCTAATTCTACTTCCTTTGCAAAATTTCAACTAAATCGGAGTTAAAAATTGGACTCTGTGGTTATATGAGTGTAAATCGGGCGAAAGCTATATATGGGAGATATATCTCAATCTGAACCGATTTCAACCAAATTTGGCACGCATAGCAACAATGCTAATTCTACTCCCTTTGCAAAATTTCAACTAAATCGGAGTTAAAAATTGGACTCTGTGGTTATATGAGTGTAAATCGGGCGAAAGCTATATATGGGAGATATATCTCAATCTGAACCGATTTCAACGAAATTTGGCACGCATAGCTACAATGCTAATTCTACTCCCTGTGCAAAATTTCAACTAAATCGAAGCAAAAACTTGGCCTCTGTGGTCATATGAGTGTAAATCGGCCGAAAGCTATATATTGGAGCTATATCTAAATCTGAACCGATTTCAACCAAATTTGGCACGCATAGCTACAATGCTAATTCTACTCCCTTTGCAAAATTTCAACCAAATTGGGGTAAAACTCTGGCTTCTGGGACCGTATTAGTCCATATCGGGCGATAGATATATATGGGAGATATATCTAAATCTGAACCGATTTCAATAAATTTTGACACACTTGACTATAGTACTAATTGTTCTTCTTGTGCAAAATTTTAAGCAAAATAGATTAAAACTCTGGCTTCTGGGGCCATATAAGTCCATATCGGGCGAAATATATATATGGGAGCTATATCTAAATCTGAACCGATTTCTTCCAAAATCAATAGGGATCTATTCTGAGCCAAAACATATACTTGTGCCACATTTGAAGTCGATTGGACTAAAACTGCGACCTAGACTTTGATTACAAAAATGTGTTCACGGACAGACAGACAGACGGCATTGCTGTATCGACTCAGGAGCCAACCCTGAGCATTTTTGCCAAAGACACCATGTGTCTATCTCGTCTCCTTCTGGGTGTTGCAAACATATGCACTAACTTATAATACCCTGTTCCACAGTGTGGCGCAGGGTATAAAAAATCCTCAAAATAAGTCTTAGCCTATATAAACCCCCCCATATAAACCGATCCCGAGATTTGGTTTTGGAGTCTGTTGGAGGAGCAAATTTCATCCGAGTCAGTTGAAATTTGGTACATTGTGCTAGTATATGGCCGTTAACAACCATGCCTAACTAGGTCCATATCGGTCTATAATTATATATAGCCCTCAGATAAATCGATCCCCAATCACAAAAAATTGGTCCATATCAAGTTCATAATTGTATATTGCCCCCATATAAGCGACCCCCATATCTCAATTCTGGCTCTACCACGTATGGACTAACTCATAATTTAGAAAACGATGTTAAGAAGTTTTAAGATACCACAACCCAAGTAATTCGATTGTGGATGACAGTCCTTCGTAGAAGTTTCTACGCAATCCATAGTGGAGGGTACGTAAGATTCGGCCTGGCCGAACTTACGGCCGTATATACTTGTTTATCTTTAATCCAAAGATTCCAAATGTCGGTAGCTGAAAGTTAATTTTCAAAAATGTTTTTCTTTATGTTAAGTAAAATATATTTTATCGGAGGGAAGCAAATTTTTAATGATCGTATCCTAAATTCAATAAAAAAAAATTGTTAAAGCAAAGATTATTAATTTAAATAAATTCTGAATAAAATGCAACGTCTTAAAATATATTTTGCACAGGCTTTATTATCTGGTTAATATTTTTTTCTGTGTGGGAAAAAACAAATCTGGGGTCAGGTTTATATTTGGGGTAGAGGTGTGCACGTGAGCAATATTTTACTAACGTTCACGCACACTCACGACGGAAAAATCTTACCCACGCACACTCACGCACCATATTGTTTGGTATGACTCACGCACACTCACGAAAAGAAAATTTGTACTCACGCACGAAATGTCGTGACTCATGCTCATGTTTTCAAACACCTCCCTAAGGTAAATTAGTGATCAAATTGTTCGTGATTCACGACCATTTCGTGTCACGTGCACACCACACAAATTTTCGTGTGATAAAAGAAAATTTACAAAAAAAAAAAAAAAAAATTAAGAAAATTTAATTTTTTGAAGGAAACCAATGGAGCTTAAAATTGTTGAAATGTCTTCAGCTCTATACGAAGATAAAGACAGGCACAATTTAAATTTCTCATTTTAGATTCGTATGAAAAAAATTAGGCAAAATTTTTCATTCTGAGAAAAATATGAACTATTTTCGAATTTAGTAAAATTGTGTGTTCCATTTGTATAAAACCTTTTTGTCTTTCTTAGTTCATGTGCTTCATATGTATACAACTTTGTTTTGTCATTTTAATTCATGTCATTAAAGTAGCCAAACAAAAAATAAAATAAGGAAAACTTTCTCAGATTCGGCAAACGTTAATTGAGATGAACTAATTTTGTAATTATACCCTCCACCATAGGATGGGGGGTATATTAACTTTGCCATTCCGTTTGTAACACATCGAAATATTGCTCTAAGACCCCATAAAGACCCCATATTCTGGGTCGTGGTGAAATTCTGAGTCGATCTGAGCATGTCCGTCCGTCTGTTGAAATCACGCTAACTTCCGAACGAAACAAGCTATCGACTAGAAACTTGGCACAAGTAGTTGTTATTGATGTAGGCCGGATGGTATTGCAAATGGGCCATATCGGTTCACTTTTACGTATAGCTCCCATATAAAGGGACCCTCAGATTTGGCTTGCGGAGATTTGGCTCAAAGAGAAGCAAATTTCATCAAATCCGGCTGAAATTTGGGACATGATGTTGGTATATGGTTTCTAACAATCGTGCAAAAATTGGTCAACATCGGTCCATAATTATATATAGCCCCCATATAAACCGATCCCCAGATTTGGCTTGTGGAGCCTCTTGGAGAAGCAAATGTCATCCGATCCGGCTGAAATTTGGTACATGGTGTTGGTATGTGGTCTCTAACAACCATGCAAAAATTGGTCCACATCGGTCCATAATTATATCCCCATATAAAACGTTCTCCAGATTTGACCTCTGGAGCCTCTTGGAGGAGCAAAGTTCATCCGATCCGGTTCATATTTAGAACTTGGTGTTAGTATATGGCCGCTAACAGCCATACAAAAATTGGTCCAAATCGGTCCACAATTATATATAGCCCTCATATAAACCGATCCCCAGATTTGGCTTGCGGAGCCTCAAAGAGAAGCAAATTTCATCCGATCCGGCTGAAATTTGGTACATGGTGTTGGTATATGGTCTCTAACAACCGTGCAAAAATTGGTCCACATCGGTCCATAATTATATATAGCTCCCATATAAACCGACCCCCAGATTTAGCTGGCGGAGCCTCAAAGAGAAGCAATTTTCATCCGATCCGCCTGAAATTTGGTTCACAATATTGGTATATGGTCTCTAACAACCATGCAAAAATTGGTCCACATCGGTCCATAATTATATATAGCCCCCATATAAAACGTTCTCCAGATTTGACCTCCGGAGCCTCTTGGAGGAGCAAAATTCATCCGATCCGGTTCAAATTTGGAACTTGGTGTTAGTATATGGCCGCTAACAACCATACCAAAATTGGTCCATATCGGTCTATAGTTATATACAGCCGATCTCCAATCACACAAAAACTGGTCCATATCGGTCATAATCATGATTGCCACTCGAGCCAAAAATAATTTACCAAAATTTTATTTCTGTAGAAAATTTTGTCAAAATTTTATTTCTACAGAAAATGTTTTAATTTTTTTTTTATAGAAAATTTTGTTAAAATTTTATTCGGTCCATAATCAAATTTTCATCATTGTCGAAATTTTATTTCTATAGAAAATTTTGTTAACATTTTATTCGGTTCATAATCATGGTTGCCACTCGAGCCAAAAATAATCTACCAAAATTTTATTTCTATAGAAAATTTTGTCAAAATTTTATTTCTGTAGAAAATTTTCTCAAAATTTTATTTCTATAGAAAATTTTGTCAAAATTTTATTTCTATAGAAAATTTTGTTAAAATTTTATTTCTATAGAAAATTTTTTTAAAATTTTATTTCTATAGAACATTTTGTCAAAATTTTATTTCTATAGAAAATTTTGTTAAAATTTTATTTCTATAGAAAAGTTTGTTAAAATTTTATTTCTATAGAAAATTTTGTCAAAATTTTCTTTCTATAGAAAATTTTGTGAAAATTTTCTTTCTATAGAAAATTTTGTGAAAATTTTATTGCCATAGAAAATTGTGTCAAAATTTTATTTCTTTAGAAAATTTTGTCAAGCTGAATTATATACGTATTTGATCGATCTTTTTTGATTTAATATAACCACGTATGGACTTACATACAATTTAGAAGACGGTGTTAGGAGGTTTTAAGATACCTTGCCATCGGCAAGCGTTACCGCAACTTAAGTAATTCGATTGTGGATTGCAGTGTTTAGAAGAAGTTTCTACGCAATCCATGGTGGAGGGTACATAAACTTCGGCATGGCCGAACTTACGGCCGTACATACTTGTTTTTTTTTTTACGTTTTTCGATGGGTACATTTAATTATGGACCGATATGGAGTAGTCTTTGCGGTTCTACAGTTCGAATACTAGGTGAATCGGGGAAAAATACACTTTCAGGTCGCTGTATCAATAAGAAGTGCTCGATTTCAACAGATTGACAGACGAACATGACTAGATTGACACAGAGTTTTGCCACGTGCAGGGTTATAAATACTATGAATGGGATCTCAGGTAAATTTTTCCGATTCCGTAGCAAACAAAATGATATGGTTGTCATCATCAGGATCGGTAAGGCAAGAGTATCCCGATACCGCCCACACTAAAAAAATATTGGGTTAATTTAAAAGATTACGAATCCTAAATTTTAGGACACGCAATTTACGCAATATTAAGAAAAAATCCTATAAAATAATGAATAAATAAAAGAAAGTTTATAATATTTGCTCCAAAAACATTTTTTTGTTAAATTTAGGACACACATCTTTCGTCCCTCCGTTAAGATCGTATGTCTTTCGAAGGCTGCGAAAATATTATATTGTACTTTACACATAGGATCCTTATAGACATATTTCTTTTCTGCATCTACGAGTTAACAATGTTTCTTTGGTGTTTTGGTATTCCCACTGTATCCAGTCATTATTTCCACTCGAATGATTTCTCACACTTTGGAATAAAAATTTGCCACCAAATTGTATTAAAGGCATGCAAATTATTTTTATTGCTTCCAATTACAAAATAACAAACATATCGTACAAGCCATGTATGATGCACTTTAAAGATAGGAATCACAATTACTTGGAGCAATAAAATAAAAAACAAGAAAACAGCAATAATAATAACAACCCCAAATATATATGAAAACTAATTTAAGAAACAAAGTAAAACTCGAACCCACAACCATAGAAAATAAGTCATAAAAACACATTCTGATGATAAATTAAAGGCTAATAAGTACGTGACATCAGTCTGAGTAATATCAACCATTTAACTCTGAATAAAATTACAACAAATTGTGACGCTAACTAAGTTTGTTTCAAGTATCCCATATCATAAATTTGAATCATCATGTTCTGCGGTAGAATTTTGTTTTACTTATTTCAGTAGTCCATAATTAAAAATTGAGAGATATGTTAGTACTGAATTACTAAAATTAAAAATTGTGCATTTTAGTTAGATCTAGCATAGGTACACTGAAAAAAAAGCTTGTCCAGTTTCAAAGATTTTATCTGTACACTAATGATTATGGTATTGATTCCGAGCCAAAAAAAGAGGAGAATTCAAGTAAGGATACCTTTAAGACACAAATATCAATATCAATTTTGCGTACTTGATTCTGGGAAATACATTTTAGTTAATTCGTTTTTCAGATTTTTTCTTCATGTGCTATTAATATCCTTTAAACACGTGTTAACAATAACTTCCAATAATTTCCAAATTCAGACTCGACATCAAGTAGAAATCGACTTCAAGTGGAAAGTCATCTTTATTTTTTGTTTGTACACTAACGTTATCCTTCGTCATTTTGACTATGGCTTATTTCAAGACGCTATAATTTGCATCGTGACGAAAAATTAAAAACAAAATTGAGTTTATTTTCATATTAAATTTGTTATACCCTCCACCATATAAACCGATCCCCAGATTTGACCTCCGGAGCCTCTTAGAAGAGCAAAATTTATCCGATCCGGTTTAAATATGATACGTGGTGTAAGTATATGGTCTCTAACAACCATGCAAAAATTGGTCCATATCAGTCCATAATTATATATAGCCCCCATATAAACTGATCGCCAGATTTGACCTCTTGGAGGAACAAAAGTCATCCGATTCGGTCAAAATTTGGTACGTGGGGGTAAGTAAATGGTCTCTAACATCCATGCAAAAATTGATCCATATCGGTCCATAATTATATATAGCCCCCATATAAACTGATCCCCAGATTTTATCTCAAATTTGGTACGTTGGTCTCTAACAGCCATACAAACATTTATCTATATCGGTCCATAATTATATATAGCCCCCGTATAAACCGATCCCCAGACTTTACCTTCGGAGTCTCTTGGAGGAGCAATATTTATCCGGTTGAAATTTGGTACGTGGTGTTAGTATAAGGTCTCTAACAATCATGCAAAAATTGATCATAATCGGTCCAAAATTATATATAGCCCCCATATAAACCGATCCCCAGATTTGAACTCCGGAGCCTCTTGGAGGAGCAAAAGTTATGCGATCCGGTTGAAATTTGGTACGTAGTGTGGTCTCTAACAATCATGCAAAAATTGGTCCATATCGGTTCACAACATATATAGCCCCCATATAAACTGATCCCCAGATTTGAACTCCGGAGCCTCTTGGAGGAGCAAAATTTATGCGATCCGGTTGAAATTTTGTACGTGGTGTAAGTATATGGTCTCTAACAACCATGCAAAAATTGGTCCATATCGGTCCATAATTATTTATGGCCCCCATATAAGCCGATCCCCTGATTTGATCTCCAGGGTCTCATTGAGGCGAAAACTTCATCCGATCCGGTTGAAATTTGGTACGTGGTGTTAGTATATGGTCTCTAACAACCATGCAAAAATTGGTCCATATCGGTCCATAGTTATTTATGGCCCCCATATAAACCGATGCCCAGTTTAAGTATATGGACTCTAACAACCATGCAAAAATTAGTCCATATCGGTTTATAATTATATATAGCACCGACATAAACCGATCCCCATATTTGACCTCCGGAGCCTAATTGCCATTACGGTAAAAAGGCCATGAATGGTACGCCGCCAACAACTTGCAGGTGGTTCCCAAGGACAAGAACCCTCCCAACACGCCAGAGCTCCGCCCAATTGATAAATACTGGGCTATTGTCAAGCGGAACCTAAAGAAGACCAAAAAAACTGCTAAGGACGAGCAGCAGTTCAAGGCAAACTGGCTTTCTGCGACGAAGAAGGTGGACAAGGTGGCTGTACAAAATCTGATGGCAGGTGTCAAGCGTGACGCCCGGCAATTCGGATTTGGAAAAGCGGAAGCCTAACTGAATATTTTTCCTGAATTTTATACTAATTGAACTTGAAAAAGAAATTTAATTTGATTTTTTAAATAAACGATTTCACCGATTTCCACGCGTTTTCCCTTGACCAAATTTTGACCGTATCACCCTTTACGTCCCTACAATACGCAAACTATTGGAAAAAATACTACATGTAAGGAATTTACCCTACTTCTGGCAACACTGAGTAGCTATATATCTACACTCAAAAAAAGTGAACTCTCTATTTCACTAAAGCCAATTTAACTTTATTTTAGTTCATGGAATTATTATGTTTCGAGAATGTTTCCTTTACTCTAATAATTTTTTGCATACGTTAGTTAAATGAACTAAAAAGCGGGGAAAAATTATACATAAATTAAGCAAAAAGATTTACTAAATTCGTACTTCTCACAAAATAGTTTATTATTTCTTGAAATTTGTAAATTTTACCAAAAATGCGTCCATCATGAACTTCGTATGTCACTAAAAACATTCTTACATTTTTGAACTCCAATTTTTTCCTTCAAACTACAAAATTTTCTTTAACAAGTGAAGAAAATTAATTATGTCTAATAAATTTTCTTGAATTTGTCGAAAAATATTTACTTATTTTTGTGATAGCGGCATGATGCTAACGATTGTAATACTGTTTAGTTAATATTTTCAAAAAATATTCAAAATTTTTTAAAATTAACAAAAAGTTTCCTTCCTGGTGGGTTCACTGTTTTTTCAGTGTAGGTCCTAGAAAACCAAAAATTGGATACAGATCTCATTTATTTTCATTACCTTTTTCGATATATCAATAAAGGTATTCATGTACACATAAATGTCAATCCAAATCTTAAATCGAAATTAAAACATTTACTTCAAAGCAAACAAATTTTTATCGATTTAAAAAAATACTTCAAACTAAAGATGCAAAATCTACAAAATAAGTATTACTCTATTTTTTTAAGCTTTTATATTTCCAATGCAAAGATTCAATATCTCAGTTAATTAAAAAAAATTTTATTTTACTCACAAAAGTTTTTCTTTACTTCAAAGACATAAAACTTTAACGGAGGGAAGGAAGTTTCAAAGATTCGTGTCTTAAATGTAAAGAAAACCATTTTTAAAGCAAAGATTATGAATACTATTTTAATTAGAATTTCTTAGTTTTAATGAAAATGTTCCTTAATATTTTATATATTTTTCTTTAAAGATTAAAGCAAAGATTACGAACTTTATTTTAATTAGAATTTCTTAGTTTTAATGAAAATGTTCCTTAATATGTTATATATTTTTCTTTAAAGATTAAAGCAAAGATTACGAACTTTATTTTAATTAAAATTTCTTAGTTTTAATGAAAATGTTCCTTCATATTTTATACATTTTTCTTTACTTCAAGGGAAATTTGCTTTAATTCAAATATATACGACTTCAACGGAGGGAAGAAAAGTTCACAAATTCGTGTTCTAAATTTAAAGAAAATAATTCTTAAAGCAAAGATTATGAACTTTATTTTGATTAAAGTTTTTTTTATTTTAAAGAAATTTGTCCTTAAAATTGTATAAATTGCGTATCCTAGAATTTAGGTTGCATAATCTTTCATATAAAGCCAATATTTTTTCAGTGTAGATTGAGTTAAAAGGGAACTGTGTTCAAAAAAAAAAAACAAATTCCAACTTGTTCAAAATGTTTGTCTTTTGAAATGAAATTCTCAAAAATCTTACTCCATACAAAATGTACGGTAAAAGGAGACTGCACTGAAAAAACAGTGAACCAACCAGGAAACAAATTTTTAACTAACCTGTATTAGAAACTCAGTTGTCATGCGGATTTCACAAAAATAAGTAAAAAATTTTCGAAATTATTTCCTTATTTTTCAAGAAAATTTATTACACAAAATTATTATTTTTCACTCATTAAGGAAAATTTCGTAGTTTGAAGGAAAAAAAACAAGTATATACATCCGTAAGTTCGGCCAGGCCGAATCTTATGTATCCTCCATCATGGATTGCATAGAAACTTGTACTAAAGACTGTCATCCACAATCGAATTACTTTGGTTGCGGTAACACTTGCCGATGGCAAGGTATCTTAAAACTTCTTAACACCGTGTACTCAATTGTAAGTTAGTCCATACGGGGTATATATTAAACAAAACAAGTAAGGAAAGTCTAAAGTCGGGCGGGGCCGACTATATTATACCCTGCACCACTTTGTAGATCTAAATTTTCGATACCATATCACATCCGTCAAATGTGTTGGAGGCTATATATAAAGGTTTGTCCCAAATACATACATTTAAATATCACTCGATCTGGACAGAATTTGATAGACTTCTACAAAATCTATAGACTCAAAATTTAAGTCGGCTAATGCACAATGTTATTAAAAAAATATGGGAAACATGTAAATCTGAAGCAACTGTAAGGAAACTTCGCCAAAGTTTATTTATGATTTATCGCTCCATATATATGTATTAGAAGTTTAGGAAAATTAGAGTCATTTTTACAACTTTTCGACTAAGCAGTGGCGATTTTACAAGGAAAATGTTGGTATTTTGACCATTTTTGTCGAAATCAGAAAAACATACATATGGGAGCTATATCTAAATCTGAACCGATTTCACCCAAATTTGGCACGCATAGCTACAATGCTAATTCTACTCCCTGTGCAAAATTTCAACTAAATCGGAGTTAAAAATTGGCCTCTGTGGTCATATGAGTGTAAATCGGGCGAAAGCTATATATGGGAGCTATATCTAAATCTGAACCGATTTCAACCAAATTTGGCACGCATAGCTACAATGCTAATTCTACTTCCTGTGCAAAATTTCAACTAAATCGGAGTTAAAAATTGGCCCCTATGGTCATATGAGTGTAAATCGCGCGAAAGCTATAAGTGGGAGCTATATCTAAATCTGAACCGATTTCAACCAAATTTGGCACGCATAGCTACAATGCTATGCGTGCAAAATTTCAACTAAATCGGAGTTAAAAATTGGCCTCTGTGGTCATATGAGTGTAAATCGGGCGAAAGATATATATGGGAGCTATATCTAAATCTGAACCGATTTCAAGCAAATTTGGCACGCATAGCTACAATGCTAATTCTACTCCCTGTGCAAAATTTCAATTAAATCGGAGTAAAAGATTGGCCACTGGGGTCATATGAGTGTAAATCGGGCGAACGATATATATGGGAGCTATATCTAAATCTGAACCGATTTCAATAAAATTTGGCACACTTGACTATAGTACTAATTGTTCTTCTTGTGCAAAATTTTAAGCAAATTAGGGTAAAGCTCTGGCTTCTGGGGCCATATAAGTCCATATCAGGCGAAATATATATATGGGATCTATATCTAAATCTGAACCGATTTCAATAAGATTTGGCGCCCTTGACTACACTACTAATTTTACTCCTTGTGCAAAATTTCAACCAAATTGGGGTAAAACTCTGGCTTCTGGGACCGTATTAGTCCATATCGAGCGACGATATATATGGGAGCTATATCTAAATATGAACGGATTTCAATAAAATTTGGCACACTTGACTATAGTACTAATTGTTCTTCTTGTGCAAAATTTTAAGCAAATTAGGGTAAAACTCTGGCTTCTGGGGCCATATAAGTCCATATCGGGCGAAATATATATGGGAGCTATATATAAATCTGAGCCGATTTCTTCCAAAATCAATAGGGTTCTATTCTGAGCCAAAACACATACTTGTGCCAAATTTGAAGTCGATTGCACTAAAACTGCGAACTAACTTTGATTACAAAAATGTGTTCACGGACAGACGGACATGGCTATATCGACTCAGGAGCCCACCC
This sequence comes from Haematobia irritans, assembly GCF_050003625.1. Taxonomy (NCBI): domain Eukaryota; kingdom Metazoa; phylum Arthropoda; class Insecta; order Diptera; family Muscidae; genus Haematobia; species Haematobia irritans. The sequence continues at coordinate 25,905,909 of NC_134400.1, forward strand.
TGAGCATTTTTGCCAAAGACACCATGTGTCTATCTCGTCTCCTTCTGGGTGGTGCAAACATATGCACTAACTTATAATACCCTGTTCCACAGTGTATAAAAAGGCCGATTAAATACGTAAATAATTCAGTTTGACAAAAGTTTCTATAGAAATAAAATTTTGACAAAATTTTCTATATAAATAAAATCATGACAAAATTTTGTATAGTAATACAATTTTTACAAAATTTTCTATAGTAATAAAATTTTGGTAGATTATTTTTGGGGATCGGCGCAATGTACCAAATTTCACCACGTACCAAATTTCAACCGGGTCGGATGAATTTTGCTCCTCCAATAGCTCCGGAGGTCAAATCTGGCGATCGGTTTAAATGGGGGTTATATATAATTAAGACCGGTATGGATCAATTTTTGCATGGTAGTTAGAGACCATATACTAACACCACGTACCAAATTTCAACCAAATCGGATGAGTTGTGCTCATCCATGAGGCTTCGGAAGTCAAATCTGGGGATCGGTTTATATGAGGGCTATATATAATTATGAACCGATGTGAACCAAAGTTTGCATGGTTGTTAGAGACGCTATACCAACACCACGTACCAAATTTCAGCCGGATCGGATGAAATTTGCTTCTCTCAGATGCTCCGCAAGCCAAATCTGGGGATCGGTTTATATGGGGGCTATATATGGTTATAGACCGATGTTTGTTAAAGACCATATACCAACACCATGTACCAAATCTCAGCCGGATCGGAAAAAAGTTGCTTCTGTTAGAGGCGCCGCAAGCCAAATCGGGGGATCGGTTTATATGGGGCTTTATATGATTATAGACCGAAGTAGACCAATTTTTGCATGGTTGTTAGAGACCATATACTTACACCACGTACCAAATTTTAGTCGGATCGGATGAATTTTGCTTCTCTTAGAGGCTCCGCAAGCCAAATCTCGGGACAGTCCGTCCGTCCGTCTGTTGAAATCACGCTAACTCCCGAACGAAACAAGCTATCGACGTGAAGTAGTTGTTATTGCTGTAGGTCGGATGGTATTGCAAATGGGCCATATCGGACCACTTTTACGTATAACCCCCATATAAACCGGCGCTCAGATTAGACCTCCGGAGCCTCTTGGAGGAGCAAAATTCATCCGATCCGGTTGACACTTAGTACGTGATGTTAGTATATGGTCTCTAATAACCATGCAAAAATTGTTCGATATCGGTTCATAATTGTATATAGCCCCCATATAAATCGATCCCCAGATTTGAATTCCGCAGTCACTTGAAGGAGCAAAATTCATTCGATCCGGTTTAAATTTGTTACATTTCGCTAGTGTATGGCCGATAACAACCATGCCAAAATTGGTCCGTATCGATCTATATTATATATAGCCCCCAAATAAACCGATCCCCAATCACAGAAAAATCACGATTGCCACTCGAACCAAAAGTAATCTACCAATATTGCATTCCCATAGAAAATTTTGTGAAAATTTTATATTTCTATAGAAAATTTTGTCAAAATTTTATTTCTATAGAAAATTTTGTCAATATTTTATGTCTTTAGAAAATTTTGTCAGAATTTTATTTCTGTAGAAAATTTATGTCAGAATTTTATTTCTGTAGAAAATTTTGTCAAAATGTTATTTCTATTGAAAATGTATGAAGCATTTCATAGTTGGGGAGGAATATTTTGCTAAATCTTCCAAAACATCAAGAATTCTACCAATCTACCAAACAGTAAAAAATCTGCCATTTTTAGTAGACTCGTGTTCATAATTGTATATAGCCCCCATATAAAGCGACCCCCATATTTCAATTCTGGCTCTATAATTACAGCACAAAAGTTCATATCGGTTCGTAATTATTTTTTCCCTATATATACCGGTCAAGAACTGAATACGTACACCGAAAAAAAAGTGAACTGTTTTATAGGAAGAATGAACTATCTCACAAGAAAATTTAACTAAATTTTACTCCACATTTTGAGATTTCCACAAAGCGTTGTTAAAACCAGGAAATTGTAATGCCCTGTTGTACTTTTTAACTACAGTTCACGCAATTACATCATCTCATAGAAGAAAAAATTAACTAAAAGTAAAGAAGAAAATCATTGGCGCCAAATCATGACCATTTTAACCATACAGTAGTTCATTCTTAATATTTTTGGGAATCGTACGAAAATCTTCTTTTGCTTTAGTTCATATTGAGCTTATGTGTACAGTCATTCAACTTTATACTCACGTTTAGTTCATAAAATTTTTGAGAGATATGTACATAAAAAATTTAAGATTTCATTAAGCTGTGGAAAATTTCGATAAAAATAATACAATTTAACTACAATTCTTTTTTTGTGTACGTATTTAATCGACCTTTCTTTTGTCTACTATATATCCCGCATGGACTAACTTACTCTTTTGGAAGATGATGTTAAGAAGTTTTAAGATGCCTTGCCATCGGCCGCAACCCAAGTAATTTAATTGTGGATGACCGTCTTTAGTAGACGTTTCTAAGCAATCCATGGTGGAGGGTACATAAGATTCGGCCTGGCCGAACTTACGGCCCTATATACTTGTTTCCTCTGTTTTAGTTAATTTAACTAACGTAACAAATTATTAAAGTCATGGAAACTTTCTTAAAGTTTCCATGAAGTAAAACAGAATTAAATCGGCTAATTAATAGAACTGAATATAGGGTTCACTTTTTTTTGAGTGTGTGTAGAAAAATAAATTCATAAAGCACTTATCGGACAACTCTATGGGACCGCTCTATGAAAAATATTTCGATACCTATTGTCCAAATCGTTATATCCAATTAAACCAGTGTATAGAAATGAATAGAATAGGATTTCTCGCCTTGTGTGATACAGATTCAATGATTCTCTCCAACAAATATGGCAACCCTGGTTACATTACATGACTTGGGGAGTGGATTAAGTTTTGATTAATCTCTCATGCTCTGTATGTTTTATGTGTGATTGGATATTGAATATCTTACTCACTTCTTATTGCCAGCAAGCAAGAGGGGTAATTCTGCTCAGAGAGCAAACAAAACAACGTTGTTAGGTTTTAACAAAGCCACTCATTGTTGATAGGAAATTATAAAAAACCCCCAAAGCCAAAGTGTTCCCAGTCTTAGTTGAACGACAATACTGAACGGGACGGTAAATGAACGGAGTTGTTTAAGCCATTGCCGCCGCCGCAATAATATAAAAAAACACGAATGATTAAACACTGTCGGAAACAAAAAAAAAAAAACAAAACAGAAGAACGAAAAAAGTAATAAACGAAACGGACAATCTTAGAGCAACTTCGTTTAGCATCAATACGATAGAAAAAAAAAGTAAAAGGTGTGATTGTTTTTGGGAAAATTTCAATAAAGTTTAAATTTGAATAAGAAATCAAAGGAAGTTTACAAAACGGGGTAACATTTTATGAACAGTGTTGATTTTCAAACTTTCGAGGTGGCTTTGATGGATGTTGTTAGTTGAGTAAATTTTGTTGGCGCTGTTTGTATTTGACACTCCACCCTTCCCCCGCCACCCCACACCAATAGAAACAATTATGCAATAATACACAAGGTGTATTTATCATTGAAGTTGTTATTGCTGTTGTTGTTTTTGTTATTGATCTGTTGGCGGAGGCTGCTGTTGAAGGTGTGCGCTTGGAGAGCCTAAAACAAGTTTTCCTCTATACCAGTTGTAACCCAGTTTCAGTGGCGTTGTTCAATAACAATATAAAAAATATGGCTCAAAACTAAAAATATTAATTATTTAAAAATTTTTTGAAAACAAAGACAAAAAACAAAATTTAAAAGTAAAAAAAACAGTAAAAAATAAACTGCAAGAAAAACCAAAAAAGAAACTGTAAAGCTCGTAATTGCTCTTGGTGGCACATAACAGTTATTAAGACAACATTTAAGAAAAATAATAAAAACAAAAACAATACATGTATAAAAACTAAGAAGAGAAAGAATCAATTGTGTGGACATTCTCTGAAAAAAACAACAACAACATTAAGAGACATCAAAACACTATAAAAACAGTGGTTACCATCGAGGAAAAATTGTGAAATATTTTTTTTCCCCAACGGGAAATATGAATTTCTTAATAAATTAAGAATAATAGGATTTATTGTGTGTATAAATGTGAGAAGCTCACAAAACTTAAATCCCTGATTTGCAACATCAGGATATTGCAATTGAGATATATATGCAGGGAAATGTGAAACTCTAATATTTGAAATGTAAATTATTCACACAAAGTTTATGTTTAAAATATTTTCATATTCTCATCAGTTATGTTTAGTGAACCAATAATTTTTTTACTTTTAGTTGTTTAAATTTTGAGACATACTTGGGATAAGGAAAAAATTATTGGGCTGTTAAAAATTTGGAAAAATGTTAAATTTATATTACTGGCGGGTACGGGATTTTTTTGCACACCGAAAAAACTGTATTATGGCAAAAATGACCCAGCAAAACAAAAAATGGAAGTTGTTCCACAAACATTTCTTTTAAAGCGCATCCCGGAATTAATTTTTTTCAACTTCCAATACAGTTGTTTTGGACAAGTCGACAAAAATTTCTTTTAAAGCGCATCCGCATCGATTTTTGTCCACTGCGATGCAGTCCTTGTGGACAAGTCTTAGAAAGTACGGAATTAGGCCGTTTTAAGTTTTGGACAATTAAAATTCGCAAAAACAATAGAAAATCAATAAAAAAATAATAAAAAACAAGTATATGCAGTTGTAAGTTCGGCCGGGCCGAATCTTAAATACCCACCACCATGAATTAAATATAATAGTTTATTTTGAAAACTCTTCGTCGCAGCGGGTTAGTTTATAATATATAGAATTTCAGGGGGTTTGATGACAAATATTCTCCCAAGCAAATCAGTTCATCCAGTACGCTTCACGAAGATAAATTTAAAGATTCTATCTATGAAGACTAGATCAGATTCTGGATTTATAAGAACCAATTTTGTTTGAGTTGTAGAGAAATCAAAAACATATCATGCAAATGATGAAATAACGCCTTGATTTGAAATCTTAAATCTGTAGATTTTTTCCGCCATTGTCTACGCGGAGTAAAATCTGGAAATTTTACTTTCAGTTTCAAGCAATTTTCATGAGCAGTGCGCCTGTTATACACTGAAAGAAGAATTTTCTTTTCTGAGGAACGAAATTTTAGACAACACCTTTTGACACACATTTTAGAGAGAATCGTTGAATCGCTTATCAAACAATCGGATTAATTTGCTCTAAACGAAAATACTTTATACGAAAGAGGAATTTCGTTTATCTAAAATTTCATTCCGGAGGTACCCTCAAGAAGAGAAATGGGTCTTTGTCAAATGGACCGGTAAAAATAAATGCGATACAGATTTTTGAGGGTCCACAATAACAGTATATTTACATTTTCGAGCAAATCGGATAAAAACTACGGTTTCTAGAAGCCAAAAGAGTTAAATCGGAAGATTGGTTTATGTGGGGGCTTATATGGGGGCTATACCAAAACATGGACCAATACTGACCATTTTCGACAGACCACTTAATGGTCCTCAAATACCTCAGACAAATTGGGTAAAAACTACTAATTCTAGAGGCCTAAGAAGTATAGTCCTCCCGACTACAGTCTATATGGGGGCTATACCCAAACATGGACCGATAAGCACCATTTTCGGCACACCTTTTGATGGTCCTAAAATACCTCTAGAGTTCCAATTTCAGGCAAATTGGATAAAAACTACGGATTTTAGAAGTAAAGTCGGTAGATCGTTCTTTATGGGGGTTACACCAAAATATGGACCGAAACACCCAATTTACGACACACAAATTGATGGTCCTAAAACACCTCCAAATTTTCAATTTCAGGCAAATCGGATAGTAAATACAGTTTCTAGAAGCCCAAGAAGTAAAATCGGGAGATCGGTCTATATGGGGGCTATAACAAAAGTTGGACGATACGCGCCATTTTCGCGACACCTATTTGTGATCCTAGAATACCTGTAGATTTTAAATAGCAGGCAAATTGTATAGTAAATACAGATTCTAGAAGCCCAAGAAGTAAAATCGGGGGATCGGCCTATATGGGAGCTATACCAAAACATGGACCGATAACCTCATTTTCGACACACCTTTTTGTCGTTCTGAAATACCTCTAGATTTTCAATTTCAGGCAAATCGGATAGTAAATACAGTTTCTAGAAGTCAAAAAATAAAATCGGGAGATCGGTCTATATGGGGGCTATATCAAAACATGGACCGATAGGCCCCATTTTCTGCACACTTTTTTATTGTCCTTACCTCTAGATTTCCAATTTCAGGGAAATTGGATAAAAATTACGTTTTTTATAAGCCCAAGACCCCAAATCGGGAGGTCGGTTTATATGGGGACTATATCAAAACTTGGACCGATATAGCCCATCTTCGAACTTGACCTGCCTGCAAACAAAGCACGAATCTGTGCCAAATTTCAGGACGATAGTGCCATTATTGAAGGCTGTAGCGTGATAACAACAGACAGACAGACGGACATGCATATATCGCCTTAGAATTTCTCCCTGATCAAGAATATATATACTTTATATAGTCGGAAATCGATATTTCGATGTGTTACAAACGGAATGACAAACTTATTATACTAGACGTGTGCGCGTGACTAAAATTTCACTCACACTCACGCACGTTCACGAAGCTAAATGTTTATTCAAGCACGCTCACGCACGATACGTGCGGTAACCAATCCCACTCACGCACATTCTCGAAATGAAAACCAGTACTCACGCACGCTCTCGCACGAACTACTTTTGAAGACTCACGCTCACGCACGATTCACGACAAATCACGTAATTCACGATAAATTCACGAGACTCACGACATTTTCCAAACGGAAATCTGCCAAGGCAACAAAATTCAAAAATATAATATAGTTCGAGAGCCAAACTAATTTCAGTTAACATACGAGTGTAAATTAAATCTTGATTTTTTTCGTGAGCGTGATTTTGCACATTCACGAACCTATTTTATTTCGCACGCACGCTCACGCACGACATATTTATTTTAGTCCCATTCACGCACATTCACGAGAGTTGCTTTGGATTTTGTTCACGACTCACGTGATTCACGCGGGGCCTCTAAGAGAAGCAAATTTCACCCGGTCCGGCTGAAATTTGGTACATAGTGTTAGTATATGGTCTCTAATGACCATGCAAAAATTGGTCCACATCGGTGCATAATTATATATAGCCCACAAAAGTTTTCAAAAGTTTTCCAGCGGTGGATTATTCCACCTCAGTAATGCTGGTGACAAAGCTTCTCTAAGTGGTTTCACTGCAAGGTGGAACGCCATTCGGACTCGGCTATAAAAAGGAGGTCCATTGTCATTGAGCTTAACATGGAATCGGGCAGCACTCAGTGATAAGAGAGAAGTTCACCAATGTGGTATCACAATGGACTGAATAGTCTAAGTGAGCCTGATACATCGGGCTGCCACCTAACCTAACCTAATCATAGCCCCCTATATAAACCGATCCCCAGATTTGACCTCCGGAGCCCCTTGGAAGAGCAAAATTCATCCGATTCGGTTGAAATTTGGTACGTGATGTTAGTATATAGTATCCAACAACCATGCAGAAATTGGTTCATTTTAGTCCATACTTATATATAGCCCCCATATAAACCGATCCCCAGATTTGACCTCCGGTGCCTTTTGGAGAAGCAAAATTCATCAGATCTGGTTGAAATTTGGTACGTGGTGGTAGTATATGATATTTAACAACCATGCCAAAAGTGGTCCATATCAGTCCATAATCATATATAGCCCCAACATAAACCGATCCCGAGATTTGGTTTTGGAGCCTCTTGGAGGAGAAAATTTCATCTGAGTCAGTTGAAATTTGGTACATTGTGCTAGTATATGGCCGTTAACAAACATGCCAAACAAGGTCCATATCGGTCTATAGTTATATATAGCCCTCAGATAAATCGATCCCCAATCACACAAAAATTGGTCCATATCAAGTTCATAATTGTATATAGCCCCCATATAAGCGACCCCAATATTTTAATTCTGGCTCTCTACGTACCGTGCAAAAGTCCATATCGATTCGTAATTATTTGTAGACTTACCTACACATACCTTTTTTGTCTAATATATACCACGTATGGACTAACTCACAATTTAGAAAACGATTTAAGATACCACAACCCAAGTAATTCGATTGTGGATGACAGTCTTTCGTAGAAGTTTCTACGCAATCCATGATGGAGGGTTCGGGTAAGTTCGGCCTGGCCGAACTTACGGCCGTATATACTTGTTATATACTCAAAAGAATGTGAACCCTATATGCTACTGAAGCCAATTTAATTCTATTTTAAGTCATTGATTTACTATGTTTTGAGAAAATTTCCTTGACTTCAATAAATCTTTGCGTACACTCAAAAGTTTACTTGGATCAAAGACGCAGCTTTAAATCTTGGATTAATAAAATTAAAATTAGGATACAGATCTCTTGTTATTATTTACTTTAAGGAAACTTTTCCTAAATTTAAAGACGTACGACTTTAAAGGAGGGACGCAACTTTCCATGATTCATTCGAACCAAAGATTCATTCATGATTTGAACCAAAGATTATAAACTTTCTGTTAACTAAAATTTCATAAATTTAAAGAAATTTGTCCTTGATATTGTGTGAAATTTTCCGTTAGATTAAAGATGTACAGCTTTAACGGAAGGACACGAACTTCCATGTTTCGTATTGTAAATTTCATTTATTTAAAGAAATTTATCCTTAAGATTGTGTGAATTGCGAGTCTTAAGACTTAGGTTGCATAATCTTTGAAAGTAGGTCAATATTAGTTAATTATAATATTAATTAAATGAACTAAAAAAGGGGAAAATATTATACAAAAATGAAACATAAAGATATACTAAATTCAAGTCTCCACAAAAATTTGTAAATTTTATCAATAATGCGTCCATCTTAAACTTCATATGGCACTGAAGTGTGTGCTGTAACACAAACAATAAAAGGTACTTAAGGAGAGTACAAAAAAATATCACCAAATTTTTCCAATTAAAATTTTAATTGAATTTTAACAAATGTTCAAATAAAAATTTTATTGGTTCGGTGATTGAACTAATTAAATTAAAAATTTAATTAGTTCAATAACTTTTTTCATTGAAAAAACAAAATCACAAAAATTAATTAATTGTATCAATAAATTGGAAAAATTTATTTTGTAATTGACTTCGGTGATTGATATTATCATTTAATTAATTGATACAATTGATTCAATTAAAAAGTTGTTGAATCAATAAAATTTTTAATTGAAAATTGTTTATAATTGAATTTAATTGAAAAAGTTTTTGTGATATTTTTTTCTGTATACTCTCATTAAGTACATTTTAAGGTCGTGGGGATTGAGGCCGGGCACTTAGAGCAGAATACACATCTCTGTCGTATAGGAGATCATGTTTGTAGGGAATATTGCAAGAATAAGGATGACTGCCTATTTTATAGGAAAGCTGATAAGAAGACGGCCACATTTTTTGAGCGAAAATATTTTTTTTATTATTTTGAAAAAAACTGCTGAAGTGTTTGTGTTAGCTAGCCACAAATATCAATTTTCTATTAGTAACACTTTGTGCCAGCTACCCTTTACCAAGTTTTGATCAAATAATACCTCTCATACAATAATTCAGTAGAATTGATTTGGGGTTTCATAAATAGCCGTCTTCTCCAGACACTAAGAAAGATAGGATCTGGACCCGATATTTCAATATTTCAGTCGATAGGTGGGTTTCTCTTGTCAATTTATCTCTTATCAATGAGTGCTTTCCGATTCTATATTTGGCTCCTGTAAACAGATCTCTTGATCTATGGGGCCACAGAACAATGTCGTTTTGTCTTCAATAGTTAAATTAATTTTTAATTGAAAATGTTTCTATCACTTGCATGAGTTTTGAATTTTTGTTTTAAATGAAAATTTAAATTTAATAAAAAAATATTTTACTTTATTTTTCAAATTGAATTGACTTTAATTGAAAAACAATGTCATTCATAGTTTTTGTGCCATTAAGGGTTTTCTACGGCAAAGTCTAATATTTCAAATCAAAAATCAGTTGTGTTTGATTTTGGAATAATCATAGAAGCTTTATTTTTCGTTGACGCCCTGACTGAATATAATGTTCTTTTCATGTTCTTATTTTTATTTTTTTTTGCATTTTTTATTTATATATTTCAATTAATTTAACTTACTCTTAATTTTATTTTTAGTGTTTGTGTCGTTTTCAATTTGGCGTTAAATTGGAGTTCTGTGAGTCACCAAGCGATTGTTGTAATACACTACAATAAAGTCAATGTTGTCGAATGTCGTAAAATAACAAAAAAATAAATTCATAAAACCCCGTATGTCATTGTTGCCCCCTGTGATTTGTAAGCTGTTCAACGTATTGAGCGAATAACTACAGACAACATCTTCTACGCCCAGCTCTCTGTTTGAAACAAAAAGCCGTCAAAATTGGTCGCCTTACGAAAACCTCGTTTATTGTAAGTGACCTTAGGGTAAGTGCATTGCTAGTTATCACTAAGTTTATTATGATTTTCCAAAAGAAAGAAATTGTCTTAGGTCTGAAAAAATCGACTCAACCATGTAGGGTGAAAAATGGAAAATAATTCTTGATCTAAATCGAAGTATCATGTTTGGTATATATTTTCGAAATTTTGCCCTGAATAGCCTTAATCAAAGTTCGTTTATATAAAAGTTTTTTTTTCGAAATTCATTGATTCAATTTTAAACAAATTAAATAATTTTTTCGAGTTAAAAATTTGGTTTATAGTTTTTAATTGAACCATTGCACCACAGTGGCTCTTTGATAATGAATAAATCTACCAATTTTTACTTAATGGCTGACATTTTCTCGCATTTCAAAATGTCTCGAACAGGATTTGAGATCAAATATTTAATTCTAGTTCTCGCAGTTAATTCTATATCCGCATGTATACGTTTATTTTAATTTACTTGTAAATTGATCATTGATTATTTGCATTTTTGCATTCATTTCAGACATTCGTTGCTGGTTTTTTGGATTTTTGCTTTAATATCGGTTTTAATACAGGTTTCCAAATCAATGTGTCAAATATTTCTGTAAAAAAAAATAATTCATTATCAAAACTAAACATTTTGAATACATGATATGATATGGTGGATGTCCGTATTATAGATAATTTTATCAAATCCAAAGTAGATATATTATGGAATATATTTGTATAGAGAAATAAAGATATTTGATTGTTACATATGAGGAATTCAAATGGAATGTAAATCTGTCAATGCTATTAAGTAAAACTTATTAGTAGTATCAAAGATAAAAAAGAGTAGGTAACAGTAGATAAGTTTGTTGCTTAAGTCTTTTGTTTTCGAATACTGATAAATTATTCGCAGGACAAAGATTGTGATTTTAAGGTAACCTCTAATACTACAACACTTGGACGATATAGAGGTTATGTGTGCAGCATGTAGATTTCTGTGTGAACATTTTACAATCTTATTCAAGAAAAAAGTAACAACATTTTAAACATTTGAATGAATTCTCAGGACAAAATTAGAGAAACCCAAATTCATTCGAATTCGAGTGACTGCCATTCTTTCGGATAGGTTTTCGTTCGATATACAGGAACAGGGCATTAGGACCCAAACATATTGATTCTGTTATCGTTTTGTATAAATTTGTGTTTGTGTCCTAAGTCTTTTGTTTTTCAAACACAGGCAAATAAGTTATATATACTTTTCAAAACACACATTGAAAGTGTAATTAACTATTTTTATTTAACTTACTGTTTATACCCTTCACCACTACTGTGGTACAGGGTATAATAAGTTTGTGCATTTGTATGTAACGCCAAGAAGGAAAAGTCTGAGACCCATCGTTAAGTATACCGATCGGCTTAGAATTAAATTCTGAGTCGATTTAGCGATGTCCGTCCGTCTGTCTGTATATGTAATTTATGTGTGCAAAGTACAGCTCGCAGTTTAAGTCTGATCGTCTTCAAATTTGGCACAGAGGTTTACATTGGCTCAAAGACAAGCGCTATTGATTTTGAAAAAAATCGGTTCAGATTTAGATATAGCTGCCATATATGTTTATCGCCAATCTGGTCATAATTGACGTATTTATAAACGTATTTTCTCAAAATTTCGGGCAGCCAAATATTTTGGGACTTTCGTAAGATATGCAAAATATCAGCCAAATCGGTTCAGATTTAGATATAGCTCCCATATATATCTTTTGTCCGATTTGCACTTATATGGCTTCAAAAGCCAGAGTTTTATTCTGATTTGGTTAAAATTCTGCACAAGGAGTACGTTTAATAGCATCATTAAGTATACCAAATTTCGTTGAAATCGGTTCAGATTTAGATATAGCTCCCATATATATTTTTTGTCTGATTTTTACCTATATGGCAAAAAAAGCCAGAGTTTTATTCTGATTTGCTTCAAATTTTGCACAAGGAGTACGTTTAATAGTATTGTTAATAGTGCTAAATTTGGTTGAAATCGCTTCAGATTTAGATATAGCTCCCATATATATCTTTCGCCCGATTTTCGCCTCAAAAGCCAGAGTTTTACCCTGAGTTGCTTCAAATTTTGCATAAGGAGTAGGTTTAATAGTATCGTTAAGTGTGCCAAATTTGGTTGAAATCGGTTCAGATTTAGATATAGCTCCCATATATATCTTTCGCCCGATTTACACCCATATGATCACGGAGGCCAAAATTATTCTCCCATTTACGTTTTTTGCTGAGATAGCAGGATTATTATTCTAACTATGCATGTCAAATTTGGTCAAAATCGGTTCATATTTAGATATAGCTCCCATATATATGTACGCCTGAGTAGGAGAAATATGGTAGAATGTTTCATATGTTAGACCCATTTTCAATGGGAGTTACCTCCAATTGACTCGATAGTTTGCACAGAGAATACATTTAATATGCTATTTAAGTGTATCATCTTAATCTAATATGGCCAAAATACCCACATTTTACACAAAATTCTGTGATGATTTTCCCATATCGTAGTCACATTCTATACACTGTAATGCCAAACTTTTCACAGAATGGTCGAATTTTAAATAAAGCTCCGACTTTTTTTTACTAACATTGTGTTTCATCCCAGGGTGTTAGCCCATTTAATTTTTAATTCTAGCGATTTTGTAGAAGTACAAAAAATGTTCTCCAAATCGTTGCAGGTATAAATATTTGTATATGGGAATATAAACCTTGATAATAACTCCCAACCGTGCAAAAATTGGTCCACATCGGTCCATAATTATATATAGGCCCCATACAAACCGATCCCCCGATTTGGCTTGCGAGGCCTCTAAGAGAAGCAAATTTCATCCGATCCCCCATATAAACAGACCCCCAAATTTGGCTTGCGATTGCTCTAACAGAAGCAAATTTCATCCGATCCGGCTGAATTTTGGTACATGGTGTTAGTATATGGTCTCTAACAACCACGCAAAAATTGGTCTATATCGGTCCATAATTACATATAGCCCCCATATAAACCGATCCCCCGATTTGGCTTGCGGAGACTCTAAGAGAACCAAATTTCATCCGATCCGGCTGAAATTTGGTACATGGTGTTAGTATATGGTCTCTAACAACCATGCCAAAATTGGTCTATATCGGTCCATAATTATATATAGCCCCCATATAAGCAGATCCCCAGATTTGACCTCCGAAGCCTCTTAGAGGAGCAAAATTCACCCGATCCGGTTGAAATTTGGTACGTGGTGTTAGTATATGGTCTTTAACAACCATGCAAGAATTGGTCCATATCGGTCCATAATTATATATAGCCAACATTTAAATCGATCCCCAGATTTGTCCTCCGGAGCCTCTTGGAGGAGCAAAATTTGAAATTTGGAACGTGGTGTTAGTATAAGGCCGCTAATAACCATGCCAAAATTGGTCCATATCGGTCTATAGTTATATATAGCCGATTCCCAATCACACACAAATTGGTCCATATCGGTTCATAATCATGGTTGCCACTCGAGCCAAAAATAATTTTATTTTTATAGAAAACATTGTCAAAATGTTATTTCTAAAGAAAATTTTATCAAAATTTTATTTCTATAGAAAATTTTGTCAAAATTTTATTTCTATAGAAAATGTTGTCAAAATTTTATTTCTATAGAAAATTTTTCCCAAATTTTACTACAGAAAATGTCAAAATTTTATTTTGTAAAAATGTTATTTCTATAGAAACTTTAAACTTAATTATATACGTATTTAATCGGCCTTTTTATACCCTCCACCATAGGATGGGGGGTATATTAACTTTGTCATTCCGTTTGTAACACATCGAAATATTGCTCTAAGACCCCATAAAGTATATATATTCTGGGTCGTGGTGAAATTCTGAGTCGATCTGAGCATGTCCGTCCGTCCGTCTGTTGAAATCACGCTAACTCCCGAACGAAACAAGCTATTGACTTGAAACTTGGCACAAGTAGTTGTTATTGATGTAGGTCGGATGGTATTGCAAATGGGCCATATCGGTCCACTTTTACGTGTAGCCCCCATATAAACGGACCCCCAAAATTGGCTTGCGAGGCCTCTAAGAGAAGCAAATTTCATCCGATCCGGCTGAAATTTGGTACATGGTGTTAGTATATGATCTCTAACAACCATTCAAAAATTGGTCCACATCGGTCCATAATTATATATAGCCCCCATATTAACCAATCCCCCGATTTTGCTTGCAGAGCCTCTAAGAGCAACAATTTTCATCCGATCCGGCTGAAATTTGGTACATAGTGTTAGTATATGGTCTCTAACAACCATGCAAAAATTGGTCCATATCGGTCCATAATTATATAGCCCCCATATAAACCGATCCCCCGATTTGGCTTGCGGAGCCTCTAAGAGAAGCAAATTTCATCCGATCCGGCTGAAATTTGGAACGTGGTGTTAGTATAAGACCGCTAATAACCATGCAAAAATTGGTCCATATCGGTCCATAGTTATATATAGCCCCCATATAAACCGATCACCAGATTTGACCTCCGGAGCCTCTTCGAAGACCAAAATTCATCTGATTCAGTTGAAATTTGGTACGTGATGTTAATATATGGCCTCAAACACCCGTGCAAAAAGTGGTCGATATCGGTCCATAATTATATATAGGCCCCATATAAACCGATCCCCAGATTTGACCTCCGGAGCACCTTGGAAGAGCAAAAGTCTTCCCATTCGGTTGAAATTTGGTACGTGATGTTAGTATAGGGTATCCAACAACCATGCAGGAATTGGTTTCTATCAGTCCATAATAATATATAGCTCCCATATAAACGCTGAAATTTGGTACATGGTGTTGGTATATGGTCTCTAACAACCATGCAAAAATTGGTCCACATCGGCCCATAATTATATATAGCCCCCATATAAACCGATCCCCCGATTTGGCTTGCGAGGCCTCTAAGAGAAGCAAATTTCATCCGATCCGGCTGAAATTTGGTACATGGTGTTGGTATATGGTCTCTAACAACCATGCAAAAATTGGTCCACATCGGCCCATAATTATATATAGCCCCCATATAAACCGATCACCAGATTTGACCTCCGGAGCCTCTTGGAAGACCAAAATTCATCTGATTCAGTTGAAATTTGGTACGTGGTGTTAATATATGGCTTCAAACTCCCATGCAAAAATTGGTCGGTATCGGTCCATAATTACATATAGGCCCCATATGAACCGATCCCCAGATTTGACCTCCAGAGCCCGTTGGAAGAGCAAAATTCTTCCCATTCGGTTGAAATTTGGTACGTGATGTTAGTATGTGGTATCCAACAACCATCAGAGTGAGTTGAAATTTGGTACATTGTGCTAGTATATGGTCGTTAACAACCATGCCTAACTAGGTCCATATCGGTCTATAGTTATATATATCCCTCAGATAGGGAGCCACCGTGGTGCAATGGTTAGCATGCCCGCCTTGCATACACAAGGTCGTGGGTTCGATTCCTGCTTCGACCGAGTTTTTCAGCGGTGGATTATCCCACCTCAGTAATGCTGGTGACATTTCTGAGGGTTTCAAAGCTTCTCTAAGTGGTTTCACTGCAATGTGAAACGCCGTTCGGACTCGGCTATAAAAAGGAGGTCCCTTGTCATTGAGCTTAACATGGAATCGGGCAGCACTCAGTGATAAGAGAGAAGTTCACCAATGTGGTATCACAATGGACTGAATAGTCTAAGTGAGCCTGATACATCACACAAAAATTGGTCCATATCAAGTTTATAATTGTATATAAGCGACCCCCATATTTCAATTCTGGCTCTCTACGTACCGTGAAAAAAGTAATTATTTGTAGACTTAACTATACATAACTTTTTTGTCTAATATATACCACGTATGGACTAACTCACAATTTAGAAAACGATGTTAAGAAGTTTTAAGATACCACAACCCAAGTAATTCGATTGTGGATGAGTCTTTCGTAGAAGTTTGTACGCAATCCATGGTGGAGGGTACATAAGATTCGGCATGGCCGAACTTACGGCCGTATATACTTGTTTTTATTTTAACTTTTTTGCTTACTTTAATGACGTGAAATAAAGATGAGGAAAAAAATAAAATTAAATACACAAATTTACTACATTTGAAAATAGTTCATATTTTGCTAAATTGGATGAAGTTTACTTAAATTGCATTCATTTGTTTTTCAAATGAGTAAAATTTTCTTAAATAGTGTATGTTTCGAACTTCATATAGCTTTACAGACATCCCCGCAAAAAGAAGCATCGGCAAAAAAGTAGTGAAGCGATGAATTTAACATGGGCTAGTCATAGGACTGATGTCCACCATTTCACTAGCCGTTGAACTGAATTTTCATCACTCCTTAAGGTATGATTCGAATTCAGTGTTTTGGATTTGAATTAAACAAGTATATACAGTATTAAGTTCGGCCGGGCCGTATCTTAAATACCCACCACCATGAATCAAATATAATAATTTCCTTTGAAAATTTCAGGGGGGTTTGATGACAGATACTTTCCCAAGCAGTGCGCCTTCTATACCCTCAATAAGTGAAATCGGTCTAAATGGAGGCCTTACCAAATGGACCGATAAAACTAAATCATATACACTTTGTTATGGGTCTAAAATGCCGGTATATTTTCAATTTGTGGCAAATCGGATAAAAACTACAATTTTTAGAAACCTTAGGAATTAAATTACCATTACACCGAACTTCCGGTTCGGTGTGAGGGGGCCTATACCAAAACATGGAAGGATACACACAGAATTCAGCACATTTAATATATATATATATATATATATATATATATATATATATATATATATATATATATATATATATATATATATATATATATATATATATATATATATATATATATATATATATATATATATATATATATATATATATATATATATATATATATATATATATATATATATATATATATATATATATATATATATATATATATATATATATATATATATATATATATATATATATATATATATATATATATATATATATATATATATATATATATATATATATATATATATATATATATATATATATATATATAGCCCGATGTATCAGGCTCACTTAGGCTATTCAGTCCATTGTGATACCACATTGGTGAACTTCTCTCTTATCACTGAGTGCTGCCCGATTCCATGTTAAGCTCAATGATAAGGGACCTCTTTTTTATAGCCGAGTCCGAACGGCGTTCCACATTCCAGTGAAACTACTTAGAGAAGCTTTGAAACCCTCAGAAATGTCCCCAGCATTACTGGGATGGGATAATCCACCGCTGAAAAACTTTTTGGTTTTCGGTCGAAGCAGGAATCGAACCCACGACCTTGTGTATGCAAGGCGGGAATGATAACCATTGCACCGCGGTGGCTCCCATTCTATGGTGGTGGGTATAAAAAATATGATTTTTTATCAAATAAATAGCTCTTAGAACGTTTTGTGTTTTTTAATGGATTCTAGCGATTGTCTGATACGTTTGACCCCAAATATTTTCAAAAATTTGCAATTTTTCTAAAATGGATTTTGCATTTTTGTCGGGAAAATTTAAATTGAATTAAAAGAATTTCCTGTGTAGTTACAAAGTTTTAACTCCAATTTTTTCCTTCAAAATATGAAATTTTCTTAAACAACAGAAAAAAAATTATTATTAAAAAAAAAAATTCTTCAATTTGACAAAAATTATTAACTTATTTGTTATTTGTAGAACGTGAGCCAATAATTCAGTGTTACTTTGACTCATAATACCTTGTTGATTTTTGTTAATTTCGTGTTTCTGTCCTAGGCTCTTTTTGTCAAAAAAATTTCTTAAATTTAACAAAAGTTATTAATTTATTTGTTATGTGTAAAATGTCAGCCAGTGAGCCAATAATTCAGTGTTACTTTCACTCATAATTCCTTGTTGATTTTTGTTAATTTCGTGTTTCTGTCCTAGGCTCTTTGTTTTTAAAATATAATGAAAATTGTATGGACCATCTTCGAAAAAGAAAATTGAAATTAATATATTTTGCCCAAATAAATTTGACAAACATTCTTTTCCTACGTTGGTTAAGCTACACTTGTAGTTTAGTCAATGCATGGTTTTAAGCTGAAATCAAAAAAACAACAACAAAAAAACTCTAAACCAAAGAAGTATAATCCGCAAAATAAATCCTGGTCTATATTTGACGCTTTTATACCCTCAATCTAAAGATTCATTATTTAAAACAAATCAAAACAATTTTTCGTTACTGTAAGGAAAATTTGCTTTACTTCAAAGATATTCAACGTTAATGAAGAGACTCAAAATTTCTAATATTTGTGTCCTAAATAGAGATTATGAACTTTCTTTTAATTAGATTTATTTTATTTAAAAGAAATTTGTCCTCAATATTGGATAAATTGTGCGTTCTAAAATTTAGATTCCATATTAAGCCAATATGTTTTTCAGTTCATTAAAGGTTTATTGAACGGTTTTTGTTTTGTATATGATTATATGGTACTATTTGAAATGAAAAATTTAAAAGATTTTATTTTTTTTTTGTTTTGCTAAAACTAATTTCATTCTTTCCCTGTAAGATATTTTTGTTTTTCTATATTATATAAATTTTTACTTTTATTTACTCTTAATTATCTTCTCTCATTAATAAAATCAATTTCGTGTTTGTGTTGTAAGTCTTTCGTTTTGAGATTAAATGTTTAATTGTAGTTCTCGCATTTAATTCCGCATGCTTAGGTCTATTTTTTTAATTTACTTGTAAATTGTCATTGATTATTTGCATTTCTGCATTCATTGATTTTTTTGATTGTTGCTTTAACATCGGTTTTAATACAGGTTGATTTGGAATCAATGTGTCAAATATTTCTATAAAAACAATCCATTACCAAAACTATACATTTTAAATACATGATATGAGCTGGTGGTGTATGTCCGTATTATAGATAAATTGAGCAATAAAGAAAATATGTGGTGTGTACCCATATTATATATAATTTGAGCAAATCCTAAAGAAGGTATGTTGATGGAATACATTTGTGTAGAGAAATAGAGATATCCATTTGCTTGTTACATATGAGGAATTCAAATGTAATGGAATGCAAATCTGTCAGAGTAATTAAGTAAAAGTTATTAGCAGTGTCAAAGATATCGTGGCCAAGGGCAACAGTAGATAAGTTTGTTGCTTAAGTCTTTTGAAGAGTTTACGGAAATCTCTAATATTAGCAATAATAGTTTTGGCAACACTTCGACAAAATTTAAAACAAATTATTGATAGTTAATATTTAAATATAGATATGTCTATGTATGCAGCATTTCGATACCTTTGTGAACATATACTATCTTAAAATATGTCTGCTGTTTGAAAAACAAAAGACTTAGGACACAAACACATTGATTCTGTTCTCGTTTTGTATAGTTTCGTGTTTGGGTCCTAAGTCTTTCGTTTTTCAAGCATAATTGAAACCACATTTTGTAAAAATATTTAAAAAGGATTTTTTTTTATTTTTATATTTATTTGCATTCAAATATGTGTTATATCCTATAAGCCTTTTAACTCATATACAATCTTAAAATATGTTCCCTGTTTGAAAAACAAAAGACTTAGGACACAAACACATTGATTCTGTTCTCGTTTTGTATAGTTTCGTGTTTGTGTCCTAAGTCTTTCGTTTTTCAAGTATAATTGGAACCACATTTTGTAGAAAATATTTAAAAAGGATTTTGTTTTATTTTTATCTTTATTTGCATTCAAATATGTTTTATATCCTATAAGCCTTTTAACTCATATACAATCTTAAAATATGTTTCTTGTTTGTAAAACAAAAGACTTAGGACACAAACACATTGATTCTGTTCTAGTTTTGTATAGTTTTGTGTTTGTGTCCTAAGTCCTTTGTTTTACACGTATAATTGAAACCTTATTTTGTTAAAGAAGATATAAAATGATTTGTTTTTATTTTTATCTTTATTTGCGTTCAATTATGGTTTATATCCTATAAGCCTTTTAACTCATATACAATCTTAAAATATATTCCTTGTTTGAAAAACAAACGACTTAGGACACAAACATTCTGTTCTTGTTTTGTATAATTTCGTGTTTGTGTCCTAAGTCTTTCGTTTTTCAAGTATAATTGAAACCACTTTTTGTAAAAAATATTTAAAAACGATTTTTTTATTTTTATCTTTATTTGCATTCAAATATGTTTTATATCCTATAAGCCTTTTAACTCATATACAATCTTAAAATATGTTCCTTGTTTGAAAAACAAAAGGCTTGGAACACAAACACATTGACTCTGTTCTCGGTTTGTATTAAAATATTTTTTTATTTTTATTATTATCTTTATTTGCTTTCAATTATATTTTATATCTTATAAGCAGTTTAACTCATTTCATAATTTCAAGTTTGTGTCCTAAGTCTTTTGTTTTTCAAACATAAGGATATTTTTCGAAAACAATTCATTAAAGGTTTATTGAACGAATTGTTGATTATGAAGCTTCATAGTTAGTTTTATTTTTATTTCATGAATACAAGTACTAAGTTTAACAAACTTTTTTATAGAATTCATATATAGTTTTTCTTATAAGAAATTCATTTCTATCCTTACTTCAGTTTTTTCAAAAAGTTTTGAAATCCACCTAATTGAAAATAATTAAATTTTATTTTTGTTTTCACAATTCATGATCATCTGCATTTGTCATCTTTCAGCCGGATACATTTATGGATCATGGCTATAACAAAGCATAATAAACAAAATCAAGGGATCAAAGAAACAAATCATTTCGTATAACATGGATAATTTGTGTTAGACATGCATGCCAAAGTTTTTATAGATCTGACCATATTGACAAGTGCTTCTGTTATTGGGTATAGTGGTGGTGCAGTAAATGTTAAAGCTATTACGCATGGACGCTTAAAACTCTCCTGACCAATAACAAGCATAACGGGCCAACGGCTACCGAGGTAAAGATATTACCTCTCCGTGTTGGAATATTCAAGCATAGAGTCGTTTATTTATTCATGCAAACAGAGGTAATTGAGAGCGCCAGTAATAACACTGTTGCTTTGGTTCGTTTGATCTTTGCTGGAGGTGGTAGTGTTTCTTTAACTTTTTGATTGAGGTAGTGTTGTGATTTTTCTTTATTTGTAAGAAATGTAGGTCATGGTTAAATGTACTTAACGTGGTTACCAAAAAAAAAAAAAAAAAAAAATAAACACACACACAAATAACATCAAAACATTGCTGTTATTGACAAGAGTACAGACAACTAAGACTAGCCAAACAGTGTTTGTCTTTTTTTTATAAATAGTCATACTTTATAACTTCATGAGCTAATACATCATACAATTCAAGTCGTTATTTGAGGTATTTGTATTTTTCTAATATTTTGTTTTTGGTGTTGTTGTTAATTTAGTGTGAATGTGTTTGTGTGTCTGTGTTTGTTTAATAATCTTGAGATGAACAATCACTTTTTCAGTATTAGAAGTCATTCAAAAATATAGGGGAAAATTTTTATATGTAGTAGTGGCCATAGTAGGATGTATACGAACATTTTTTTGGTAAGGAAATATTCGTGTGGGAGTTTAACTATGAAATTCAATTCATTCAACTGGCATAACTTTAATACTTAGTTTTAAAAAATCATTTTGGAAGATATTGGCTTTTGTTTGTTCGATTTTTTGTGAATTTTTTTTTGTATTTGTTGCGAGACCACAAAATATTCTTAAATGAATTCATTTTTCATTTGAATTTGTTAAAAAATGTTAACACCTGCGATGAATAAAGCAGTTTTTGTTCTCTTCAAAAGTTTCAAATTGTTATGTTAAATCAATTGTGCAATGGACTTCTTAATGTTTTGCCATGGAATGTGACAAAAAATAATACAATCTCCCAATAAGTTCCAGAAGAATTTTGTTTGTTCCAAATTCACATTTAAAAAACAAAAATAGAAATAAATAAAATGAGAAATAAATACAAATACTTGCGATTCCTTTTAAACTTTTCTTAGTTGTACAAATTTGGTAGATTTTTCTCAATACTTTAGTATATAATTTTTAAACATGTGAGAGCTGTAATTGTAACTTTTATCTGATCGGGTTAAAATTCGGTACGTGTCAGCCCGGTTTCTTTTTCTCTGTCGATTTTTTGTATCCGATATAAGCTTCATATTAATGAATTTCCATTTTTAACTGTTATTGTTATACAGTTAATTGAATATGGGCGACTGTCTTTAGCAGACTTTTTGGATTTATCATTATTGTCTACAAGGGTGACACTCTTATTAAAGGATTACTCCAATTAAAAGATTCCCGTTTGTGCAATTTTTTCATTTATTTTCAAATAGGCATCAGTTCTGATGATCACTTCTTTGCGACTGCGAGCCAGTTCATTTATTTGAATATTGTTTTCGCTGACTTGTGGCATGGTACATTGTTTTGGTGAAGCAGTATTATCTTTTTCTCCAAATGGTGTAATAAAATGATTTTGGTTGACCATTCGTAGGCATAAATTCTCATACTTGCGCTGGCTTAAGTAAATACAATCATTTTGCTAGTTTACAAATTTCTCAATTGTTTGGAAATTCAAAACGATCATGCAAGCTTTTGTTTTAGTGTAAAATCACTTGACATTTCGCTAGAGACAATCGTATTTGGGTTTATTTTTTATACCCTGCGCCACACTGTGGAACAGGGTATTATAAGTTAGTGCATATGTTTGTAACACCGAGAAGGAGACGAGATAGACACATGGTGTCTTTGGCAATAATGTTCAGGGTGGGTCCCTGAGTCGATATAACCATGTCCGTCTGTCCGTCCGTCCGTCTGTCTGTGAACACATTTTTGTGATCAAAGTCTAGGTCGCAATTTAAGTCCAATCGCCTTCAAATTTGGCACCTGTTCCTAATTTGGGTCAGAATATAACCCTATTGATTTTGGAAGAAATCGGTTCAGATTTAGATATAGCTCCCATATATATCTTTCGCCCGATATGCACTAATATGGACCTAGCAGCCAGAGTTTTATACCGATTTGCTTGAAATTTTGTACAAACATAACACTTAGTCGTATAGTCAAGTGTGAAAAATTTGATTGAAATCGGTTCAGATTTAGATATAGCTCCCATATATATCTTTCGCCCGATATGGACTTACATGGCCCCAGAAGCCAGATTTTTGGTCGAATTTGGTTGAAATTTTGCACTAGGAGTACAATTAGTAGTATAGTCAAGTGGGCAAAATTTGATTGAAATCGGTTCAGATTTAGATATAGCTCCCATATATATCTTTCGCCCGATATGGACTAATATGGTCCTAAAAGCCAGAGTTTTGGCCCAATTTGGTTGAAATTTTGCACAGGGAGTAGATTTAGCATTGTAGCTATGCGTGCCAAATTTGGTTGAAATCGATTCAGATTTAGATATAGCTCCCATATATATCTTTCGCCCGATATGGACTAATATGGTCCTAGAAGTCAGAGTTTTGGCCCAATTTGTTTGAAATTTTGCACTAGGAGTACAATTAGTAGTGCAGTTAAGTGTGCAAAATTTGATTGAAATCGGGTCAGATTTAGATATAGCTCCCATATATATCTTTCGCCCGATATGGACTAATATGGTTCTAATAGCCAGAGTTGTGGCCCAATTTGGTTGAAATTTTGCACAGGGAGTAGATTTAGCATTGTAGCTATGTGTGCCAAATTTGATTGAAATCGGTTCAGATTTATATATAGCTCACATATATAGCTTTCGCCCGATTTAGACCACAGAGGCCAATTTTTTACTCCGATTTAGTTGAAATTTTGCACAGGGAGTAGAATTAGCATTGTAGCTATGTGTGCCCAATTTGGTTGAAATCGGTTCAGATTTAGATGTAGCTCCCATATATATGTTTTTCTGATTTCGACAAAAATGGTCAAAATACCAACATTTTTCTTGTAAAATCGCCACTGCTTAGTCGAAAAGTTGTAAAAATGACTCTAATTTTCCTAAACTTCTAATACATATATATCGAGCGATAAATCATAAATAAACTTTTGCGAAGATTCCTTAAAATTTCTTCAGATTTAAATGTTTCCCATTTTTTTTACTAACATTGTGTTCCACCCTAGTGCATTAGCCGACTTAAAATTTGAGTCTATAGATTTTGTAGAAGTCTATCAAATTCTGTCCAGATCGAGTGATATTTAAATGTAAGTATTTGGGACAAACCTTTATATATAGCACCCAACACATTTGACGGATGTGATATCGAAAATTTAGATCTACAAAATGGTGCAGGGTATAATATAGTCGGCCCCGCCCGACTTTAGACTTTCCTTACTTGTTTTTTACTAAAATTGTGTTCCACCCTAGTGCATTAGCCAACTTAAATTTTGAGTCTATAGATTTTGTAAAAGTCTATCAAATTCTGTCCAAATGGAGTGATATTTAAATGTATGTATTTGGGACAAACCTTTATATATAGCACCGAACACATTTGACGGATGTGATATGGTACATCCGTCAAAAGTGCTGCAGGGTATAATATTGTCGGCCCCGCCTGACTTTAGACTTTCCTTACTTGTTTTATCATAAATTTGGGTTTATTTGCTCCACAAAAAAAAAACTTATATGAAAGGGGAATTTCGTGTATCTAAAATTTCGTTCCGGAGGAAGGTATTTTTTATTTAGGTACATAACACTATCACACTATTACAGTTGAATCCCTATCAATAAACACGATATGTCAAGCTCACTTAGACTATTCAGTCCATTGTGACACCACAGTGGTGAACTTCTCTCTTATCTATGTTAAACTCAATGACAATGGAACCTCTTTTTTATAGCCGAGTCCGAACGGCGTTGCAGTGAAACCACTTAGAGAAGCTTCCAAAAACTCAGAAATGACGCCAGCATTACTGAGAGGGATAATCCACCACTGAAAAACTGGCTTTGAATCCAAGACCCTGTATATGCAAGGCGGGCATGCTAACAATTGCACCACGGTAGCTCCCATACAATACTGTTATATCTGGTGAAATTTTCCTAACTGACTACGAATACAAAAGTCGTAAATCGACCTTTCGACTAATTTTCTTCAAATTTTTCTTCACTCCAAAATCGATTAATCGACATTTTCATATTTTTTATAACCGAGTAAAATCGACTTTTGGTCAACATTGACTACTCGACTTTTTATAGTGGCCAAAATCGACTAATCGATTGTAAAGTTGTATGTGAGATGAAATGGAATGTGATTTTGATCTTTTTATGCTGAAAACGAAAAGTCGAAACTCGCGATGTCAAATTCTTTGGAGTGGTTGTAAACAATCCTATTATATTTACACCGAAAAAAATCCGTAGTTAAACTAATGCTAAATTTAACTTATTTTTATTGCAAAAAAATATTTGTTTGTAGTTAAATTTTATTTTTTTTTCGAAATTTTCCACAGCCCAATGAAATTTTCCTTAACCCCTCAAATATATGTCTCAAATATTTTATGAACTTAATGTTGGTATAAAGTTCAATGACCGTACACATAAGTTCAATATGAACTAAAGCATAAGACAATGTTCGTACGATTCCCAAAAATAGTAAGAATGAACTACTGTATGGTTAAAATGGTCATGATTTGGCGCCAATGATTTTCTTCTTTACTTTTAGTTAATTTTTTTTTCTATGAGATGATGTAATTTCGTGAACTGCAGTTAAAAAGTACAAGTACAGGGCATTAAAATTTCTTGTTTTTAACAACGCTTTTTGGAAATCTCAAAATGTGGAGTAAAATTTTGTTCAATTTTCGTGCGAGGTAGTTCATTCTTCCTATAAAACAGGTCACTTTTTTCGGTGTATATGAGCTGAAATGGAATGTGATATGGGTCTTTTTATGCTGAAAAATCTAAAGTCGACTTTTTTTTAAATTTTTTAAAAATTTGAAAAATCAACTTTTCAAAATCCATTTTTGCCAAAGTCATCATAAAATTTTGTACAAAAAAATGTTCAAAAATTCATCCAAATTTTGAAATAGTTTAAAATTTGACTTTCTGATTCTCATCGGAATTTCTACAACTGAGCAATTCGCATAGTCCCAAAATTATAGTGCTTGTTTAACTGAAAGCACGTACAAGAATTTGAATCTACGAAGCCATTTTTCTTCTCAAACTGTGGCCTCCAATGGCCTTTCTCAAATGATTTTTATAGACTTTTTGGAAGCTGCAACAAAAATCGGCAATACTACTAATAGCACATGAAAACCAAGAATGTTTAAAAAATCAAATCCTTCACTATATTCCGCCCACAAAGTGACTGTCTAATTTATTTAGGCTGAGTAATCTTTAATACCACGTAAATATTTGTTTAGTTATCTAATTGGACTTTATTAGATTTTATTAAAGAGAGAAAGCTAAGAACTTTATAAATGTGCTATTGCCAGAAAATATGCCAATTTGCAACTAGTCGTGTTCGTCGTCTCGAAGTGAAAGTCAAGGTGGCCATATGGAGCAAAAGTGAATGGATTCTCAATGTGATTTTTAAATTATTTCAATACTGAGATACGCCTTCAATACTGCTAAAATGTTTTCGGTGTTCTTTCCTTAAACCTTTTGTTTTGTGAAAATCATCAATCTAAGTAATTAATATAAATTATCCAATTAATTTTGCACGGTTCTCAGCCCAGTCATAAATTCTAATAAACAGAAGTCATTTACTTCAGAGAAGATGTTTTCATCACCAAAATTGACAATGCTCATATTTTTTATTCTAATTGGTTGGTGTGACGAAACCCCCACTACAACAGAAATTATCTGGTGAAATCATTTTTCTACCTTATCCATATATGAAATTATTGTTCACATAGTTTGACATTTACGAAATAAGCCAAACAAAGGGGAAGTAAAGGAGTTTGGGCTATAACATATTATTAAGTTATAAATTGATAAGTAAACTAAATTTATTTGACAATTTTCAAAAAGGCTATAACAACACAAAAACATGCACTAAAAGAAAATATTCACCTAATATGAAAGATTATACAAACATAATTTTAGAAAGCTCAATTTACTCAATGTCAAAGTTTTGTTTTATACCCAACACCATAGGATGGGGGGTATATTAACTTTGTCATTCCGTTTGTAACAAATCGAAATATTGCTCTAAGGCCCTCTAAAGTATATATATTCTGGGTCGTGGTGAAATTTTGAGTCAATCTAAGCATGTCCGTCCGTCTGTTGAAAACACGCTAACTTCCGAACGAAACAAGTTATCGACATGAAACTTGGCACAAGTAGTTGTTATTGATGTAGATCGGATGGTATTGCAAATGGGCCATATCGGTACACTTTTACGTATATCCCCCATATAAAGAAGTAAATTTCTTCCGAGCGGACTGAAGCAAATTTCATCCGAGCGGACTGAAATTTGGTACATGGGGTTAGTATATGGTCTCTAACAACCATGCAAAAATTGGTCCACATCGGTCCAAAATTATATGTAGCCCCCATATAAACCGATCACCAGATTTGGTGATCGGTTTATAACAATCATGCAAAAATTGGTCCACATCGGTCCAAAATTATATGTAGCCCCCATATAAACCGATCCCCAGATTTGGCTTGCGGAGCCTCTAAAAGCAGCAAATTTCATTAGATCCGGCAGAAATTTGGTACATGGTGTTGGTATATGGTCTCTAATAACCATTCAAAAATTAGTCCACATCGGTCTATAATTCTATATAGCCCCCATATAAACCGATCCCCAGATTTGGCTTGCGGAGCCTCTAAAAGCAGCAAATTTCATCCGATCTGGCTGAAATTTGGTACATGGTGTTAGTATATGGTATCTAACAACCATGCAAAAATTGGTCCACATCGGACCATAATTATATATAGCCCCCATATAAACCGATCTCCAGATTCGACCTCCGGAGCCTCGTGGAAGAGCAAACTTCATCTGATTCAGTTGAAATTTGGTACGTTATGTTAGTGTATGGTCTCTAATACCCATGCAAAAATTGGTCGAAATCGGTTCATAATTGTATGTGTACCGATCCCCAGATTTGACCTCCGGAGCCCCTTAGAAGAGCAAAATTCATCCGATTCGGTTGAAATATGGTACGTTATGTTAGTATATGGTATCTAACAAACATGCACGAATTGGTTCATATCGGTCCATAATTATATATAGCCCCGATATAAGCCGACCCCAGATTTGACCTCCGGTGCTTTTGGAGAAGCAAAATTCATCCGATCTGATTGAAATTTAGTACGAGGTATTAGTATATGGTCTCTAACAACCATGCAGGTATTGGTCCATATCAGTCCATAATTATATATAGCCCCCATATAAACCGATCCCGAGATTTGGTTTTGGAGCCTCTTGGAGGAGCAAATTGCATCCGAGTCAGTTGAAATTTGGTACATTGTGCTAGTCCCGTTAACAGCCATGCCTAACTAGGTCCATATCGGTTTATAGTTATATATAGCCCTCAGATAAATCGATCCCCAATCACACAAAAATAGGTCTATTCATAATTCATAATTGTATATAGCCCCCATATAAGCGACCCCTAAGTACCGTGCAAAAGTCCACATCGATTCGTAATTATTTGTAGACTTACCTATACATACCTTTTTTGTCTAATATATACCATGTATGGACTAACTTACAATTTTGAAGACGATGTTAAGAAGTTTTAAGATACCTTACCATCGGTAGGTGAGGTTAGGTTAAAGTGACAGCCTGATTAAGTTTCATGCTCACTTAGACTATTCAGTCCATTGTGATACCACATTCAATTAAAAGTACCTATTACATATGGGCACTTCTAGTTTTAACCACTGAACCTTCACTATTATTTTCTTTTGTTGAACAAACCAGATTGTACCTAAAACATTAACAGACTGCTTAAGTTAACGTTTTCCTGGTCCGCCAGTAATTTAAAGCTATATGCCCCTAAAATTCGCTTACGCCTTACACAAAATGCAGGACACTCAGACAAGAGGTGTTTAATTGATTCATTTTCCTCCGCATCATGACAGCTCATACAGTAGTCATTATACTTCGCACCAATAGTTTTTTTCAAATTCGCCTATCAGGCAGCGACCCGTTATAGCAGATATCAGAAGTGATATCTGACGTCTTGAGAACACTAGTGTGCGGTTCAAGTTTAAATGGGGCCATATTTGCTTGGTGTCATTACAACCCTTGCAATTCTCCCATCGAACATTTGCCATCATGACAGCCTTCTCACGCAGTAAGAGCTTGCAGGTAGCCAAAGACATACCAACAGATTCTAGTTCCCCTGGAATATGTATGGTAGTAGTTCCTAGCCTTGCTAACTCATCTTCTTCGCAGTTCCCAGGTATGTTCCTATGGCCAGACACCCATATTAGGTGGATATTGTACTGCTCAGCCATCTCGTTGAGAGATTTGCGGCAGTCGATGGCCGTTTTTGAGTTAAGGAACACAGAGTCCAAGGATTTTATTGCAAGTTGACTGTCTCAGCCAATTCGCCATCTCTCTTATTGCTAGTATTTCTGCCTGAAAAACACTACAGTGATTGGGCAATCGTTTCGCTATTGGAAGTTCCAGTTCTTTGGAATATTCCGGAGTATATTCCACCCACTTGTCCATCAAATATGAAGCCATCAGTGTAGAAATCTATATATCGTTTATTATTAGAGTTTCAAACTTTTTGTCGAAAAGTGGTTTCGCTAAAGTCTAATCCACTACGTTAGACACATCTGACATTATTTTGAGGACCGAACTGTGGCCGTACCTTTTTTCCGACCACAGCGATAGCTCGCTCAACCGAACAGCCGTTGTTGCAGCTGACTGTTTGGCAAAAATGTCTAAAGGCAATAGATGCAACATGACATTAAGGGAATTTGTTCCTGTCTTACTGAATGCGCCTGAGATACACAAGCACGCCATACGGTGAACTTTGTCCAAACTTGTCGGTTGCTGAAGTGCCGACCACCAGATTACAACACCATGTAGCATTATAGGTCTAACCACTGCCGTATATAGCCAATGCTCAATTTTCGGTTTTAGTCCCCACTTTTTATACCCTGCGCCACACTGTGGAACAGGGTATTATAAGTTAGTGCATATGTTTGCAACACCCAGAAGGAGACGAGATAGACACATGGTGTCTTTGACAAAAATGCTTAGGGTGGGCTCCTGAGTCGATATAGCCATGTCCGTCTGTCCGTGAACACATTTTTGTAACCAAGGGATTAGGTAGTAATTTAAGGCCAATCGACTTCGAATTTGGCACAAGTATGTGTTTTGGGTCAAAATAGAACCCTATTGATTTTGGAAGAAATCGGTTCAGATTTAGATATAGCTCCCATATATATCTTTCGCCCGATATGCACTTATACGGCCCTAGAAGCCTGAGTATTACCCCAATTTGGTTGAAATTTTGCACTAGGAGTACAATTGGTAGTATAGTCAAATGTGCACAATTTTATTGAAATCGGTTCAGATTTAGATATAGCTCCCATATATATCTTTTGCCCGATTTACACTCATATGACCACAGATGCCAATTTTTTGCTCCGATTTTGTTGAAACTTTGCACAGGGAGTAGAATTAGCATTGTAGCTATGCGTGTCACATTTGGTTGAAATAGTGTGTTCCACCCTTGTGCATTAGCCGACTTAAATTTTGAGTCTATAGATTTTGTAGAAGTCTATCAAATTCTGTCCAGATCGCGTGATATTTAAATGTATGTATTTGGGACAAACCTTTATATATAGCCCCCCAACACATTTGACGGATGTGATATGGTATCGAAAATTTAGATCTACAGAGTGGTGCAGGGTATAATATAGTCGGCCCCGCCCGACTTTAGACTTTCCTTACTTGTTTCCTATTGACTTTTTGCACGGGTACAAAGCTACCGTGGCTTTTCTCGCCCTTTCCTCAATATTAAGGTTAAAGTTCCGCTTTCTGTCCAAAATAACGCCAAGGTATTTTACACACTCACCACAGGGAATTTCAATACCCCCTAAGGATATGGGTTTAACCGTGGGAGTTTTGCGATCTTTGCAGTACATTGCAAGTTCTGTCTTTGCAGGATTTACCCCAAGACCATTCTCTTTCGCCCATTTCTCAGTCATCCGGACTGCTAGAGCCACATCATCTGCGTATGCCACCAGTTTTATCCTTTCTCTTTCTAGGGAAACCAGAAGGTTGTTTATAGCAACATTCCATAGAAAATGTGATAGAACTCCTCCTTGGGGAGCACCTCTGTTCACATACCATTGCATGTTTGCTTGTCCTAGTGTGGCTGAAAAACGTCTCCTCTTTAGAAGTTCGTCTAACAGCCTAAGTATACCTGGATCAACATTCAGAGTTGTCAGTCCATTAAATATCGAGGTCGGATGGACGTTATTGAATGCCCCTTCGATGTCTAGAAACGCCACGATTGTATATTCATTGACAGATAGTGAACTTTCAATAAAACTGACTAGTTCATGTAATGCGGTCTCAGTAGACCTGCACTTCGAGTATGCATGCTGTCGTTTGGAGAGCAAACTTGAATCGACGCTAGTTCTAAGATAAATATCTATCATCCTCTCCAGAGTCTTAAGTAGAAATGAGGATAAGCTGATTGGTAGGAAATTCTTCGCACTCGAGTGAGAGGCTTTTCCCGCTTTATGCTTAGTACTAAGTTCTTTTCTGCGAAAAAAACGAATATCTTCATCTATCTCCGCAAATAGGGTCTCAAACCCAGGGATGTTAACTTATTTATGCGAAAAAATATATCTGCCTATTTTTTCGTGAGAAAAATTCAGGGTTGTATAAATATCTGTTTGAAAATCCTCAAAACAAAGATTTCGCATTTATTCCGCGCAAACGTTTTTTATATGGAGTATAACAGTTTTTCGTTCGAAAACGTGATCTTAGTACTAGGCTTTAGGTATGAACACGACTTTTGTTTCCCTCCACTTTCCTGGAATATATGCTAAGTTGATACATCCTGTATATATCGCCTACAACCAGGGGTCAGTCACTGATTGTAACTGATTGTAACTCCGCCGTAGTAATCCCATCGGATCCGGGGGATTTGAATGGTCCAAAACTCTTTAACGCCCATTTTATTCTAGATTCCAATACAATTTCCTCGATAGGAAATGACAACTGAGCCGCTGTGGCACCGCCAGAACCTGGTTCAACCGTCTGATTTCCAGGAGAATGTGTGTCTAATAGTACCTCCAGCGTCTCCTCACTGGACGTTTTCCAATTTCCCTCCGATGTTTTAATGAAACCTGGAGCGGAGTTAGTGGATGCTAGTACCTTCCGTAGTCGGGAAGCCTCGGATGTATTCTCAATACTGCTGCAGTAATCATTCCAAGAGTTATGCTGAGCCTTTTTTAGTTCTCGCTTGTATCCTCTCAGATTCTTCTTATAGGCGTCCCAATCCTCTGGAGCTGTGGTGGACTTTGCTTTGTTAAAGAGCTTCCTGCAGGAGTTCCTCATATTACTTAACTCCGTAGACCACCATGGCAGTCGATTTTTCCCCCTTGGCTTCCCTCTAGGGCATGCAGATTTCAGTGATATGTTGAAGGCCTTACTAATCCGCTCCACTGTGTGTTCGATATCTTGCACAGTGCTCTTATTTGTCTCTGGTATTCCCGGTATCATCATATTGAACGATTCTCTATACCTATTCCAATCAGCGTTCCTAAAATTTGACGGAAATATGGTCTTGGTGGTATGAACATCAAATTTGAAACTGATGTAGCGATGATCCGAGAAGCTATGTTCACTTAAAACCTGCCACTCAGATATCATTTCATTCAGTTCTTGCGAGGCCAAGGTGACGTCCAAAACCTCTTGCCTGTTTTTAGTATCGAAGGTTGGAGCATCTCCTTTATTGCAAACTACCAAAATAGTACTCAAAATAAACTCTAGGAGTGACTCTCCTCTTGTATTAATGTTACCACTTCGCCATATACTATGATGTGCATTTGCGTCGCATCCCATAATGGGTTTTGTCTTTGTTTTCAATGATTCCTCAAGTAAGGTGTTGACGGCACATGGAGGCATCTCCCTATCACGTCCTCTATAGACCGAAAATACCAAATATTTGCATTTGGCCATCGGCAAGTAAAGGGTGGTTAAATTGTAAGGACCGATGTTGAATGTGAACCACGCCTAAACGCCAAGTTTTTTTCCGAATTTTATTTGACATTTCTCTATTTCAGACTTACTCAATTTGAACCATGGAGAGATACACAATCCAACAATGTGTTAAAGTTATCCAGACTTATTATGAAAACGGGCGTTCAAATCAAAAGAAAATCATCTTCAGTGATGAGGCACATTTTCACCTCAGTGGATTCGTCAATAAACAGAATTGCCGCATTTGGGCGAATGAGAATCCAAGAGTGATTGTCGAAAAACCAACCAAAAAATAATATAACCCCCATATAAGCGACCCCCCATATTTCAATTTTGGCTCTCTACACGCAGAGAAGAAACATGATTGTCACAATCATATTCGAAGAGCAAAATAATATGATAGGAGCTATTTTTGCGGCGACCATGTAACATTTTCACCTGCAACCATGTTGGCTCAGTGAACATGGTTCTAAGAAAAATATAATTTTCCTCATCTAAAATATTATTATATTGATAAAAAGAATTTTGTTTGAATGAAAAGAGAATGGTCACGATTTAAAATGTTATGGTATTCATTCAAAATGTTTTTCTTCTAGTTAAAAGAACATGGTCACAACCTAAAATGTTTTGATCTTTATGAAAAAACTTTTTTCGTCGTCGAAAAAAGGACGCCACTTGAAAAAAGAAAACACAAAATTAACTTTATTTATTTGTTTTTATTTATTTATTTATAAACTAATTCATTGTTTATTTGTATTTATAATGTCGTGCAAGCAAACATCATATATTTTTACACACTCTATTTTGGTTCAATTTCAACATTAAGTATTCATTCCATATTTACCTCGTGCCCATCAAATGTATCAACGCAGACATCATGTAACTGCAAATAACAAAAATCAGGTACATTTTTTCAATTACACTTTCCTTTTTTGTGTTCACATAAAACCACGTGCCACTTCTGAATAAATAAATTAACACAAAACCCAATAATTCCGTATTCTCCGTCCATTCCAAGAAACAATCAACACACGACTGACGCTCAAAATGAAAATCGTGTTTACCTGCTCAATGTTTTTATAAAATTCTTTTCGCTGCAAACAAGTTAAAAAATTAAATGGTGACGAAAACAATGTACATGGTCTTTATGCTCATGTAATGGTTCTAGACATGTCTATACGTAACCTATAAAAATACTTTTTTCTCTGCAAAAAAGTAAAAAAATTGAATGGTCAGGTATATGATTTTCCCGACCATGTAATGATCTCAAATTCTATCATTTAAATAATAGAACATGCGACATTTGAGAACCATTTAAATGCTTATTGGCAACATATATTTTTCTCCGCTGGAAAATTATTTTTACAAAGACAAAATACATGGTTTTCGCGACAATTACCTACTCTAGATAAGCATTAAATGGATGCGGCAACCATGTCCAAACATGTTTTTTCTGTGCGTGTACCACGTATGAACTAACTCACAATTTAGAAAACGATGTTACGAAGTTTTAAGATACCACAACCCAAGTAATTCGATTGTGGATGACTGTCCTTCGTAGAAGTTTCTACGCAATCCATGGTGGAGGGTACATAAGATTCGGACTGGCCGAACTTACGGCCGTATATACTTGTTTTATTTTAGGAAAGTGATGCACCTAAAGAAGTGATGCAAATTCAGTGCAGCGGCTGTTTAAATGGAGGACTTCCGTCCTATGACAAGCCCATGTTAAATTCATCGCTTCTGCGTCAATTTTGCACCACTTCCGGATCCAAAAAGAACATTTTCATTACTTTTTTGGCGATGCTTTTTTTGCTGGGATCTTAAATACCAACCACCATGAATAATAGTTTCCTTTGAAAACTCTTCATCGGTGCGGGTATCGTGATCATATTTGTAGGATTTAAGGGATTCAACCAGTACACTTCTCGAAGATAAATTTAAAGATTCTACCTATGAAGACTAGACCAGATTCTGGATTTATAAGAACCAATTTTGTTTGAATTTTTGGGAAATCATAAACATATCGTGTAATTGATAAAAAAAATCCTTGATTTGAAATCTTAAATCCGTAGATTTTTACCGTCATTATTTAAATGATAACGAGGAGTAAAATCTGGAAATTTTACTTTTAGTTTCAAGCAATTTTTGTGATCAGTGCTCTTGCTATACCCTTAAGATGTGAAATCGGTCGATCGATCAATGTCTTACACAGAAAAAACTGAAGCAAAATAAAAATCAATTATTGACATAATTGACTGAAAAAATTATATCAAATACGATTTTTATTAAGTCAAATATGAAAATAATTGGTTGAATGAAAAACTGGCAAAAATATCAAAATTCCCTGGTAATTGAATTCACAACACATCAATTACTATGTTCAATTGGACCAAGTGTAAATGTTATTGATTTAAGTATAATGTGTAATTGCCTGATAAAACTGTTTATAACGATGCTATTTGTGGTCCTAAAATACATCTCGATTTCCAATTTTAGGCAAATCTAATAAAAACTACGTTTTCTACAAGCTCAAGACCCCAAATCGGGGGATCGGTTTATATGGGAGATATATCAAAACTTGGACCGATACTGCCCATTTTCTACACACCTATTTGTGGTCTTAAAATACCTCTAGATTTTCAATTTCAAGCAAATCGGATAGAAAATACAGTATTTAGACGCCCAAGAAGTAAAATCGGGAGATCGGTCTATATGGGAGATATATCAAGACCTGGACTCCCCGAAGTAAAGTAAAATCGGGAGATCGGTCTATATGGGGGTTATACCAAAACATGAACCGATACTCCTCATTTTCGTCACATCTATTTCTGGTCATAAAACACCTCTAGGTTTGCAATTTCAGGCAAATCGGGTTGTAACTACAGTTTCTAGACGCCCAAGAAGTAAAATCGGGAGATCGGTCTATATGGGGTCTATACCAAACCATGGAGCGATACACTCCATTTTGGACACACCAATCTTTGGTCCTAAAATACCTCTAGATTTTCTATTTCAGACAAATTGGATAAAAAATACAGTTTCTGGACGCCCAAGCAAAATCCGGAAATCGGTCTATATGGGGGCTATACCAAAACATGGGCCGATAGGCACAATTTTCGGCACACCTCTAGATTTCCAATTTCAGGCAAATTGGATAAAAGCTACGGGATTTAAAAGCCCAAGACCCCCAATCGGGAGGTCGGTTTATATGGGGACTATATAAAAACTTGGACCGATATAGCCCAACTTGTCTGTAAACAAAACACGAATCTGTGCCATATATATATATATATATATATATATATATATATATATATATATATATATATATATATATATATATATATATATATATATATATATATATATATATATATATATATATATATATATATATATATATATATAAAGTAAAAGGAAAATTCGCTAGATAAGATCGGTATTCTAATTTATAAATTCTACCCTAAAAAAAACAGTCAACTCTCCAGGGCACTAATGCCAATTTAAATTAAACATTTAAAATTATTATGTTTTACCTAAAAATTATTCAATGTGGGATTTTTTTAAAATTAATTTATTATATTAACATTTGTTACAAAATAATTCTGAATTTCAAAATTTTACCACAAATGTGTTCATATGGCGATAAAGACATTTTTCTAACTCGAACAATTGAGAAAGAATAATTATGAATAATATATTTTATTGAATTTGTTGAGAAATATTATTTTTGTCATATCGGCGTGATATCAGTTTAGCTAAAATTTTCTAAATGTAACCTACATTTTCTTTTCCGGTGGTTTCATTTTTTTTTTGAGTGTCGATTTAAGGTTGGTTTACTTTCTCAAAAAAAATTGTATGTATATCGAAGAATCATTATTATAGGCTCGACATTAAGATAAAAATTTAAGTGAAAGTCAAGATTGGATCCAAATGATTTGTTTTTTTTTCTGAGTGAATCTCATACTCGTATTTCATCGATTAAATGCCAAGCGCAAATTTTGTTATTTATAAGTCATGCATCTGTTGTTGTTAGCTGGGAATTTTCGGTTCGAGAATTACAAATAATAGCAAATCGAATCTTAACAAAACCAAAAAAAAAAAAAACACAAGGTGAATGGGAAGTCAGATATACAATGAAGTCAAATCATTGTATGAATTAGAAGGTATCAAACGAATCATATATGTGTTCCATAATTTGGTTTGAAATATCGAATTTGTTTTCTGTGATAGCGGAATTGTAAAATCATTAACAATCGTTTTTGTTAATGACATATAGTAAATCATTTGCTTCTATAAACTGAAAACAAAAAACTTGCTTAGATTTTCCTACTGCCGTCACGTGAATATTGTGGTGGTAATAATTTGAGAATTTGTTGCTGTTCTTTATTAGTTTGCTCGAAAGGGTCGTATCAGCGATATTGCAATACAAAAATTCTTGATGATTTCAGAATACACAGAGGATGGTCATGTAATGTAAATAGAGAACCACAGATTTTGACTTTTTAAAATAAAGACATTTTTAGGGACCTATCTAGCTTCGAATCTAGGACCAATGGAATTAAAAAACAAGCGAGTAAAGTAGAAAGTCGGGCGGGGCCGATTATATCATACCGTAAACCACACCTACTGAATTAGTAAATATAAATAAACCGTATCTCCATATTTAAGAATATTAAGAGGTACATGGGAGTTATATCACAATCTGAACAGAAATGTCTAATATTAGGAGCTACAGATGGTTCTGAACCTACAGATTTAGTATGTTACTAATATTGAGTCTATTAAAGGAGGCAATCGTTCTATTAGTGTGTGTAATAAATCCTAAAATCGGGAAATATAATTATGTAAGAGCTACACGCAAAGAATAAAAAAACGTTTGGAAAACTTGTACTTTTTCTTTTGTTAGAGTTTTT
This sequence comes from Haematobia irritans, assembly GCF_050003625.1. Classification (NCBI taxonomy): domain Eukaryota; kingdom Metazoa; phylum Arthropoda; class Insecta; order Diptera; family Muscidae; genus Haematobia; species Haematobia irritans. Next base: position 25,944,503 of record NC_134400.1, read on the forward strand.
TGAATTTCTTCGAAAATTTTAAACTTTTATCACCAAAAAAATTCGTTTGTTGCAAAATTTTTATTTTTTCAATAAAAATAAAATATTTTTGAACCAATAACACAGTACATTTCGTTTATATCAAGCACTGTTCTTTTCTAACTTTAAATCTTTAATAAGACACATTTTACAGTTCATAGTAAAAATTTAATACAGTAGTATGTAATGTTGAACATCTTTTCGGAATTTTCCGAACATATCTGGAATATATGCAGCGTTGCCAATTTAGCTTTTTTCCCGCTAGATTTGGCTTTTTTTGAAGACGTTTAGCGGGAAAAAAATGCATTTAGCTTTTAGCTTTTTTTCTGGCTTTTTTTCATGACCCTTTTAGCTATTTTTGGCTTTTTTTATTTTCGACATGTTTCTATTGAAATATGGATAAATCGGCGTTTTTATCTAAGCCTTGCTGGAAGTATAAGGGTTTCCACATATTTCAAAGCTCAGTTGAAACATTGATAATGAGTCCAGCCATTATGCGGGCATTTTTGTAGCAAATACACCTTGTTGTAAAGTTTTTTCATTATATACATAAAAGTTATCGTAAACTTTAAATCTACTATTACCATACAAATTTGTTAGATAAACTGTCAGTAAATTATTGGGAATATTATCATTTGAATCGTTTATCATTTTTATGTTATTATAATATTCTAAAGTTATTACGATATTACTAAATTAAAATAGTAGATGTGAATAGCTTTGTGCACTGAAAAAATATTGTCGTGAGGCCATAGATTTCATTTCCTTAAAATACGAACGCGAATTTTGGTTATAATAGCATTTGTGAATTTCTTTTATATAAACTCTTTTCCTTGTCCAAAAGACGATAAAGTCGTTTTGTCCTTATAATTAAGTGATTCAACTTAAAAATGGGTATGTTTTCATGAAAGAAGGAAGAATTAATCAAAAATAGAAGATGTTTTTCAACACTTTATTTTAAAAACGTATATATACAATAATTTCTACTTGAAGTCGAGTCTGAATTTGGAAATTTAAGTTGGCGTTAGCACGTTTTTAAAGCACTTTGATAGCTCATGAAGAAAAGGAAAATGTTTTTACTGGGAAATGTAAACTATAGGTATTTTCTACAATTTAAATAAAAATAATGTATTTCGAATTTTTCACAATTTCAAAACCAAACTAAAATTTTATTTAAAAAAATGACAAATCATTTGTTTACCAAATCTAAAGCATGCTTAGATCATTTAATATTTTAAAATAACAAGTAAATAAAATAGAGGTGTTGGGAAGGTAGCTCCCACAAAACGAAGGACTTCCAGTAAAAAATTTGTGATAGTAATCAAAATGTATCAAATACGCAAACAGAGCTAATATGCAATGCAAATGAAAATAATATGCATTGTAAGTTAAATAAAGCCTTTAAGTTTGTTAAATTTCAATCAAAAATGTGACTTTTGATACAAAAAAATTTAGCTTTTTTTCTAGCTATTTTTTAGCATTTTTTAGCTTTTTTTAGCTATTTTTTTGGGCAAATCTAGCGGTTTTTGGTGAAACAATTCTGGCAACGCTGAATATATGTAAAAAAAAAGTTCGATCGAAGCAGGGCTCGAACCCACGACCCTTGGCATGCAAGGCGGACGTAGCAACCACTGCTCAATGGTGCCCAACTAAATGTGTGTTTCTGTAAAATAAAGTTTGTTTAATCGGCTCGAGGGCGCCGCAATCTATGCTATATTAATATAACTATATTAACATAACTTATAATTATCTATTGATGACAATAACAGCTACGTAGCTCAGTGGATACTGTGCTGGCGTACAAATTGCATGGTCTGCGGTTCGATTCTCTCTCCGTCCAGGCGAAAGGTGAAATTTAAAAAATTTATAAAATCGAAAAATTTCTTCTACATTATATTACAGAAAAAGGTGCTAAGAACTAAAAAACCTCGAAACGTTTGGAAAACGTGTACCGAAAACGTTTTTATTTTGTTAGAGTTTTTTGAATTGCTTCGAAAAGTATACACTTTTATCACCAAAAATATTCCTTTGTTACAATTTTTTTTTTTTCAATAAAAAAGTTATTTTTGAACCAACAACACAGTCCATTTCGTTTATATCAAACACTGTTCTATTCTGACTTTAGGTTTTTAATAAGACACATTTTACAGTTCATAGTAAAAATTTAATATAGTAGAATGTAATGTTGAACATTTTTTTGGGAATCTTCCGACCATATCTGGAATATATGTAAACAAAAAAAAATTTGGTCGAAGCAGGGATCAAACCCACGACCCTTGGCATGTAAGTCGGACGTAGCAACCACTGCTCCACGGTGCCCAACTAAATGTATTTTTCTGTTAAATAAATGAGGGAAAATGCAATTAGCCAAACAATTTTTTTTTTGCGTTAGTCTTTTGAAATTGTTTTTACATCCTGGAAAAGAATAAACGTTTATCACAAAAAGTTACACTTTTCTTCAAAATACAATTACTTTTAACGAAAAGCAAATGAGAAACGAACTTTGTTTGTCAAAAATTTCGTTTGGGAGGAAAGAATTATTTTTTTGCGTGTAGAAATAAAATTTGACAAAATTTTCAATAGGAATAAAATTTTGACAAAATTTTCTATAGAAATAAAATTTTGGTAGATTATTTTTGGCTCGAGTGGCAACCATGATTATGAACAGATATGGAAAAATTTTTGTGTGATTGGGGATCGGCTATATATAACTATAGACCGATATGGATCAATTTTGACATGGTTATTAGCGGCCATATACTAACACCACGTTCCAAATTTCAACCAGATCGGATGAATTTTGCTCCTCCAAGAGGCTCCGGAGATCAAATCTGGGGAACGGTTTTATAGACCCCATGTATAATTATGGACCAATATGGACCAATTTGTGCATGGTTATTAGAGACCATATACTAACACCACGTACCAAATTTCAACCGAATCGGATGAATTTTGCTCCTCTAAGAGTTCCGGAGGTCAAATCTGGGGATCGATTTATATGGGGGCTATATATACTTATGGACCGATATGGACCAATTCTTGCTTGTTTGTTAGAGACCACACATTAACACCACGTTCCAAATTTCAACCGGATCGTATGAATTTTGATCTTGCAAAAGGCTCCGGAGGTCAAATCTAGGGATTGGTTTATCTATATATAATTATGGACCGATATGGACCAATTATGGACCGATATGGACCAATTATGGACCGATATGGACCAATTTTTGCGTGGTTGTTAAAGAACATATACCAACACCATATACCAAATTTCAGCTGGATCGGATGAATTTTGCTCCTGCAAAAGGCTCCGGAAATCAAATCTGGGGATCGGTTTATATGGGGGCTATATATAATTATGGACCGATATGGACAATTTTTCCATGGTTGTTAGAGACGATATACTAATACCATGTACCAAATTTCAGCCGGATCGGATGAAATTTGCTTCTCTTAGAGGATCCGCAAACCAAATCTGGGGATCGGTTTATTGGGCGCTATATAGAATTATAGACCGATATGGACCAATTTTTGCATGGTTGTTAAAGTACATATACCAACACAATGTACCAAATTTCAACCGGATCGGATGAATTTTGCTCCTGCAAAAGGCTCCGGGAGTCAAATCTAGGGATCGGTTTATATGGGGGCTATATATAATTATGAACCGATATGGACCAATTTTTGAATGGTTGTTAAAGAATATATACCACCACCATGTACCAAATTTCAGCCGGATCGGATGAATTTTGCTCCTCTAAGGGGCCCCGATGGTCAAATCTAGGGATCGGTTTATATGGGGGAATGAACTACATCGCGCGAAAATTGAACTATTTTGTACTCCATGTTTTGAGATTTTCACGAAGTGTTGTTAAAACCAGGAAAATTTAGTACCCTATTGTACTTTTTAACTGTTGTTCTCGAAATTACTCCCTCTTATTGAAGAAAAAATTAACTAAAAGTAAATAAGAAAATCATTGGCGCCAAATCATGACCATTTTAACCATACAGTAGTTCATTCTTACTATTTTTGGGAATCGTACGAAAATGTTGATTTGTTTTAATTAAAAATGAACTTGTGTGTACGGTCATTGAACTTTATACTCGCGTTTAGTTCATAAAATGTTTGAGACGTACTTTAAAAAACGAAAATTTCATTGGACTACAAACAAATAATTTTTTTGCAATAAAAATTAGTTAAATTTGGCGTTAGTTTAACTACGGAATTTTTTTTCTGTGTATGGACCAATTTTTGCATGATTGTTAGAGACGATATACTAATACCATGTACCAAATTTCAGCCAGATTGGATGAAATGTGCTACTCTTTGAGGGGCTATACGTAAAAGTGGACCGATATGGCCCATTTGCGATACCATCTGACCTACATCAATAACAACTACTTGTGCAAAGTTTCAAGTCGATAGCTTGTTTCGTTCGGAAGTTAGCGTGATTACAACAGACGGACCGACGGACATGCTTAGATCGACTCAGAATTTCACCACGACCCAGAATATATATACTTTATGGGGTCTTAGAGCAATATTAGAGCCACCGTGGTGCAATGGTTAGCATGCCCGCCTTGCATACACAAGGTCGTGGGTTCGATCCCTGCTTCGACCGAACACCAAAAAGTTTTTCAGCGGTGGATTATCCCACCTCAGTAATGCTGGTGACATTTCTGAGGGTTTCAAAGCTTCTCTAAGTGGTTTCACTGCAATGTGGAACGCCGTTCGGACTCGGCTATAAAAAGGAGGTCCCTTATCATTGAGCTTAACATGGAATCGGGCAGCACTCAGTGATAAGAGAGAAGTTCACCACTGTGGTATCACAATGGACTGAATAGTCTAAGTGAGCCTGATACATCGGGCTGCCACCTAACCTAACCTAACCTAGAGCAATATTGCGATGTGTTACAAACGGAATGAGTTAATCCTAAACCCCCATCCTAGGGTGGAGGGTATAAAAATGAGTCATCGATGGCATAAATTGTCTGATATATGGATAATTTTTATAGTGTGGCAACATTATTCCACAAAAAAAAAATTAAATATGAAAGGGTTATTGAAAGCGAATAATATCTTAGAAGTGCCGTGAGCGTAACGCCTTTTGTATTTGACTCGGATTTTTTCTAGGATTTGTAATCAGAATCAAAAAAGCCAATTTTTCGCTTCAAATTTCAAAATTTGGAAAAAAAATGATTTGTTGAGTTTATAGCTTTTTAAAATTTTTGATAATTTTCTCCGATTGTTAGATTTTTCGAAATTTGATAAAGTGCACATTTTGAGTGATTTTTTAACAAATTATTTCCTATAAATTTTAACTATTTTATAATTTCTTCTTTTATATTTTTATAGGAAGAAAGTATGGGTTTCAGTTCGAGAATGGACTGCTGTGGTCAGTTCGTTAAATACAGTTTGTTTGTGGCGAATTTTGTAATTTTTGTAAGTTTATGAAACTTTAACAAAATCAAACAACGAATTAGTTTAATATCTCTTTTTTAATTTCTACAGGTTGGTGGCGCCACTGTGTTTTGTTTAAGTTTGTGGACCTTAGTTGATCGTAGTTTCATGAATGAATTGTTGGGAACAAATCTATTTTCGGGTGCTGTCTATGTTTTGCTTGTGACATCTGTGGCCATTTGTCTGCTATCGTTTTTGGGTTGTGTGGGTGCAGGCAAAGAGGTCAAATGTTTGCTATTAACGGTAAGTTGGTCTTGGAAAATTTTATGGTCTTATTCTTGTGTAACAAATTCCCATTTTACATTGCAGTATTTTATTATGGTGGCTCTGGTATTTGTGACAATGCTAATTGGAGGCATTTTGGGATATGTATTTCGTGAAAGAGTTCAACAAACCATGAGACAGGTATGTGTATAAGCGAACATAAAATAAATGGGAAGGAAAGGAAATTCATATCACCATTTCTCAAGGCCTGCCAGAAGGCCTCCGTAAAGACAATGACCCCCTCATTCGATTAATATACGTTCCCAACGGTCGACTTTTTTTATAAGCGGAACAATGGCTGTTAGAGAGTTCTTGCGGTATAGCGCGGTTAATATTGTCTTCTCGGTTCAATCCCAATTTCAACCCAATAACATCAATTGTTTTCCTCGCAGCATTGCTGAGAGGACATTTCAGTGTGATTTCTTTCAGATTTATACACGCCCATCGCTCTCGGCTCCTTGATAAATGAGAATTTTACACAATGTATGTAGTAAACTAAGTGTGTCTGTAAAAACTGACTATCAGTCCACCAGTAGATATACAAATCAACTTTGAAGGTGACAATAGTAAGAAAGAATGGGAGAATGGACTGAAACATGGAATTAGATGAACCTTCAGAGGATATTGCAGATAATGTTCGGAGATGTTACCGATTTACCAAAAGTATACGAAGATTGACAAGAACATTATGGGGAATCGTATCAAGGAGCAGATGTTCCCAAATCTATATTTTTTCGGAACCCAGTATCTTGTTTCTTCTAAAGGATAATGCTGGACACTGGCACAGAAAGTGGTACGAGTTTTTCGTAACTTATCATAATGCCAGATGTGCCAAACACAGTGGATTACACTCTGGCGAAAGCAATTTTCGACATAAAGTTTGAAACTCTAATTCCCAACAGTGAGGCTTTGTGCACACAAACCCCGGGGAATAAACGTTATATAGATTTCTACACTGATGACTCCAAATTGGATGGACAAGTAGGTTTCGAAGTATATTCTAAAGACCTGGAACATCGAATAGCGAAAAGATTACCTAATCAGGCTGAAATATTAGCAATAAGAGAGGTGGCGAGTTGCTGAAATAACAGGTTGGCTAATAAGTCCCCGGTCTAACAAAGACAAACACAGTTTTTTTTGTCAAAATTCGTTTTTATTATTCAACATAGTTCCCTTCAAGAGCGATACAATGATTATAACGACCTTCCAATTTTTTGATACCATTTTGGTAGTAATCCTTCGATTTTGCCTCAAAATAGGCCTCAGTTTCGGTGATCACCTCTTCATTGCAGCCAAATTTTTTCCCTGCGAGCATCCTTTTGAGGTCTGAGAACAAGAAAAAGTCGCTGGAGGCCAGATCTGGAGAATACGGTGGGTGGGGAAGCAATTCGAAGCCCAATTCATGAATTTTTGGCATCGTTCTCAATGACTTGTGGCGCGGTGCGTTGTCTTGGTGGAACAATACTTTTTTCTTCTTCATATGGGGCCGTTTTTCCGAGATTTCGACCTTCAAACGCTCCAATAACGCTATATAATAGTCACTGTTGATGGTTTTTACCTTCTCAAGATAATCGAGATAATCAAAATTATTCCATGCGCATCCCAAAAAACAGAGGCCATTACTTTGCCAGCGTCTTTCTTTTGAGTCTTTCCACGCTTCGGAGACGGTTCACCGGTCGCTGTCCACTCAGCCGACTGTCGATTGGACTCAGGAGGGTACTAATGGAGCCATGTTTCATCCATTGTCACATATCGACGGAAAAACTCGAGTGTATTACAAGTTAACAGCAGCAAACACCGCTCAGAATCATCAACATGTTGTTGCTTTTGGTCAAATGTGAGCTCGCGCGACACCCATTTTGCACAGAGCTTCCGCATATCCAAATATTGATGAATGATATGACCAACACGTTCCTTTGATATCTTTAAGGCCTCTGCTATCTCGATCAACTTCATTTTACGGTCATTCAAAATCATTTTGTGGATTTTTTTGATGTTTTCGTCGGTAACCACCTCTTTCGGGCGTCCACTGTGTTCACCGTCCTCCGTGCTCATTTCACCACGCTTGAATTTTGCATACCAATAAATTATTGTGGATTTCCCTGGGACAGAGTCCGGAAACTCATTATCAAGCCAAGTTTTTGCTTCCACCGTATTTTTTCCCTTCAGAAAACAGTATTTTATCAAAAAACGAAATTCCTTTTTTTAAATTTTTTTCACAATAACAAAAGTTGCTTCACAAAAGACGCTCTATCTCACAAACTAATTGACTTACAGACGTCAAATTTTGACACGAATCATTTGAAGGTTGGTACTATATAAAAATAATATGCATTTAATACTAGCGACGCCATCTATGTGTCAGACCGGGGACTTATCAGCCAACCTGTTATGTTCAGTTATAATTCCAATTAAAGGTCTCAACTCTATAGTTCATCATATTTGACACGAATCCTGTAGAGATATGAAGACAACGGAGGGGAAACGTCCACAAGGACATTATTCGTTCTACGAGAGCCCTCCACAGTGCCCACGTACCCAGCACAGAGTTACATTATGTTGTTCAATGAGAACCCTAAGCTTTCTACGACAGCGGGTGACTTCATTGGACTTTATGTCAGAATTGCCCATGACTTGTTTGACTGTCGATGAACATTATTCGTTTACTGAGCGACCTCCTTAGCAAGTACATCTACTTCCTCGTTTCTCATTATTGCGGATGACTACCTTAGATCTCATGTCAGAATTGTCCAAGACCTTTATAGCTGCTTGACTGATTGCTGAAATTTCCGACCTGAAAGAATCTGCAATAGCCATCTAACTTCTCCTAGTTCGCTACCAATTCCTTCGTCCATTTTAGATCCATCTGTATACTTATTCAGAGTCCCGAAAGATATCCTCCTTTCCTCAAAGTCTTCAATACTTCCTATAATATAGTATTTCGGTATTATTATCGTGATAAACATGCTCAGTCGTCATATCGTTGAAATCGCTTCTGAATAACGGTCTCATAAACAGCGATTATAATGCCGTTACCAATTCCCTCGTCCATTTCCGATCCATCTGTATACTTATTCAGAGCCCCGAAAGGTATCCTCCTTTCCTTCCAGTCTTCCATACTTGGTATAATATATTTCAGCTTATCGTGATAAACACGCTCTGTCTCCATATAGTCCGCCTCTCTATATCGTTCGGCAAGAAGTTCCGTATGCCTGCAAACAGCGTTTTCCAGTGTATCTTGTCTTTACAATAAACGGAACATATAAGGATGTGAAAATCCAAAACTTTATGGGCCTTTAAATACAAACATTTTATGTTTAAATTTAAAGGATTCCTACTCTTTCATATAAAACCATGATTTTAGTCCGAATGAGTAAGGATATATTTAAGTTCTCTTAAGTCTCAAATATCACCTTTCTTGACCACTTTTTTAATTTTAATCTAATTGCTTTTTACTTTTAGGAAATGCGTTCCTCCATGGCTTTGTATGGTAGTCGCCGTGATATTACTCAAGCTTGGGATCAAACACAAGAACGTCTTCAATGTTGTGGTGTTGACACCTGGCATGATTGGAATCGTTTTGGCCCCATACCAGAGTCCTGTTGTCAAGAGATCTTTGGCGGCCAACGTAAAGAGTGTACAATTTTTCCAACTATAACGAATCTCTATAGTCAAGGTTGTCTATATGTAACATCGAATTTTATCCGAGATCATGCAGCTGTTATAGGAGGCACATCAATAGGAGTAGCCATAATAATGGTAAGTGACATCTATTTATATAGAAGCAATAATAAGAAATTTTGTTTCAAATTTATTCTTCTAATTATTTCCAGATATTTGGCATGATATTTTCTTGTCTACTATTCAATATGATTGAATAGTGTATGGGTATAATCCAAAGCAGTCTTTTTGTGTAAATTTTATGGTAGATATGTCACATAAACATGTCTAAAAAACATTTAAAGGAAGATCCATCATAATGCTAAGATTTTCCATTTTCGTATATCAACCAAATTAACAATTTGGCAGCATTTTACCCAATAACTGGCATCACACCTTGTTAAATATGCCACTAAATAATTCTTTGTTATGATGTTTAAGGGGTTGTTCAAACATAATTTTTGTTGTTGTATATTTTTTGTCTCCTATTGATTTCATTGTTAGATTTGGATTTATTTGACATAAACCCCTCAAAAGTTGAACTACAAATATGTGTGTTTGAATGGCCCATATGTTACATGTTGTCCTATCATCAAGGGTTTGTTTTATTTTTAAGAATCAATCATAATAATAATTAATAATTGAATTAATAAATGCTGTCCAATTGTTAATTTCTCTCATTTGTATTGTTTAATTTCTGTAATAGCTAAGGCATGTTTTTATACAATATTTTAAAAGTATTAAACTTTATGAGGATTTTATTTTTATTTAGCAACATTGTTCATAGGACTTCCTACAACCATAACCTTTCTACTCTGAACTGAAACTATTATTAAACAATTAAAATTATTTTCTCTATTCCTCCTCTTTCGTATGTGTTTGTTTGTTCGTTTTTTCTCTTGTTATAAAATTTAAATCTTTTTACTTAGCATATAATTTTACAAAACAATATATATATATTTTAATAAATCATTAGCACAACTCGTTTCTAGTTTGTTCAAATTGTTTATATTTTTGTTATACAATATTTTCATATGTTTATTTTTTCCTCACAAAAAATTCGTTTTAGTTTTAATTTAATTTTATGTATCTATATGTGTAATTGTTATTTGTAAAAAAAAATATATAAAGATGTATCGACAGCAAAATTATCTATATACATTAAAATAAATTTAAAATTAAGAACTAAAAGAAAATTATTTCATTATTTTGCTAAGGACATTCAAGAGGTTACGAGGGCTATGCACAGTGTCCCATATGGGGGCTATATCGACTACTATCCGACTTTGTATTATAAACTCATCCACTTGTTATACCCTCCACCATAGGATGGGGGTATATTAACTTTGTCATTCCGTTTGTAACACATCGAAATATTGCTCCAAGACCCCATAAAATGTATATATTCTGAGTCGATCTGAGCATGTCCGTCCGTCTGTTGAAATCACGCTAACTTCCGAACGAAACAAGCTATCGACTTGAAACTTGGCACAAGTAGTTGTTATTGATGTAGGTCGGATGGTATTGCAAATGGGCCATATCGGTCCACTTTTACGTATAGCCCCCCATATAAACGGACCCCCAAATTTGGCTTGCGATTGCTCTAAGAGAAGCAAATTTCATCCGATCCGGCTGAAATTCGGTACATGGTGTTAGTATATGGTCTCTAACAACCATGGAAAAACTGGTCTATATCAGTCCACTTTTAGGTATAGCCCCCATATAAATGGACCCCCAAATTTGGCTTGCGATTGCTCTAAGAGAAGCAAATTTCATCCGATCCGGTTGAAATGTGGTACGTGGTGTTAGTATATGGTCTCTAACAACCATGCAAAAATTGGTCCATATCGGTCCATAATTATATATAGCCCCCATATAAACCGATCCCCAGATTTGGCTTGCGGAGCCTCAAATAGAAGCAAATTTCATCCGATACGGCTGAAATTTGGTACATGGTATAAGTATATGATCTTTAACAACCATGCAAAAATTGGTCCATATCGGTCCATAATTATATATAGCCCCCATATAAACCCATCCCCAGATTTGAACTCCGGAGCCTCTTAGAGGAGCAAAATTCATCCGATCCGCTTGAAATTTGGTACGTGGTGTTAGTATATTGTCTCTAACAACCATGCAAAAATTGGTCCACATCGGTCCATAATTATATATAGCCCCCATATAAACCGATCCCCAGATTTGGCTTGCGGAGCCTCAAATAGAAGCAAATTTCATCCGATACGGCTGAAATTTGGTACATGGTATTAGTATATAGTCTCTAAGAACCATTTAAAAATTAGTCCATATCAGTCCATAATTATATATAGCCCCTATATAAACCGATCCCCAGATTTGAACTCCGGAGCCACTTGGACGAGCAAAATTCATCCGATCCGGTTGAAATTTGCAACGTGGTGTTAATATATGGCCGCTAATAACCATGCAAAAAGTGGTCCATATCGGTCCATAATTATATATAGGCCCCATATAAACCGATTCCCAGATTTGGTTTGCGGATCCTCTAAGAGAAGAAAATTTCATCCGATCCGGCTGAAATTTGGTACATGGTATTAGTATATAGTCTCTAAGAACCATTCAAAAATTAGTCGATATCAGTCCATAATTCTATATAGCCCCTATATAAACCGATCCCCAGATTTGAACTCCGGAGCCACTTGGACGAGCAAAATTCATCCGATCCGGTTGAAATTTGCAACGTGGTGTTAATATATGGCCGCTAATAACCATGCCAAAATTGGTCCATATCGGTCTATAGTTATATATAGCCTATCCCCAATCACACAAAAATTGGTCCATATCGGTTCATAATCATGCTTGCTACTCGAGCAAAAATAATCTAGCAAAATTTTATTTCTATAGAAAATTTTTTCAAAATTTTATTTCTATAGAAAATTTTGTCGAAATTTTATTCCTATAGAAAATTTTGTCAAATTTTATTTCTATAGAAAATTTTGGCAAAATTTTATTTCTGTAGAAAATGTTGTCAAAATTTTAATTCTATAGAGAATGTTGTCAAAATTTTAAATCTTTTGAAAATTTTGTAAAAATTTTATTTCTATAGAAAATTTTGTTAAAATCGTATTTCTATAGAAAATTTTGTCAAACTTAATTATATACGTATTTAATCGGCCATTTTAAGTTTTATATATACCATGTATGGACTACGTGGTATATATTACGGTATTAGGAAGTTTTAAGATACCTTGTCAAAGGTACCGCATAAGTTATCGCAACCCAAGTAAATCGATTGTGGATGACAGTCTTCAGTAGAAGTTTCTACGAAATCCATTGTGGAGGGTACATAAGCTTCAGCCTGGCCGAATTTACGGCCGTATATACTTGTTGACAGTAAACAACTAACCGTTTCTGGCAACAATGTCATCGTCATCGTCACAGATGACAACAAAAAGGGGTGTTCCTCAGGGGTCCATACTTGGACCCTTGCTATATACGATGTACTCGAATGATTTACCGAACCAGCTTGAACATACCAACATAAGAATGTATGCTGATGATGTCCAGCTATACACATCTGCCACTACTGATACAATCGATAGGTGTGTAATGAATGTTAACAATGATCTCAACAGGATCCTGGATTGGGCGAATGGCAATGGTCTGGCTCTAAACCCCAATAAATCGAAGGCAATTCTGCTTCATAAGAAGTCCAAAACTGTGGGGAATGTTAACATATTTCTGGGTAACTGCCAAATAGAACTTGTCAAGAAAGTGAAGAATCTTGGAGTAACTTTCAATGAGAATTTAACTTGGTCTGATCATATTAATGCTAGCTGCGGTAAAATATACAGTATGTTGCGTAATCTTTGGTATACTCAATCGTTTACACCATTTCGTATAAGACTGCTGTTGGCCAAATCCTATGTTCTGCCTACTTTGTTATTTTGCTGTAAACTTTTCTCTGGATGTCACACCACTGACTTAAAAAGACTAACAACCACGTTCAACAATATTGCCCGTTATGTCTTCGGATTGAAACGTTACGATAGTGTGACAATTTTTGCGAACAAAATTTTTGGTATCCCGTTTGACAAATACGTTCAACTCAGAACTCTGATATACCTCCAAAAGATTATACACACAAAGGAACCACCATATCTCTACGAACGATTAACATTCGCTAAATCCAACCGTGGTAACAATTTGATACAGATTCGACATAGAAGTCAGTTATCTGAGCGTACATGGTGTTAGTAAACGGTGATTCTTTTGAGGTTAGGATTTTCATGCATTAGTATTTGACAGATCACGTGGGATTTCAGACATGGTGTCAAAGAGAAAGATGCTCAGTATGCTTTGACATTTCATCATGAATAGACTTACTAACGAGCAACGCTTGCAAATCATTGAATTTTATTACCAAAATCAGTGGCAGAAAATCCGCTTTTTTATCGACAAATTTTGTTCAGCGATGAGGCTCATTTCTGGTTGAATGGCTACGTAAATAAGCAAAATTGCCGCATTTGGAGTGAAGAGCAACCAGAAGCCGTTCAAGAACTGCCCATGCATCCCGAAAAATGCACTGTTTGGTGTGGTTTGTACGCTGGTGGAATCATTGGACCGTATTTTTTCAAAGATGCTGTTGGACGCAACGTTACGGTGAATGGCGATCGCTATCGTTCGATGCTAACAAACTTTTTGTTGCCAAAAATGGAAGAACTGAACTTGGTTGACATGTGGTTTCAACAAGATGGCGCTACATGCCACACAGCTCGCGATTCTATGGCCATTTTGAGGGAAAACTTCGGAGAACAATTCATCTCAAGAAATGGACCGGTAAGTTGGCCACCAAGATCATGCGATTTGACGCCTTTAGACTATTTTTTGTGGGGCTACGTCAAGTCTAAAGTCTACAGAAATAAGCCAGCAACTATTCCAGCTTTGGAAGACAACATTTCCGAAGAAATTCGGGCTATTCTTGCCGAAATGCTCGAAAAAGTTGCCCAAAATTGGACTTTCCGAATGGACCACCTAAGACGCAGCCGCGGTCAACATTTAAATGAAATTATCTTCAAAAAGTAAATGTCATGGACCAATCTAACGTTTCAAATAAAGAACCGATGAGATTTTGCAAATTTTATGCGTTTTTTTTTAAAAAAAGTTATCAAGCTCTTAACAAATCACCCTTTATATGGTCTCTAACAACCATGCTAAAATTGGTCCATATCGGTCCATAATTATATATAGCCCCCATATAAACCGATGTCCAGATTTGACCTCCGGAGCTATTGGAGGAGCAATATTCATCTGATCCGGTTGAAATTTGGTACGTGGTGAAATTTGGTACAGTGCGCTGGTATATGGCCGCTAACAACCATGCCAAAATTGGTCCATATAGGTATATAGTTATATATAGCCGATCCCCAAAAATAATCTACCAAAATTTTATTTCTATAGAAAATTTTGTAAAAATTTTATTACTATAGAAAATTTTGTCAAAATTTTATTTTTATAGAAAATTTTGTCAAAATTTTATTTCTATAGAAAATTTTGTCAACATTTTATTTCTATAGAAAATTTTGCCAACATTTTATTTCTATAGAAAATTTTGCCAACATTTTATTTCTATAGAAAATTTTGTCAAAATTTTATTTCTATAGAAAATTTTGTCAAAATTTTATTTCTATAGCAATTTTTGTCAAACTGAATTTACTTATTTAATCGGCCTTTTTTGTTTAATATATACCCCGTATGGAGTAACTTACAATTGAGAAGACGGTGCTAAGAAGTTTTAAGATTGTGGATGGCAGTTTTTAGTACATGTTTCTATGCAATCCATGATGGAGGGTACATAAGATTCGGCCTGGCCGAACTTACGGCCGTATACACTTGTTTATAGTATACCTCTTACTCAAGATATACCATAAATGTTTATTAACTCAATTTGTCGGGTATGAAATCTATTAGTAAATAATGCTAAAAAGCCACCAATTAAACAAATTGGAATTAGTTGTTCGATATTCCGAAAAATCCCGGGATGAAAAATAAAAAATCCCGGAATTAGGGATTAATCCCGTTCCGAAAATCCCGGATTTCGGGACGGGATTTATCCCGGGTGACAGCCGTAGTCGATTCATATTCACACGTGATGATTGTGAATTGTTATACTAATAAAATTAGACGATAATGTTACAGTATGCCGTATTGTTATATTAGTTTATATGACAAAACTTAAAGCATAACTTTAGGCGTGTCGAAATGGTGAGTTTTAATTTTATACACCTTCGCCTATTTTAAATAAGCAGCATCTTTGGCTCGGAATCAATAACAAAATTCGTAAAGGAATGTGGAAGTAAGAAAACTTTTTATGTGTTTATGAATGTAAAGGGTGATACGGTCAAAATTTGGTCAATATAAACTTGACGTATTTCTTTCAATTTTGCATTTAAAAAACCTGAACACCCCTCATTTTGAAGGTGTGTGTGTGTAGAATGTTGTAGAATGATTTTGGAATTCAGTTGTCAAAATGCCGTCCAAGCAAGAAGAGCAGCGTATCAAAATTTTGCTCGCGCATCGCGAAAATCCGAGCTACTCGCACGCAAAGCTGGCAAAATCGCTAAAAGTTGCCAAATCAACCGTTACAAATGTAATTAAAGTGTTTAGGGAACGTTTGTCGACAGCCAGGAAGTCTGGATCGGGGGGAAATCGAAAACCGGAAGCCGCTGAGACGACAAAGAGAGTTTCCGGTAGTTTCAAGCGAAACCCTAACCTCTCTCTCCGAGATGCCGCAAATAAGCTGGGTGTATCGTCTACAACCGTGCATCGAGCCAAAAAACGAGCCGGACTATCGACTTACAAGAAGGTAGTGACTCCAAATCGCGATGATAAACAAAATACGACGGCCAAAGCGCGATCCCGGAGGCTGTACACGACGATGCTGACGAAGTTTGACTGCGTGGTAATGGACGACGAAACCTACGTCAAAGCCGACTATAAGCAGCTTCCGGGACAGGAGTTTTATACGGCAAAAGGAAGGGGAAAGGTAGCAGATATTTTCAAGCACATAAAACTGTCAAAGTTCGCAAAGAAATATCTGGTTTGGCAAGCCATCTGTATCTGTGGCTTGAAAAGCAGCATTTTCATAGCTTCCGGGACTGTCAACCAAGAAATTTACGTGAAAGAGTGTTTGAATAAACGTCTGCTGCCTTTCCTGAAGAAACAGGGTTGTTCCGTACTGTTTTGGCCGGATTTGGCATCTTGCCATTACGGTAAAAAGGCCATGGAGTGCTACGCCGCCAACAACGTGCAGGTGGTTCCCAAGGACAAGAACCCTCCCAACACGCCAGAGCTCCGCCCAATTGAGAAATACTGGGCTATTGTCAAGCGGAACCTAAAGAAGACCAAAAAAACTGCTAAGGACGAGCAGCAGTTCAAGGCAAACTGGCTTTCTGCGGCGAAGAAGGTGGCTGTACAAAATCTGATGGCAGGTGTCAAGCGTGAGGCCCGGCAATTCGGATTTGGAAAAGCGAAAGCCTAACTGAATATTTTTCCTGAATTTTATACTAATTGAACTTGAAAAAGAAATTTAATTCGATTTTTTAAATAAACGATTTCACCGATTTACACGCGTTTTCCCTTGACCAAATTTTGACCGTATTACCCTTTATACAGCCCTCATATAAACTGATTAGCAGATATCATTTTTTGAACTTGGTGAAGGTATATTTCGCATATGTACTTGGTAGGCAGTATATATTATAGGGGATCAATACGAAAATATTTTATAAATAACAAGTATATACGGCCTTAAGTTCGGCCAGGCTGAATCTTATGTACCCTCCACCATGGATTACGTTAAAACTTCTAGTACATACTGTCATCCACAATCGAATTACTTGGGTTGCGGCAACACTTGCCAATGGCAAGGTATCTTAAAACTTCTTAACACCGTCCTCTAAATTATAAGTTAGTCCATACGGGGTATATATTAAACAAAAACAAATATATACAGCAGTAAGTTCGGCCGGGCCGAATCTTAAATACCCATGGATCAAATATAATAGTTTACTTTGAAAACTCTTCGTCGTAGCGGGTTACTTGATAATTGATGACAAATATTCTCCAAAGCAAATCAGTTCAACCAGAACGCTTCCCGAAGATAAATTTAAAGATGAAGACTATATCAGATTCTGGATTTATAAGAACCAGTTTTGTTTGAGAAATAGATAAACATATCGTGTAAATGATTAAATAAAGCCTTGATTTGAATTCTTAAATCTGTACATTTTTCCGCCATTATTTAAATGTCTACGCGGAGTAAAATCTGGAAATTTTGCTTTCAGTTTCTAGCAATTTTCATGATCAGTGCCCTGCTATACACTGAAAGAAGAGTTTTCATTCATCATACCCCGAAGCATGGACCGATACACCCCATTTGCGACAGACTTATTTGTGATCTTAGAATACCTCAATTTCAAGCAAATCGGATAGAAAATATAGTTTCTAGACGATCAAGAAGTAAAATCAAGAGATCGGCCTATATGAAGGCTATACGAAAACATGGACCGATACACTTCAATTTCGGCACACCTCTTAATGGTCCTCAAATAGCTCTAGAGTTCCAATTTAGACAGATTGGGTAAAAACTACGAATTCTAGAAGCCCAAGAAATAAAATCGGGAGATCGGCCTATATGGGGTCCATGGACCGATAAGGACCATTTTCGACACACCTATTTATGGTCCTAAAATATCTCTATATTTTGAATTTCAGGAAAATTGGATAAAAAAAAAAACTGTGGAGTCGAGCTAATTTTGCTCGACTCCGACTCCGACTCCGACTCCAGCATTTTTCATCAGCTCGACTCCGACTCCGACTCCGGAGTCGACTCCGGGTAATATAACTAAATCTCATTTTAATACCACTAATTTGTAGTTCTATTGTGGGGGTACCGTAAGTGGACGATATAAAGTATCGTGTTTATTTATGTGTGCCAAAAAAGATCTTAATTTCACATTAGATGCCAATTGAATTCTATATTTCAAATTTATGGCAATGTTTAAAAAATAAAATAATGATATAAATACCCATCATAATATGAGAATATACCAACAGTATATGTATTTGTGGACCAAAATTATTGATACTATTTCAAATCCTTTAAATTTGTTGCGATCTATATAAAGGTTTATATTTCCATATGCATGAATTTGAATCTGAAGACAAAATTGTATATACTTCTACAAAATCTATGTACTTAAAATTTAAATCTAACGTTATGGGACGTAACACAATTTTAACGAAAAATAAAAATGCAAGGAAAGTCTAAAGTCGGGCGGGCCGATTATAATATACTCTGCACAACTTTGTATTTAGATCTACATTTTGATAAAATCTCAAATCAGACTTCTACAAAACTCGGGCAATATTTGGGAAATATTTATAATTGTTTAGACAATTTCGCAAAAATGCATTTATGATTCATTCATTGAAAAATTTGAAAATTTGAGTCATTTCTACAAGCTTTCGACTTAGCAGCAATTTTTCCAAAATTGTATGCTCTCTGAATACAATTTTGGAAAAATTTTTGTCTAGTAAATAAAATTTTGCAAAATTTTATATAGAAATAAAATTTTGGAAAATTTTCTACAGTAACAAAATTTTGACTAAATTTTCTATAGAAATCAAATTTTGACCAAATATATAGAAATACAATTTTGAATAAAATTTTTGTAGAAATAGAATTTGACAAAATTTTTTATAGAAAAAAAGTTTGAAAAAATTATCAATAGAAATACAATTTAAAAAAAATTGTGTAGCAAACAAAATTTTGCAAAATTTTCTATAGAAATAAAATTTTGCAAAATATTCTATATAAACAACATTTTGACTAAATTTTCTATAGAAGTAAAATTTTGACTAAATTTTATATAGAAAAAAATATTTCTATATTAATAAAATTTTGAATACATTTTTATAGCAGTGAGTATAAGTGAGCATCAGTAAGAAAAAAATTGAGAAAATTTGCTATAGAAATAAAATTTGACAAGTTTTTCTTATAGAAATAAAATTTTGAAAAAATTATCAATAAAAATACAATTTTAGAAAAAATTTTGTGTAGTAAATAAAATTCTGCAAAATATTCTACAGAAACAAAATTTTGACTAAATTTTCTATAGAAATAAAATTTTTAAAAAATTTCCTATAGAAATAAAATGTTGACCAAATTTTCTGTAGAAATAAAATTTTGACCAAATTTTCTAATAAAAAAATCTATTACTATAAAATTTTGGCAAAATTTTCTATAGAAATACAATTTTGACTTAAATTTTTATAGAAATAAAATTATCAATAGAAATAAAATTTAAAAAAAAAAATTGTGTAACAAACAAAATTTTGCAAAATTTTCTATAGAAATAAAATTTTGCAAAATATTCTATAGAAACTAAATTTTGACTCAATTTTCTATAGAAATAAAATTTTGACTAAATTTTCTATAGAAATAAAATTTTGACTAAATTTTCTATAGAAAACAAGTAAGGAAAGTCTAAAGTCGGGCGGGGCCGACTATATTATACCCTGCACCACTTTGTAGATCTAAATTTTCGATACCATATCCGTCAAATGTGTTGGGGGCTATATATAAAGGTTTGTCCCAAATACATACATTTAACAAGTAAGGAAAGTCTAAAATTTTAAGGAAACTTCGCAATAGTTTATTTATGATTTATCGCTCGATATATATGTATTAGAAGTTTAGGAAAATTAGAGTCATTTTTACAACTTTTCGACTAAGCAGTGGCGATTTAACAAGGAAAATGTTGGTATTTTGACCATTTTTGTCGAAATCAGAAAAACATATATATGTAAGCTATATCTAAATCTGAACCGATGTCAACCAATTTTGGCACGCATAGCTACAATGCTAATTCTACTCCCTGTGCAAAATTTCAACTAAATCGGAGCAAAAAATTGGCCTCTGTGGTCATATGAGTGTAAATCGGGCGAAAGCTATATATGGAAGCTATATCTAAATCTGAACCGATTTCAACCAAATTTGGCACGCATAGCTATAATGCTAATTCTACTCCCTGTGCAAAATTTCAACCAAAGTGGGGTAAAACTCTGGCTTCTGGGACCGTATTAGTCCATATCGGGCGAAAGATATATATGGGAGCTATATCTAAATCTGAACCGATTTCAATAAAATTTGGCACACTTGACTATAGACTAATTGTTATTCTTGTGCAAAATTTTAAGCAAATAAGGGTAAAACTCTGGCTTCTGGGGCCATATAAGTCCATATCGGTCGAAATATATATATATGGGAGCTATATCTAAATCAGAACCGATTTCATCCAAAATCAATAGAGATCTATTCTGAGCCAAAACACATACTTGTACCAAATTTGAAGTCGATTGGACTAAAACTGCGACTTAGACTTTGATTACAAAAATGTGTTCACGGACAGACGGACAGACGGACATCGCTATATCGACTCAAGAGCCCACCCTGAGCATTTTTGCCAAAGCCACCATGTATCTATCTCGTCTCCTTCGGGGTGTTGCAAACATATGCACTAACTTATAATACCCTGTTCCACAGTGTGGAGCAGGGTATAAAAATATTTCTATAGTAATAAAATTTTGAATAAAATTTTTATAGAATTAAAATTTTGACAAAATTTGCTATAGAAATAAAATTTTGACAAAACTTTTTATAGAAATAACATTTTGACAAAATTTTCTATAAAAACATTTTTGAAAAAATTTTCTGCCAATATTCCACATATGTATATTGCCTTAAAATAAAATAAAAATAATATCGATTGTTCGAAACATTTCAAATAAATTGATATGGGCATTAAAATGGATCGATCCAGCCCATCTGCCAGTCAAACATTCTAGGAAACATAAAAAGATAGCCGTAATTGGAAGTTGATTTTCATTTACAATCATGCTGTACATTGATCGAATGAATAACGCAATGGAAACTTATTTGCGTAAGAACTTGCTTAGTTACAAATATGTGAAGTGTTTTAAAAAATTTGGTTTAGCCGGAGTCGGAGTCGAGCAAAATTTTTACGACTCCGACTCCGACTCCGACTCCAGCAAAATCTTCAGACTCCGACTCCAAGACTCCGACTCCGACTCCGACTCCACAGCCCTGGTTTCTAGACGCACAAGAAGCAAAATCGGGAGATCGGTCTATATGGGGGCTATACAAAAACATGGACCGATATGCACACATTTTATTGGTCCTAAAATACCTCTATATTTCCACTTTTAGCCAAATTGGATAAAAACTACGGTTTTTATCAAATTTGGGTATATTAACTTTGTCATTCCGTTTGTAACACATCGAAATATTGCTCTAAGACCCCATAAAGTATATATTCTGGGTCGTGGTGAAATTCTTAGTCGATCTAAACATGTCCGTCCGTCCGTGTTGAAATCATGCTAACTTCCGAACGAAACAAGCTATCGACTTGAAACTTGGCACAAGTAGTTGTTATTGATGTAGGTCGGATAGCATTGAAAATGGGCCATATCGGTCCACTTTTACGTATAGCCCCCATATAAAGGGACCCTCAGATTTGGCTTGTAGAGCCTCTAACAGAAGCATATTTCATCCGATCCGGCTGAAATTTGGTACATGGTGTTGGTATATGGTCTCTAACAACCATGCAAAAATTGGTCCACATCGGCCCATAATTATATATAGCCCCCATATAAACCGATCAACAGATTTGGCTTGCGGAGCCTGAAAGAGAAGCAAATTTCATCCGATCCGGCTGAAATTTGGTACATGATGTTGGTATATAGTCTCTAACAATCATGCCAAAATTGGTCCACATCGGTTCATAATTATATATAGCCCCAATATAAACCGATCCCCAGATTTGGCTTGAGAAGTCTCCAAGAGAAGCAAATTTCATCCAATCCGGTTGTAATTTGGAACATAGTGTTAGTATATGATCTTTAACAACTGTGCCAGAATTGGTCCATATCGGTCCATAATTATATATAGCCCCCATATAAAACGTTCTCCAGATTTGACCTCCGGAGCCTCTTGGAGGAGCAAAATTCATCCGATCCGGTTCAAATTTGGAACGTGGTTTTAATATATGGCCGCTAACAACCATACCAATATTGGTCCATATCGGTCTATAGTTATATATAGCCGATCTCCAATCACACAAAAATTGGGCCATATCGGTTCATAAACATGGTTGCCACTCGAGCCAACAATAATCTACCAAAATTTTATTTCTATAGAAAATTTTGTCAAAAGTTTATTTCTTTAGAAAATTTTGTTAAAATTTTATTCGGTTCATAATCAAATTTTCATCATTGTCAAAATTTTATTTCTATAGAAAATTTTGTCAAAATTTTATTTCTATAGAAAATTTTGTCAAAATTTTATTTCTATAGAAAATTTTGTCAAAATTTTATTTCTATAGAAAATTTTGTTCAAATTTTATTCGGTTCATAATCATGGTTGCCACTCGAGCCAATAACCTACCAAGATTTTATTTCTATAGAAAATTTTGTCAAAATTTTATTTCTATAGAAAATTTTGTTAAAATTTTATTTCTGTAGAATTTTTTGTCAAAATTTTCTTTCTATAGGATGGAGCCCCCATATAAACGGACCCCCAAATTTGGTTGGCGAGGCTTCTAAGAGAATCAAATTTCATCCGATCCGACTGAAATTTGGTATGTGGTGTTGGTATATGGTGTCTAACAATAATGCAAAATTGGTCCACATCGGTCCATAATTATATATAACCCCCATATAAACCGATCCCCCGATTTGGCTTGCGAGGCCTCTAAGAGAAGGAAATTTCATCCGATCCGGCTGAAATTTGGTACATGGTGTTAGTATATGGTGTCTAACAATCATGCAAAAATTGGTCCACATCGGTCCATAATTATATATAGCCCCCATATAAACCGATCACCAGATTTGACCTCTGGTTCATATCAGCCCATAATTATATATAGCTCCCATATAAACCGATCCCCAGCTTTGACCTCCGGTGGCTTTTGGAGAAGCAAAATTAATCCGATTTGCTTGAAATTTGGTACGTGGTGATCGTATATAATATTTAACAAACATGCCAAAAGTGGTTCATATCAGTCCATAATCATATATAGTCCCATATAAACCGATCCCGAGATTTGGTTTTGGAGCCTCTTAGAGGAGCAAATTTCATCCGAGTGAGTTGAAATTTGGTACATTGTGGTCGTTAACAACCATGCCTAACTATGTCCATATCGGTCTATAGTTATATATATATATATATATATATATATATATATATATATATATATATATATATATATATATATATATATATATATATATATATATATATATATATATATATATATATATATATATATATATATATATATATATATATATATATAAATCGATTTCCAATCACACAAAAATTGGTCCATATCAAGTTCATAATTGTAGATCGCCCCCACATAAGCGACCCCCATATTTCAATACTGGCTCTCTCGTATCGTGCAAAAAGTCCATATCGATTCGTAATTATTTTTAAACTTAACTATACATAACTTTATATATACCACGTATGGACTAACTCACAATTTAGAAAACGATGTTAAGAAGTTTTAAGATACCACAACCCAAGTATTTCGATTGTGGATGGCAGTCTTTCGTAGAAGCTTCTACGCAATCCATGGTGGAGGGTACATAAGATTCGGCCTGGCCGAACTTACGGCCGTATATACTTGTTATTTCTATAGAAAATTTTGTGAAAATTTTATTTCTATAGAAAATTTTGTTAAGATTTTATTTCTGTAGAAAATTTTATGTCTATTTTGTCAAACTGAATTACATACGTGTTTGATCGATCTTTTTTGATTTAATATATACTAAATATGGACTTACATACAATTTAGAAGATGGTGTTAGGAGGTTTTAAGATACCTTGCCATCGGCAAGCGTTACCGCAACTTAAGTAATTCGATTGTGGATGGCAGTGTTTAGAAGAAGTTTCTACGCAATCCATGGTGGAGGGTACATAAGCTTCGGCCTGGCCGAACTTACGGCCGTATATACTTGTTATAGGCCTAAGACCCCAAATCGGGAGGCCGGTTTATATGGGGACTATATCAAAACTTGGACCGATATATGCCATCTTCGAACTTGACCTGCCTGCAAACAAAAAACGAATCTGTGCCAAATTTCAGGACGATAGCACAATTATTAAAGGCTGCAGCGTGATTACAACAGACAGACAGACGGACATGCATATATCGACTTAGAATTTCTCCCTGATCGAGAATATATATACTTTATATAGTCGCAAATCGATATTTCGATATGTTACAAACGGAATGCAAACTTATACCCCCATCACCATTCAATGGTGGTGGGTATAAAAAAGGCAGATTAAATACGTATATTATTCAGTTTGATAACATTTTCTATAGAAAGATAACTTCGAGACAATTTTCTATGAAATAAATTTTTGACAAAATTTTCTATAGAAATAAAATTTTGACAAAATTTTCTATAGAAATAAATTTTTGACAAAATTTTCTATAGAAATAAAATCTTGACAAAATTTTGTATAAAAATAAAATTTATTTGTTGTTTTGATCTCAGCTTTAAACCCATTGCGTTGACTAAACTACAAGCATAGCTTAACCAACAGAGGAAAATAATGTTTGTTAAATTTATTTGTGGCAAAGCCCTATAGACTGCAAGATGGTTAGATGGACGAACGTTTCGGAATTACCACATTCCTCATCAGCATCCTCTACTTGCAGCAAAACTATCAACCAATTATCAGAATAAATTTGGGTAGTTCACTGAACCCAAACTGAACCACACTCGAATCTTCCGAAAAAAGGTTTATGATAGTTGGCCTCTGCCTAAATAAATCTTTGTACAAATATCTCTCTTTTTCCTTTTGCCACTGTCAAATCATGGATTTGAGTGCAGTTGGCTGGGTTTATTTCGAGCGTGTTTCCTCTTACTTCATTCGTTTTTGTTGTTTATTGTTGGTAGCTTAACCAACAGAAGTGTAGCTTAACCAACAGAGATAAAAACAACAAATATGATTGAAGTACTGGGTGGCCCAAAAAAGACTGAAGGATTAAAAAGGGTCATATCTTTTTTGTTTTTAATAATCTTTTTTGTCTTTTGCAGGTTATTTACTGGTTTTTGGATATAAATCATGGCTACATATGATGTGCAGCAACGCGTCAAAATCATTCAATTTTTTTATTCTTCTGGAAGCCAGAGAAAATGATAACTTTTTAAACAATCTTATAATGAGCGATGAAGCTCATTTCCACTTAAATGGCTTTGTAAACAAACAAAATTGTAGATTTTGGGGCACTCACAATCCTAGGGCATTACATCAGTGTGAATTACACCCCTCCAGATGCACTATTTGGTGCGCTGTTATGGCTGATAAAGTTATCGGTCCATATTTTGTCGAAGATGTGGAGTGTCACCCAGAAACGGTTAACGGGGCTCTGTATAGGACTATGATAGACAATTTTTTGCGTCCACATGTTGAGAATAATCAAAACATATGGCTCCAGCAAGATAGAGCAACTGCGCATACAAATAAAACCAAAAAAATTACAATTATTTTTAATCCTTCAGTCCTTTTTGGGCCACCCTGTACAAACCAACAATAAAAAACAAAACCGAATGAAATACATTTTTGACAAAATTTTCTATAGAAATAAACTCTTGAAAAAATTTTGTATAGAAATAAAATTTTGACAAAATTTTCTATAGTAATAAAATTTTGACAAAATTTTCTATACAAATTTTGGTAGATTATTTTTGGCGATATGGACTGGGGATTGGCTATATATAATTATAAATCGATATGGACCTATTTTTGCATGGTTGATAGCGGCTATGTACTAACACCACGTACCAAATTTCAACCGGATCGGGTGAATTTTGCTCCTCCAAAAGGATCCGGAGGTCAAATCTTGGGATCAATTTAACTATGGACGGATATGGACCAATTTTTACCTGGTTGTTGGATATCATATACTAATACCACGTATCAAATTTCAACCGGATCGGATGAATTTTGCTGCTCCAAGAGGCTCCGGAGATATATGGGTTCTATATATAATTATAGATCGATATGGACCAAATTTTGCGTTGTTGTTAGAGACCATATATGTTACTAACACTACGTACCAAATTTCACCCGGAGGTCAAATCTGGGGATCAGTTTATATGGGGGCTATATATAATTATGAACTGAAATGGACCAATTTTTGCATGGTTGTTATAGACCATATACTTACACCACGTACCAAATTGCCAAATTGCCGGATCGTATGAAATTTGCTTCTCAAAGAGGCTCCGCAAAACGGCCCCATATGAAGAAGAAACAAGTATATACGGCCGTAAGTTCGGCCAGGCCGAATCTTATGTACCCTCCACCATGGATTGCGTAGGAACTTCTACTAAAGGCTGTCATCCACAATCGAATTACTTGGGTTGCGATAACACTTGCCGATGGCATGGTATCGTAAAACTTTTTAACACTGTCTTCTAAATTGTAAGTTAGTCCATAAGGGGTATATATTAAACAAAAAAAAGGCCGATTAAACACGTATATAATTCAGTTTGACAAAATTTTCTATAGAAATAAAATGTTTGACAAAATTTTCTATAGAAATAAAATGTTGACAAAATTGTCTATAGAAATAAAATGTTGACAACATTTTCTATAGAAATAAATTTTTTACAAAATTTTCTATAGAAATAAAATTTTGACAAAATTTTCTATGGAAATAAAATGTTGACAAACATTGCTATAGAATAAACTTTTTACAAAACTTTCTATAGAAGTGAAATTTTGACAAAACTTTCTATAGTAATAAAATTTGACAATTTTTACATGGCTGTTAGAGGCCATATACTAACGAAATGTACCAAATTTCAACCGCATCGGATGACTTTTGCTCCTCCAAGAGGCTCCGGAGGTCGAATCTGGGGATCGGTTTATATGGGAGCTATATATAATTATGGACCGATATGGACCAATTTTTGCATGGTTGTTAGAGACCATATACTAACACCACGTACTAAATTTCAATTGGATCGGATGAATTTTGCTCATCCAAGAGGCTCCAGAGTTCAAATCTGGGGATCTGTTTATATGGGAGCTATATATAATTATGGACCGATATGGACCAATTTTTGCATGCTTGTTAGAGACCGTATACTAACATCAGGTACCCAATTTCAAACGGATCGGATGAATTTTGCCCCTCCAAGAGGCTCCGGAGGTCAAATCTGGGGATCGGTTTATATGGGAGCTATATATAATTATGGACCGATATGGACCAGTTTTTGCATGGTTGTTAGAGACCATATACTAACACCACGTACCAAATTTCAATCGGGTAGGATGAAGTTTACTCCTCCAAGAGGCTCCGGAGGTCAAATCTGGGGATCGGTTTATATGGGAGCTATATATATTTATGGACCGATATGGACCAATTTTTGCATGGTTGTTAGAGACCGTATACTAACATCAGGTACCAAATTTCAACTGGATCGGATGAATTTTGCGCCTCCAAGAGGCTCCGGAGTTCAAATCTGGGGATCGGTTTATATGGGGGCTATATATAATTATGGACCGATATGGACCAATTTTTGCATGGTTGTTAGAGACCGTATACTTAGACCACGTACCAAATTTCAACCGGATCGGATGAATTTTGCTGCTCCGAAAGGCTCCGCAAGCCAAATTTGGGGATCGGTGTATATGGGGGCTATACGTAAACGTGGGCCGATATGGCCCATTTTCAATACCATCCGACCTACATCAATAACAACTACTTGTGCCAAGTTTCAAGTCGATAGCTAGTTTCGTTCGGAAGTTAGCGTGATTTCTACAGACGGACGGACAGCCGGACAGACGGACAGACGGACGGACATGCTTAGATCGACTCAGAATTTCACCACGACCCAGAATATATATACTTTATGGGGTCTTAGAGCAATATTTCGATGTGTTACAAACGGAATGACAAAGTTAATATACCCCCAGGGTATAAAAGTGTTGTTCCACCAAGACAACGCACCTGCCAAGCCATTGGGAACGATGGCAAAAATTCATGAATTGGGCTTCGAATTGCTTCCCCACCCACCGTATTCTCCAGATCTGGCCCCCAGCGTCTTTTTCTTGTTCTCAGACCTCAAAAGGATGCTCGCAGGGAAAAAATTTGGCTGCAATGAAGAGGTGATCGCCGAAACTGAGGCCTATTTTGAGACAAAACCGAAGGAGTATTGGCAAATTGGTATCAAAAAATTGTTTATAATCGTTGTATCGCTCTTGAAGGGAACTATGTTGAATAAAAAAAACGAATTTTGACAAAAAAATGTGTTTTTCTTTGTTAGACCGGGGACTTATCAGCCAACCTGATATATATATATATATATATATATATATATATATATATATATATATATATATATATATATATATATATATATATATATATATAGATATAGATATATATAGATATATATATATATATATATATATATATATATATATATATATATATATATATATATATATATATATATATATATATATATATATATATATATATATTATATATATATATATATATATATATATATATATATATATATATATATATATATATATATATATATATATATATATATATATATATATATATATATATATATATATACTGGCAACACTGCCAGTATTTCACACTTGTTAGTGTTTAGTAAACACTGTTTACATCATATTCACACGTGATGATTATGAATTGTTATTACTACTAAAATTAGATAATAATATTTACACCATGACTTCAGGCGTGTTGTGAAAATAGTTTATATGGGAACACATAAAGCATAACTTGAGGCGTTTGCTTAAAATCGAAATGGTGAATATTCACTTCATACATGGAGGATACTTAGGATTCGATATAACTAAACTTCACCCATTTTAGATAAGCAGCATCTTTGGCTCGGAATCAATCACAAAATTCTTAAGGGAACGTGAAAATCTGTGGAAACAATTAAACGTTTTTTTGAGTGTGCGTAGTATATGAGATAATGCCCTCATATAAACATCCGACCTACATCAATAACAACTACTTGTGCCAAGTTTCAAGTCGATAGCTAGTTTCGTTCGGAAGTTAGCGTGATTTCTACAGACGGACGGACAGCCGGACAGACGGACAGACGGACGGACCTACGGACATGCTTAGATCGACTCAGAATTTCACCACGACCGAGAATATATATACTTTATGGGGTCTTAGAGCAATATTTCGATGTGTTACAAACGGAATGACAAAGTTAATATACCCCCAGGGTATAAAAAGTGTTGTTCCACCAAGACAACGCACCTGCCAAGCCATTGGGAACGATGGCAAAAATTCATGAATTGGGCTTCGAATTGCTTCCCCACCCACCGTATTCTCCAGATCTGGCCCCCAGCGACTTTTTCTTGTTCTCAGACCTCAAAAGGATGCTCGCAGGGAAAAAATTTGGCTGCAATGAAGAGGTGATCGCCGAAACTGAGGCCTATTTTGAGACAAAACCGGAGGAGTATTGCAAATTGGTATCAAAAAATTGTTTATAATCGTTGTATCGCTCTTGAAGGGAACTATGTTGAATAAAAAAAACGAATTTTGACAAAAAAATGTGTTTTTCTTTGTTAGACCGGGGACTTATCAGCCAACCTGATATATATATATATATATATATATATATATATATATATATATATATATATATATAATATATATATATATAGATATAGATATAGATATAGATATAGATATATATATATATATATATATATATATATATATATATATATATATATATATATATATATATATATATATATATATATATATATATATATATATTATATATATATATATATATATATATATATATATATAATATATATATATATATATATATATATATATATATATATATATATATATATATATATATATATATATATATATATATATATATATATATATATATATATATATATATATATATATATATACATATATATATATATATATATATACTGGCAACACTGCCAGTATTTCACACTTGTTAGTGTTTAGTAAAACACTGTTTACATCATATTCACACGTGATGATTATGAATTGTTATTACTACTAAAATTAGATAATAATATTTACAGCATGACTTCAGGCGTGTTGTGAAAATAGTTTATATGGGAACACATAAAGCATAACTTGAGGCGTTTGCTTAAAATCGAAATGGTGAATATTCACTTCATACATGGAGGATACTTAAGATTCGATATAGCTAAACTTCACCCATTTTAGATAAGCAGCATCTTTGGCTCGGAATCAATCACAAAATTCTTAAGGGAACGTGAAAATCTGTGGAAACAATTAAACGTTTTTTTGAGTGTGCGTAGTATATGAGATAATGCCCTCATATAAACTGATCAGCAGATTTGCCTTTTTAAGCTTAGTGAAGTCTTATTTCCTATCCTGTCTACTTGACAGTAGGTATATAACAGGTTGGCTGATAAGTCCCCGGTATAACAAAGAAAAACACATTAATTTGCCAAAATTCGTTTTTATTATTCAACATAGTTCCCTTCAAGAGCGATACAACGATTATAACGACCTTCCAATTTTTTGATACCATTTTGGTAGTACTCCTTCGGTTTTGCCTCAAAGTAGGCCTCAGTTACGGCAATCACCTCTTCATTGCAGCCAAATTTTTTCCCTGCGAGCATCCTTTTGGGATCTGAGAACAAGAAAAAGACGCTGGGGGCCAGATCTGGAGAATACGGTGGATGGGGAAGCAATTCGAAGCCCAATTCATGAATTTTCGCCATCGTTCTCAATGACTTGTGGCACGGTGCGTTGTCTTGGTGGAACAACACTTTTTTCTTCTTCATATGGGGCCGTTTTGCCGCGATTTCGACCTTCAAACGCTCCAATAACGCCATATAATAGTCACTGTTAATGGTTTTTCCCTTCTCAAGATAATCGATAAAAATTATTCCATGCGCATCCCAAAAAAACAGAGGCCATTACTTTGCCAGCGGACTTTTGAGTCTTTCCAGGCTTCGGAGACGGTTCACCGGTCGCTGTCCACTCAGCCGACTGTCGATTGGACTCAGGAGTGTAGTGATGGAGCCATGTTTCATCCATTGTCACATATCGACGGAAAAACTCGGGTGTATTGCGAGTTAACAGCAGCAAACACCGCTCAGAATCAACACGTTGTTATTTTTGGTCAAATGTGAGGTCGCGCGGCACCCATTTTGCACAGAGCTTCCGCATATCCAAATATTGATGAATGATATGACCAACACGTTCCTTTGATATCTTTAAGGCCTCTGCTATCTCGATCTACTTCATTTTACGGTCATTCAAAATAATTTTGTGGATTTTTTTTGATGTTTTCGTCGGTAACCACCTCTTTCGGGCGTCCACTGCGTTCACCGTCCTCCGTGCTCATTTCACCACGCTTGAATTTTGCATACCAATCAATTATTGTTTATTTCCCTGGGGCAGAGTCCGGAAACTCATTATCAAGCCAAGTTTTTGCTTCCACCGTATTTTTTCCCTTCAGAAAACAGTATTTTATCAAAACACGAAATTCCTTTTTTTCCATTTTGTTCACAATAATAGAAGTTGCTTCACAAAAAACGCTCTATCTCACAAACTAATTGACTTACAGACGTCAAATTTTGACAGGAATCATTTGAAGGTTGGTACTATATAAAAATAATATGCATTTAATATTAGCGACGCCATCTATGTGTCAGTCCAGGGACTTATCAGCCAATATTTAAATTAAAATCAAAA
Organism: Haematobia irritans; assembly: GCF_050003625.1. Lineage (NCBI taxonomy): Eukaryota > Metazoa > Arthropoda > Insecta > Diptera > Muscidae > Haematobia > Haematobia irritans. The sequence continues at coordinate 25,976,792 of NC_134400.1, forward strand.
TCTTTGGATCCAAGAAAAAACTGTTTTTTCAAAGAATTTTTTATTTGTTGTAAACAAGTTTTCTTTTATTTAAATTAAAATCGTTTAGAGAAATCACATTCGTCTTACTTGTCCTACTATTTTAACAAATTCTTAGTTAACATTACTAATATACATAACAATCCTACAATAATACTGAAATCAATTGCTCTAATAGTCGCACTGGCTCCTTTCAAATGTGATATTTCTGAATTTTTCCACCATTGCCAAATACCACCAAAACGCAGCGGATTCGACAGAGGATCACTATTGGGTATACGAACTGATGGTTTCATTGTTAAACGATATTCCTCTACTTCCTGTTCCAGAAATTGGATTTGCAAAGGATATAAACGAGCCAAATTGTAACGTTCACAGGGATCTTTGTCTATGTTGAATAAGCAGGGAGCCTTTAGGGGCTCACATTTATACAAGTCTTGTGTATAATCTTCTGCATTGAAAGGACATGTATGGGTAGCTTCTCTTCTTAGTCTCTGGATAAGGTCAATATTTAGATGAACGTTGCCCAATGCTTGATGAACTTGGGATGATAAAATCTCCTGTTCATAGAAATTCGCCAATGGATCACTTTCTTCAAATGCTATGTCTCCCAACCAGTTATCGTATTGACCATCAAATGATGAACCATTGACATATTTCAAATTTCCTCTGGTATACGAGCTATAGCCGAAAACATCATCGAATACATTTAGCAAACGTCTAGGTTGAGGATCTGAGGCAGTATTAAGTGAAGGCCAAAGATCTACTCCATCGTATTTGGTATCAGTTGGTAATTTTATGCCAGCTGCCGATGCCAAGGTAGGAAGCCAATCAATAGCATGCATCATTTGATTTGATGCATAGTTCGTTTGGAGCAATAAAGGACTCCAAATAAGGCCAGCTGATCGTATTCCACCTTCCCAAGGACCTTCTTTTTGCTTTAGGGGGAAAAGAGTAAATGGGTTAGTTTGCATGTCATTTTTGAATTCTTCTCAAGTACTTACTCCTCTGAAGGGATGATTCGAACCAGCATTGGAATGAATGCCTACGGTGGGAGCTCCATTGTCGGAATATAGCAATACTATGGTGTTATTGAGAATACCTTTATCTGCAAGTGCTGAGATAGTTTGTCCTATACTCTGATCCAAACGGGAAATCATGGCTGAAAAAAGAAGCAAAGAAGAATGGTGCTATGTTAAGTTCGGTCTGGCTGAATCGACTCTTCTGTGGGAAAATTTATATAAAATTCCATGATAATCTATTACGTTGGAGTTTAACATTTTCTAACGTAAGGTGCACGGGCATCTTGTAAGGCTACACGCACAGGACATGTTTCAAGGGCAAAATATTTTTTTTTTGGATGTGGAACAAGGAACATTTTTGCCACAAAAATGTTGTTTTCACGCTATACCTAATGTCCGAGAAAAGAACATAGTTGCAACAAACATGTTATATGTTTACCATCTAAAAATAAATTAGGGACAAATTGGGATATGTTAGGGTACGGACACACTGGGCAAATATTTGACAAAAAAAGACTTCCTTTCTACAGTTAAACCAGCAAAGATTTTTATTTCATGTCACAATAGGAGGTATCCAAATATTTCGTAAATGCCCTTGGAAAAAAATTGATATACATTTTAGTTAAATATTTGACAAATGTGACCACACCATACCCTTCGAATTAATCCTGTTTCGATACACTACCTGCATAAGCTCTTCTTTTGGGATCTTTGATATGTTCATATTTTTCCAATTCTTCCGGGGGAACTTCCATGGGATTATCCTCATTTCCTGTGTGTACTGCCAAATGACTCATTAGGAGAAAAAGCGGTTTACTGCTATCATGATTCTGAATAATACGTTCACTCTCACGTGTAAATAAATCAGTGGCATATGTTCCATTTAGTTCCGGCATTGGTTCTAAATCATTGCGGAAGTCTAGGCCATTATAGTTATTAGACTGAGGAAATAAAATGTTAATAAATTTTAATTAAGACCGGGGAAAAACAATACTACACTGGTAGAAATAAATAAAAATATTAAGTACATTTTTTCCATTAAAATTATTTCAAAGAAACATGCTTGAAATATAAATCATAAATCGAAGCACATTTACTGTGTAAATAAATGATAATGAAATTTTTCGCAGTGTGTATACTAAAATCTTACCAACATCTTATTAGTATGATCATAGTAACTGATATAGCCTGAATAATAGCCATAATGATGATCGAAACCTCGAAACAAAGGAGTCATTTCTTTTTCATAGAATCCCAAATGCCATTTACCCACTAAATTAGTGGAATAGCCAGCATCATGGAAAATTTCCGGCATTAGGCGCTCCTCCAGCGGTAGACCCCAGGGTTCATCATTAATAATGACATAGTGTTGCATACCTTAAAAATCATATTTAGAGTATGAGTTTTATAGAAATTATCCACTTTTCAATTACCTGTGCGTATTGGATATTTTCCCGTCAATAAAGATGCCCGTGATGGTGTACATAAATTCGGTACATAGTGCTTATTTAAAATGATACCATTATAGGCTAATGCATCTATATTGGGTGTAAGAAATTGATTGGAGCCATGGAAACTAACGTCATTGAATCCCTAGGACAAGATAGTAGTCAAAAATTACATTGTATAAAAAAAGAAGTACACCCAAAGAAAAATTACTTTCCTAAGGAACGAACCTTTAGACAAACGAAATTTCCTTTTGACATAAAGTATTTTTATTGAGAGCAAATAAATCCGAATTCATGACAAACGTTGTAACAATGGTCTAAATTTTATTTGCTTCTAAAAAAATTGTTTTGTGTCAAAAGAAATCTTCGTTTGTCTAAAATTTCGTTCCTCAGAAAAGAAAACTCTTCTTTCAGTGTAAGTACAGGACAGTTGACCCGAAGTATTATCAATTTGAGTGACCTATTTGTATACCCTACACCACATAATTTTAATCTACCAAAAAATGTGCCTACCAAAAATATTGATTTTAGACCCCATATTGATTTAGACACCCGATCGACTCAGAATCATGGTTTCCACAGTTGGCAGAATTCTGTCAAAAATGGTAGATTTTTTACTGTTTGATAGATTGCACTATGGCGCAAATGACCGGATTCTGCGGCAAAAAGTCAGTTTTTCGGTAGTTTAAATTGGGAAAACTGATAACGTCAATCTGTTTCAGACATCCCAGTACAAAATATTAGAAACATATGGCAACTCATTGCTCCAAATCCGGTCGAAATCTTAATATTTTGGTAGATTTTGCAAAATATCCCTCTCCAACTAAGGGGGTACTTCACAAATTTTTTATAGAAATAAAATTTTAACAACATTTTCTATAGAAATGAAATTTTAACAACATTTTATATAGAAATAAAATTTCACAAAATTTTCTATAGAAATTTTGACAAATTTTTCTATATAAATAAATACAATTTTGACAAAATTTTCTATAGAAATAACATTTTGCAAAAAATTTCTATACAAATAAAATTTTGCGAAAATTTTATATATAAATAAAATTTTGACAAAATCTTCTATAGAAATAAAATTTTGACAAAATTTGCTATAGAAATAAAATTTTGACAAAGTTTCGTTAGAAATAAAATGTTGAAAAAAATTTCTATATAAATAAAATTTTGACAAAGTTTCGTTAGAAATAAAATTTTGATTTTAGGCCCCATATTGATTTAGACACCCGATCACGATTTCCACAGTTGGCGGAATTCTGACAAAAATGGTAGAGTTTTTACTGTTTGGTAGATTGGTAGAAATCATAATCACGTTTTCCACAGTTGGCAGAATTCTGCCAAAAACGGTCGATTTTTTACTGTCTTAATATTTTGGTAGATTTTGCAAAATATGCCTCTCCAACTAAGGGGATTCTTCACAAATTTTTTATAGAAATAAAATTTTGACAAAATTTCCTATAGAAATAAAATTTTCACAAAATTCTCTATAGAAATGAAATTTTAACAACATTTTCTATAGAAATAAAATTTCACAAAAGTTTCTATAGAAATTTTGACAAAATTTTCTATATAAATAAATACAATTTTGACAAAATTTTCTATAGAAATAAAATTTCAAAAAATTTTCTATAGAAATTTTGACAAAATTTTCTATGTAAATAAATACAATTTTGGCAAAGGTTTCTACAGAAATAAAATTTCACAAAATTTTCTATAGGAATTTTGAGAAAAATTTTCTATAGAAATAAAATTTTGCAAAACTTTTCTAAAAAATAAAAATTTGCAAAAATTTTCTATACAAATAAAATTTTGATCAAATTTTCTATAGAAATAAAATTTTGCAAAAATTTTCGGTAGAAATAAAATTTTGACAAAATTTTCTATACAAATAAAATTTTGCAAAAATTTTCTATTTTCTATAGAAATAAAATTTGACAACAGTTTCTACAGAAATGAAAATTTTCGAAAATTTTCTCTATAGAAATAACATTTTAAGAAAATTTTCTGTAGAAATAAAATTTTAACAAAATTATCTATAGAAATAAAATTTTGTGAAAGTTTTCTATAGAAATAAAATTTTGCGAAATTTTGCTAGATTGTTTTTGGCTCAAGTGGCAACCATGCTCAGAATAGCCTCCTCAGTCGATGTATCCCTTGGTGTCTGTCCGTCCATGTATTTGGTGCTCGTAGGATTCCGGTTCCATTTAGATACAGATTTTGATGAAATGTGGTACACGGTTTTATTTGGCACAACAACGAACGCTATTGAATGGGGTCACATTAAGCTTTTTTTTTACAAATCGATCATCGTCAAATTTGGCACAATGTAATTTAATTTGTCACCCTTTAAGTGTGAAAAAATTCATCGAAATCGGTTTTGATTTAGATATAGCTCCCATGTATAGGTATCGCCCGATTTTCCAAAATTTGGCCATATAACCCTTTTTTATACCCTCCACCATAGGATGGGGGTATATTAACTTTGTCATTCCGTTCGTAACACATCGAAATATTGCTCTAAGACTCCATAAAGTATATATATATTCTGGGTCGTGGTGAAATTCTGAGTCGATCTGAGCATATCCGTCCGTCCGTCTGTTGAAATCACGCTAACTTCCGAACGAAACAAGCTATCGACTTGAAACTTGGCAAAAATAGTTGTTATTGATGTAGGTCGGATGGTATTGCAAATGGGTCCACTTTTACGTATAGCCCCCATATAAAAGAACCCCCAAATTTGGCTTGCAATTGCTCTAAGAGAAGCAAATTTTATCCGATCCGGCTGAAATTTGGTACATGATGTTAGTATATGGTCTCTAACAACCATTGGTCCATATCGGTCCACTTTTACGTATAGTCCCCATATAAACGGACCCCCAAATTTTATCTTGCGATTGCTCTAAGAGAAGCAAATTTCATCCGATCCGGCTGAAATTTGGTGCATGGTGTTAGTATGTTGTCTCTAACAACCATGCAAAAATTGGTTCATATCGGTCCATAATTACATATAGCCCCCATATAAATCGATCCCCAGATTTGTCCTCCGGAGCCTCTTGGAGGAGCAAAATTCATCCGATCCGGTTGAAATTCGGAATATGGTGTTAGAATGTGGTCTCTAACCAACACGCAAAAATTGGTCCATAATTATAGATAGCCCCCCATATAAACCGTTCCCCAGATTTGATCTCCGGAGCCTTTTGGAGGAGCAAAATTCATTCGATCCGGTTGAAATTTGCAACGTGGTGTTAGTATAAGGCCGCTAATAACCATGCCAAAATTGGTCCATATCGGTCTATAGTTATATATAGCCGATCCCCAATCACAAAAAGATTGGTCCATATCGGTTCATAATCATGGTTGCCACTCGAGCCAAAATAATCTACCAAAATTTTATTTTTATAGAAACCATTGTCAAAATGTTATTTCTATAGAAAATTTTGTCAAAATTTTATTTCTATACAAAATTTTGTGAAAATTTTATTTCTATAGAAAAATTTTTCCAAAATTTTATTTCTATAGAACAATTTTTCCAAAATTTTATTTCTATAGAAAATTTTGTCAAAATTTTACTTCTATAGAAAATGTTGTCAAAATTGTATTTCTATAGAAACTTTAAACTTAATTATATACGTATTTAATCGGCCTTTTTTAGTTTAATATATATACTTATGGACTATGTGGTATATATTACGGTGTTAGGAAGTTTTAAGATGCCTTGCCATCGGCTTCAGTAGAAGTTTTACGCAATCCATGGTGGAGGGTACATAAGCTTCGGCCGGGCCGAACTTACGGCCGTATATACTTGTTACTAACTGATCTTATCAACTTTGAGGCTAAATGTAATATTCTTTAGTACTAACTATATGTGCAAAGAATCATCGAAATCGGTTAGTTAGTTTAGGTATAGTGGCAGCTCACTCACTCGTAGACTATTCAGTCCATTGTGATAGCACAGTGGTGATCTTCTCTCTTATCACTGAGTGCTGCCCGATTCTATGTTAAGCTGAATGACAAGGGACCTCCTTTTTATAGCTTTTTATATACAGTGAAACCACCTAGAGAAGCTTTGAAACCCTCAGAAATGTAACCAGTATTACTGAGGTGGGATAATTCAGCGCTGAAAAACGTATTTTATTATACTCTTCACCATAGGATAGGGGTATATTATTAATATTTCTTTCTGAGTCGATCTAAGCATGTCCGTCCGCCCGTCCGTCTGTCGAAATCACGCTAACTTCCGAAGGAAACAAACTATCGACTTGAAACTTGGCACAAGTAGTTGTTATTGATGTAGGTCGGATGGTATTGCAAATGGGACATATCGGACCACTTTTACGTATAGCTCCCATATAAACCGACCCCTAGATTTGGCTTCGATGCGGTTGAAATTTGGTACGTGGTGTTAGCATGTGGTCTCTAACAACCATACAAAAATTGTTTCATATCGGTCATAATTATATATAGCTCCCATATAAACCGATCCCCGGGTTGACATCCGGAGCCTCTTGGAGGAGCAAAATTCATCCAATCCGTTTGAAATTTTGTACGTGGTGTTAGTATGTGGTCTCTAACAACTATGCAAAAATTGGTCTATATCGGTCTATAATTATATATACCCCCCATATAAAGCGATCCCCAGATTTGACCTCCGGAGCCTCTTGGAGGAGCAAAATTCATCCGATCCAGTTGAAATTTGGTACGTGGTGTTAGTATGTGGTCTCTAACAACCAAGCAAAAATTAGTCTATAGCGATCTATAACTATATATAGCCCCCATATAAATCGATCCCCAGATTTGACCTCCGGAGCCTCTTGGAGGAGCAAAATTCATCCAATCCGTTTGAAATTTTTTACGTGCTGTTTGTATGTGGTCTCTAACAACAATGCTCATATTTGTCCGTATCGGTCCATAATTATATGGTACACTGAAAAAAATATTTACGTAATATTAAAGATTACGCATCCTCAATTTTAGGATGTGCAAGCAACCCACTATTAAGTACAATTTTCTTTAAAATAATGAGATTTTAATTAAAAGAGAATTTGTAATCTTCAAAAATTTTTTTTTCATTAAATTTAGGACACATATTTTGAAAATTTGCGTCCCTTCGTTAAAGCTGCATGTCTTTAAAATAAGACAAATTTTCCTTAAAGTAAAGAAACACATATTTGATTTAAAAATTCCATAAATGAGATTTGTATCCTAATTTTAATTTCATAGATCCTAAATTTAAAGCCAGATAGGTCGCAAACAATTTCCTTATTTTAAAGAACCCGAGCCAAAGAAGCGGAGAATACAAGTAAAGATACTTTTAAGACACAATTCTCACTTAAATTTTGGTTTTGTGTACTTTCTTCTAAGAAGCAAATTTGAGTTATTCGTTTTTCAGCTTTTTTCTTCATCTGCTATCAAAATCTTTTAAAAACGAGTTAACGAAAAATTTATTTTCCAAATTCAGTCTCGGTATTCAGTAGAAATTATGCTATGTTTTAAGTAAAAAACGTCTTTAAAATAAAGTGTTGAAAAACATATCCTATTTTTGAACGATGTGTTGCTTTGTTGTCAAGATGCAAAAAGAAAACAAATTTAAAGACATTTTCATTAATTTTAAAGATTTTTTTCTGAATTATTAAAGTCAAGTTGACCTTACCCCAAAAAATTTTTCTTTCATGTTATGATACCCATTTTTAAGTCAAATCACTTAATTAGAAAGACAATATAACTTCATTGAAAAGTTTATTGACTTTTGGACAAGGAAAAAAACTTTATATTAGAGAAATGCGTCTTCTAATGCTAAGCTAAATTTGCATTCGTATTTTAAGGGCATGATATGTTTGGCCTCACGACAATGTTTTTTTCAGTGTATACACCCTTGTTTGCTTTATAAACACCACGTATGGACTAACTTACAATTTAGAAGACGGTGTTAAGAAGTTTTAAGATACCTGGCCATCGGTAATTATTACCACAACCCAAGTAATTCGATTATGGATGACAGTTTTTCGTAGAAGTGTCTACGCAATCCATGGTGGAGGGTACATAAGATTCGGCCTGGTCGAACTTACGGCCGTATATACTGGTTAATAGATTCAATTAATTATTTAATAAAACTCTTTAATTAAATCAGTTAAATGATTAATTGAAGTTTGTAATCGACATGGATTAACTTTTTTAATTAAAGTTTTAATTCGAACAGGTAATTGTTTAATAAAAAACGTGAAATCTAACTGTGTGGTCTAAGTTTGATTAAAAATTAAAAAAATAATAGTAAATTAATTGATACAATTTTTTTTTTTTAATGAAAGACGTAACTCTTTTCAATCACTTTCTTAATTGACTTTGTATTTTTGTTTTTATTAAGAAATTGATTTATCAATTAATTTTTTTTTAGTTAAAAATTTAAACATTTTCAATCATTGGCCTAATCGACTTAATGTTTCTGGTTTGATTAAAAACTTCATTGTATCAATTAATTTTGTAATTGAAAAAGTTTTCAGCTTCAATTAACTTTTTAATGGGAAATATTTTGGTGATATTTTTTTTTGTGTGTTTGGAGCCTATATAAATATACCCACCTCAGTAATGCTGGTGACATTTCTGAGGGTTTCAAAGCTTCTCTAAGTGGTTTCACTGCAATGTGGAACGCCGTTCGGACTCGGCTATAAAAAGGAGGTCCCTTATCATTGAGCTTAACATGGAATCGGGCAGCACTCAGTGATAAGAGAAGTTCACCAATGTGGTATCACAATGGACTGAATAGTCTAAGCGAGCCTGATACATCGGGCTGCCACCTAACCTAACCTAAATATACACTCAAAAAAGTTTACTTGGATCCAAAGACTTTAACCTTCCCTTAAGGAGTTTGGTATTCATTCCGAGCGAAAGATGCGGCTTCTTTAGAATAAGAAAAATTTTTAGCGACCTATCTAACTTTAAATCTAGGACCAATAAAATTAAAATTAGGATACAGATCTCATTTATCAAATTTTCGCAGTTTATTAATAAATGTACTCACGTACAAACAAATGCCAGTTTAAAAATTCAAATTATAACGGATACTTAAAAGTAAAAAATGTTTTCTTAATTCAAAAAAAAAAAACAAAAGTTAAACCAAAGACGCTAAATCCTCAAAATAAGTCTTATCCTATATTTGAAGCGTTTTTGTCTTAAATATAAAGTTTCAATATTTCAGTTAATTTAAGGACAATTTCTTTAAATCAAAAATGTGCTTCTTTACTTTAAGGTAAATTAGCCTTAGTTCAAAACAATGGACTTTAACGGAGGGACGCAAATTTACAAAATTTGTGTCCTAAGTTTAATGAAGAAAATTCATGAAGCAAAGATTATAAACTTTATTTTAATTAAAATTTCATTATTTTAAAGAAATGTGTCCTTAATTGTTTGTAAATTTCTTCTGTGTATGCTCCCGTACCCTTATTGTTCTTGAATATGAAAATGCGGTTTATCTCGCAATACTATATCAATGATACCCCACAAATTCTTAAGTTTGCCAATTTATTAGGGTTGGTTTAGGGTATGATATTGTCGACCCCGCCCGACTCGTAGAACATTACTTGTTTTAAATATTTGTTATGGAATAAAATGCAAAAATTTTCAGCCGCCCTATAGTATGCTAATGCAATGTTTCCTCAATGATAATTAATTGTTAAGTATTCTTCAATGATCGTTGATTTTGGTCAGACGGTGGAGTATTCTTCAATTGTATTTCCAATTACAAAATTCATCTTCATCTTTTTAAAGTAGAGTTATCTCACTTACCATATCATCAATAAGGATAATTACAATATTGGGCTTGTCATTCAACTGCTGTAAGGCCTGACAATATCCGAAGGCAATCACTAGAAGCAAAAATAACATCCATGATGCAGACCGGCCTCCAAGTAAGTAACTGTGCTTATTGGTCATAGTCCAGAACAGGTTAATTTTCAAGTTCAATAACGCCATTGGGTTTTTTCCTTTGACTGTTACAAAAACTTTGCATGGACCACAATCGACCAATGTAATGAAGAACCGGTTAATTAGGCACAGCTATCCTCTTGATGGCGATGGGCACAATGTGATAACTTTGGTTGTAACGATAAAAAAATGTGTACGATATTATAAACAAGACATGGACATTTTAAGAAGAAATAAGATAAATAATTTAAATAATTTTATTTGAGTATCATAGATAAGATGTAGTTAAAATATATTGATTTAGTTTTAGTAAATTTTAATCTGTTTCATTTTATTTAATTTATTTTAAATATTTGTTTTCCAATTGATTTTTTTGAATACGGGGGTAACCCGTATTCAAAAAAGTTAACATAAACTTTAAACCTACTATTACCATACAAATTCCTTCGATAAGCTTACAATAAATAGTTATGAATGTAGGCATTAGACTTTCAGTTTCATCTGTTTACACCAGTCATTCACAATAATTTTTATTGTGATTTAAAGACATACTGACATAATTCTACTATGTTGCATATAGCATTTACAAATACCCAGCAAAAAAAGCGTCCGGAAGTGGTGCAAAATTGACGCAGAAGCGATGAATTTAACATGGGCTTGTCATAGGACGGAAGTCCTCCATTTCAACAGCCGTTGCACTGAATTTGCATCACTTCTTTAGATGTGATCCGAATTCAATGTTTTGGATGTAAATTAAAAAATTCTGTGATATTTTGTAAAATAAATAATTTTTATAATTTTTTACAATTTTTAATGGATTCTAACGCTTGTCGGAAACGTTTGACCTCAAATATTTTCAAAAATTGACAATTTTTTCAGATGGGATTTGACATTTTTTTCGACAAAATTTAAATAATTTGTACCATTTTATGAATTCTTACTCTGTTTTTAACCTATTTGAAACAAAAAAAGTTAAAATTATCCATTAAAAGTATGAAAAAACCACGTTATAAAAAATTGAATTAAAATAACTTCTTGGGTAGTTAAAATAAAGAACATCATTGGGAGTGCATCTTCTGGAAGTGCTTTTAAAGTTGTGCCTTTGGAAGAACTTCCAAATTTTTTTGCTGGGTAGATTATTATGAACTTAGCTGTATTTTCCAAACTTCAGGAATGGCAGTCAGTGTTTGTTCAATAAAGTTTACTTGGATCTAAATATTTTTTGACCTTCACTTAGGGATTTTGCTATTGATTTTGAGCCAAAGACGCACCTTCTTCGACCGGTATGGAACAATTTTTTTCATGGCTGTTGGGAGGCGCTACATACATAAATTTCAACCAGATCCAATGAAATTGCTTTTTAAAGAGGCTCCGGAAGCCAACGTTGTTGATCGGTTTATATAGGTTAGGTTAGGTTATGTGGCAGCCCGATGTATCAGGCTCACTTAGACTATTCAGTCCATTGTGATACCACAGTGGTGTACTTCTCTCTCATCACTGAGTGCTGCCCGATTCCATGTTAAGCTCAATGACAAGGGACCTCCTTTTTATAGCCGAGTCCGAACGGCGTTCCACATTGCAGTGAAACCACTTAGAGAAGCTTTGAAAACCCTCAGAAATGTCACCAGCATTACTGAGGTGGGATAATCCACCGCTGAAAAACTTTTTGGTGTTCGGTCGAAGCAGGAATCGAACCCACGACCTTGTGTATGCAAGGCGGGCATGCTAACCATTGCACCTCGGTTTATAAAAGTTTACTTGGATCCAAAGAATTTTGCCCTTCCTTTAAGGATTTTGGTATTGATTCCGAGCCAAAGATGAGGCTTCTTTAAAATAAAGACATTTTGTAGCGACCTATCTGGCTTTAAATCTAGAATCAATAAAATTAAAATTAAGATAGAGATTCCATTTATCGAATTTTCATTCACTTTTCGCGGTATATTCATAAAGCTATTCATGCTAAATCTTCAAAATAAGTCTTAGATTATATTTGAAGCGCTTTTATATTAAATCTAAAGTTTCAATATTTCAGTTAATTTAAGGACAATTTCTTTAAATCAAAAATGTGTTTCTTTACTTTAAGGAGAATTAACTAGCCTTAGTTCAAAGACATGCGACTTTAACGAAGGGACGCAAATTGACAAAATTTGTGTCCTAAATTTAATGAAAAAAATTTTAAAGCAAAGATTATAAACTTTATTTTAATTAAATATTCATTATTTTAAAGAAATTTGTGCTTAATATTTTGTACTTTTCGCATCCTAAAATTTTGGTTGCGAAATCTTTAATATCACGTAAATATTTTTTTCAGTGTAGGATGAAATTTGCTTTTCAAAAGAGACTCCAGAAATTAAATTTATGGATCGATATGTAATTATGGACCGTACATATCAAATTTCAGCAGGATCGGATGAAATTTTCTCTTTCAGGAGGTTAAAACTGGGGGTCCGTTTAAATTGGGGGCTGTACTGAAAAGTGGTACAATATGGCGCATTTTAATACCATCTGAAGTGCATCAATAACAATAACTTGTGGCAAGTTTCAAGACGATAGCATTCATTCGAAAGTTAGCGTGATTTCAACAGACGGATGGATATCGCCAGATCGGCTCAGAATTTCACCACGACCCAGAATATATAGACTTTATGGGGTCTGAGACCAATATTTCGATATATTACAAAGGGTATGACAAATTTATTCCACAATCCTGTGGTGGAGGGTATACAAATGTAAACCAAACACTAAAAGAAAAAATTACGTTCCAAAATCTTGAACGACGGATGGTAACAAAATGAAACGGAAATGTTCACGAAAAATCAAAACGAAATGTTGACGGTTTCGTACAGGGGCGTTCACGATTTCATTAACGGCTTTCGTGTTTCTTTGGCCATGAAAAGTCTTAAAATATTCGTTAGGCGTTCTTAAGGCAATCCCGTTGATGATGCAATGTGGCAAGGCAACTGTAGACTCCATACGCGTTAACAGTCGCAAACAATCCAGGTTCGAGTTACGGTAACAGATTTTTTTTTTTTATAAATTCGTAATCTTACGTTTTGTTGTTTTGACCATTATCATATTGACGCGTCTGCTCTCCGTTTGACACTACATGTTTGTTGACTCATTTTCATAAACGGATCGTTTTGAAACGAGTACGCCGTTCATGATTTTTTCTATGGAAGAAGATGCTAAATATTCCATATTAGTCTTAGCCTATATTCGAAGGTTTATTATCTTTAATCCAAATATTCAATAACTCCGTTAATTTAAATATAATTTCTTTAAATCAAAAATATGTTTCTTTAATATAAGGTAAATTTTCCTTACATCAAAGAGTTGCGACTTTAACTAAGGGACACAAATTTCGTGTCCTAAAAACTTAAAGCAAAGATCATGAAATGAATAAAAATTTCTTTATTTTAAAGAAGTGTGTCCTTAATATTGTGTAAATTGCGCCCATAATTATATATAGCCCCCATATAAACCGATCCCCAGAAGCAAATTTCATCCGATCCGGCTGAAAGTTGGTACGTGGTGTTAGTATGTGGTCTCTAACAACCATGCAAACTTTGGTTCAAATCGGAATTCTATATAGCCCCCATATAAACCGATCCCCAGATTATGCTTGCGGAGCCTCTAAGAGAAGCAAATTTCATCCGATCCGGCTGATCGGTGTTAGTATATGGTATTTAACAAACATGCAAAAGTTGGTCCATATCGGTCCATAATTACATATAGCCCCCATATAAACCGATTCCCAGATTTGGCTTGCGGAGCCTGTAGGAGACGCAAATTTCATCCGATCCGGCTAAAATTTGGTACATGGTGTAAGTATATGGTCTCTAACAACTATGCAAAAATTGGTCTACTTCGGTCCATAATTATATATAGCCCCCATATAAACCGATCCCCCGATTTGGCTTGCGGAGCCTCTGAGAGAAGCAAATTTCATACGATCCGGCTGAAATTTGGTACATGATGTTAGTATATGGTTTTTAACAAACATGCAGAAATTGGTTTACATCGGTCCATAATCATATATAGCCCCCATATAAACCGATCCCCAGATTTGGCTTGCGGAGCCTGTAAGAGAAGCAAATTTCATCCGATCCGGCTGAAATTTGGTGCGTGGTGTTAGTATGTGGTCTCTAACAACTATACAAAAATTGGTCTACTTCGGTCCATAATTATATATAGCCCCCATATAAACCGATCCCCCGATTTGGCTTGCGGAGCCTCTAAGAGAAGCAAATTTCATCCGATCCGTAGCCCTCATATAACCCGATCTCCAGATTTGACCTCCGGAGCCCCTTGGAAGATCAAAATTCACCCGATCAGGTTTAAATTTGGTACGTGGTGTTATTATATGGTCTCTAACAACCATGCAAAAATGGTCCATACCGTTAATTATATATAACCCCCATTTAAACCGATCCCCAGATTTGACCTCCGGAGTTATTGGAGGAGCAAAATTCATCCGTGAAATTTGGTACATTGCACCGATCCCCAAAAATAATCTACCAAAATTTTATTACTATCGAAAATTTTGTCAAAATTTTATTACTATAGAAAATTTTGTCAATATTTTATTTCTATAGAAAATTTTGTCAAAATTTTATTTCTATAGAAAATTTTTTCAAAATTTTATTTTTATAGAAAATTTTGTCAAAATTTTATTTCTATAGAAAATTTTTTTCAAATTTTTATTTTTATAGAAAATTTTGTCAAACTGACTTATTTACGTATTTATCTTATTTTTTTTAAATATATACCCCGTATGGACTAACTTATAATTGAGAACGGCAAGTGTTACCGCAATCCAAGTGATTCGATTTTGGATGACAGTCTTTAGAAAATTTTGTCAACATTTTATTACTATAGAAAATTTTGTCAATATTTTATTTCTATAGAAAATTTTGTCAAAATTTTATTTTTATAGAAAATTTTGTCAAAATTTTATTTCTATAGAAAATTTTTTCAAAATTTTATTTTTATAGAAAATTTTTTCAAAATTTTATTTTTATAGAAAATTTTGTCAAACTGAATTATTTACGTATTTATCTTATTTTTTTGTTTAATATATACCCCGTATGGACTAACTTATAATTGAGAACACGGTGTTAAGAAGTTTTAAGATACCTTGCCATCGGCAAGTGTTACCGCAATCCAAGTAATTCGATTGTGGATGACAGTCTTTAGTACAAGTTTCTATGCAATCCATGGTGGAGGGTACATAAGATTCGGCCTGGCCGAACTTACGGCCGTATATACTTGTTTGTATTAGTGTATCTTCAACATTACACTTCTACATTACACTCAGATTGGTATTTTGCTGATACTGTACTGCCTTCATATGCAATTCAGGTCTTTCCGGTGTCATCATATTGCCTGAATCCTATGTTTTCAATTTGATTTCCTCACAGTTGGAGGAAAGATAATCTTAGAACTACATAGAACCAAGTTGAAACTAATGCCACTATGATCCTAGCAGTTCTGTTTATTCATTGGTTGTCACTCAGATATTTTATTATTCCGCCCCTGCGAGACAAAGTTATATCCCAAAACAAAAAAAAAATTCTTGTCTATTTCTAACAACCAATTAACTGATTCATCTTGCGTGGTGTAGACAAAATACAACTGGGATGTGACTAAACTTCTTTTTTATCAGTGTATGATGTTGTTAAAATACTATTTCACACTTTTATTGGTACATACATCAGAAATGCGAAATTGTCTCTATAAAACCCTATGCAAAAAAATGTGCATTATAACTGGATTGAGTCATTAGCTACGATGGTTAAGTCATATCCATTACATGAATATGCCAACATTTACGTGTACGAAACTATATTACTTATTTTTATTGCAGTACATATTTGACATAAAGAGTTTTGATTTAGGCTAATTATCTTTTAAGCATTTTACTTTAGTAATGTCTATTGTGTGAAATTATTTGCATAAAAAAAACCCTGTAGCTAAACAAACAAAACAAAAACATACAATAAAAGAAGAACATGCAATATTGACCGATGTTATACCAATTCTGGATCGGGTTTTCAAAAACAGTGTTCAATTAGAAATGTTTATAGCACTTCGTGAATTTTATGGAGCACATAACCGTCCGTATTAACAGGTGGGCTGATAAGTCCGGTCTGACACATAGATGGCGTCGCTAGTATTAAATGCATATTATTTTTATATAGTACCAACCTTCAAATGATTCGTGTCAAAATTTGACGTCTGTAAGTCAATTAGTTTGTGAGATAGAGCGTCTTTTGTGAAGCAACTTTTGTTATTGTGAAAAAAAATGGAAAAAAAGGAATTTCATGTTTTGATAAAATACTGTTTTCTGAAGGGGGAAAATACGGTGGAAGCAAAAACTTGGCTTGATAATGAGTTTCCGGACTCTGCCCCAGGGAAATCAACAATAATTGATTGGTATGCAAAATTCAAGCGTGGTGAAATGAGCACGGAGAATGGTGAACGCAGTGGACGCCCGAAAGAGGTGGTTACCGACGAAAACATCAAAAAATCCACAAAATGATTTTGAATGACCGTAAAATGAAGTTGATCGAGATAGCAGAGGCCTTAAAGATATCAAAGGAACTTGTCGGTTATATTATTCATCAATATCTGGATATGCGGAAGCTCTGTGCAAAATGGGTGCCGCGCGAGCTCATATTTGACTAAAAACAACAACGTGTTGATGATTCTGAGCGGTGTTTGCAGCTGTTAACTCGTAATACACCCAAGTTTTTCCCATGGCTCTATCACTACACTCCTTAGTCCAATCGACAGTGGGCTGAGTGGACAGCGACCGGTGAACCGTCTTCGAAGCCTGGCAAGACTCAAAAGTCCGCTGGCAAAGTAATGGCCTCTGTTTTTTTGGGATGCGCATGGAATAATTTTTATCGATTATCTTGAGAAGGGAAAAACCATCAACAGAGTGACTATTAGATGGCGTTATTGGAGCGTTTGAAGGTCGAAATCGCGGCAAAACGGCCCCATATGAAGAAGAACAAGTATATACGGCCGTAAGTTCGGCCAGGCCGAAGCTTATGTACCCTCCATCATGGATTGCGTAGAAACTTCATCTAAACACTGCCATCCACAATCGAATTACTTAAGTTGCGGCAATGCTTGCCGATGGCAAGGTATCTTAAAATCTCCTAACACCATCTTTTAAATTGTATGTAAGTCCATACGTGGTATATATTAAACCAAAAAAGATCGATCCAATACGTATATAATTCAGTTTGACAAAGTAGATATAAAATTTTGACAAAATTTTCTACAGAAATAAAATTTTAACAAAATTTTCTATAGAAATAAAATTTTCACAAAATTTTCTATAGAAATAAAAATTTTGACAAAATTTTCTATAGAAAGAAAATTTTGACAAAAATTTCTACAGAAATAAAATTTTAACAAAATTTTCTATAGAAATAAACTTTTGACAAAATTTTCTATAGAAATAAAATCTAGGTAGATTTTTTTTGGCTCGAGTGATTATGAACCGAATAAAATTTGAACAAAATTTTCTCGGTTCTATAGAAATAAACTTTTGACAAAATTTTCTATAGAAATAAAATCTAGGTAGATTATTTTTGGCTCGAGTGATTATGAACCGAATAAAATTTGAACAAAATTTTCTATAGAAATAAAATTTTGACAAAATTTTCTATAGAAATAAAATTTTGACAATGATGAAAATTTTATTATGAACATTTTAACAAAATTTTCTCTATAAATAAAATTTTGACAAAATTTTCTATAGAAATAAAATTTTGACAAAATTTTCTATAGAAATAAAATTTTTGTAGATTATTTTTGGCTCTAGTGGCAACCATGATTATGAACCGATATGGACCAATTTTTGTGTGATTGGACCAATTTTGGTATGGTTGTTAGTGACCATATACTAACACCACGTGCCTAATTTGAACCGGATCGGATGAATTTTGCTCCTCCAAGAGGCTCCGGAGGTCAAATCTGGAGAATGTTTTATATAATTATGGACCGATATGGACCAATTCTGGCACGGTTGTTAAAGATCATATACTAACACCATGTTCCAAATTACAACCGGATTGGATGAAATTTGCTTCTCTTGGAGACTTCACAAATCTGAGGATCGGTTTATATGGGGGCTATATATAATTATGAACCGATGTGGACCAATTTTTGTATGGTTGTTAGAGACCATATACCAATATCATGTACCAAATATCAGGCGGATCGGATGAAATTTGCTTCTCGTTGAGGCTCCGCAAGCCAAATCTGGGGATCGGTTTATATGGGGGCTATATATAATTATGGACCGATGTGGGTCAATTTTCGCATGGTTGTTAGAGACCATATACCAAATTTCAGCCGGATCGGATGAAATTTGCTTCTCTTAGAGCAATCGCAAGCCAAATTTGGGGGTCCGTTTATATGGGGGCTATACGTAAAAGTGGACCGATATGGCCCATTTTCAATACCATCTGACCTACATCGATAACAACTACTTGTGCCAAGTTTCAAGTCGATAGCGTGTTTCGTTCGGAAGTTAGCGTGATTTCAACAGACGGACGGACGGACATGCTTAGATCGACTCAGAATTTCACCACGACCCAGAATATACATATATACTTTATGGGGTCTTAGAGCAATATTTCGATGTGTTACAAACGGAAGGACAAAGTTAATATACCACCATCCTATGATGGAGGGTATAAAAAAGTGTTGTTCCACCAAGACAACGCACCGTCCCACAAGTCATTGAGAACGATGGCAAAAATTCATGAATTGGACTTCGAATTGCTTCCCCACCCACCGTATTCTCCAGATCTGGCCCCCAGCGACTCTTTCTTGTTCTTAGACCTCAAAAGGAAAAAGGAAAAAATTTGGCTGCATTGAAGAGGTGATCGCCGAAACTGAGGCCTATTTTGAGGCAAAACCGAAGGAGTACTACCAAAATGGTATCAAAAAATTGGAAGGTCGTTATAATCGTTGTATCGCTCTTGAAGGGAACTATGTTGAATAATAAAAACGAATTTTGACAAAAAAAATGTGTTTTCTTTGTTAGACCGGGGACTTATCAGTCAACCTGTTAAAACTCCATTAATAACGTAATTACCAAATTTCAGTCTACATTCGCTCTTTTGGATGCCAAGCCACCGAAAAGAATGAGAAGAGTGCGTACAGAAGAAAATATTGCTGTTGTCGAGGTCAGTGTCGAAGAAACGGGCAATATTATATGACATAAATTATCTACCAAATAATTTTTTTTTTGTCATTTCATAATATGGCATTTAAACCACTATTTTGAAGACCTTGAGGACAACTATTTTAATCAAGGGATAGAGTTGCTAGAAAAGCGTTGGACTAAGTGTATTGAAGTTTCAGGGGATTATATTGAAAAATAAAAATATTTTTGAAAAACTGACTATTTTCAATGTAAGGCTAAGAAGTTTCCGAACCGCCCTCGTATCGGTTCATAATCATGGTTGCCAAGCCACCGAAAAGAATGAGAAGAGTGCGTACAGAAGAAAATATTGCTGTTGTCGAGGTTAGTGTCGAAGAAACGGGCAATATTATATGACATAAATTATCTACCAAATAAATTTTTTTGGTCATTTCATAATATGAAATTTCAAATCTGCAAGCTCTTAGAAAAACACCCTATACAATAATTGGCATTATTCTCTGATTATTTTCTTGTTCAAGAAAAGTTTGTATTTTGAAGAAAAAAATTGGAGTTAGAATTTGTCATTAGCTATATGAATTAAATGAAATTAATTTACAGTTGTGTGAAAAATAATAAGGACAGTCGCTTTCACCATCAATATGCCACTCAAATGGATCTTCCAGCAGGATAATAACCCATAACATACAGCAAGGTAGAAGATGTTCTACTGTTCTGGATAACAAAGGATCCGCAAATAAGTACCAATGTAACACTACGGCTCTATGGTACAATATTCAGTATAAACCCTACGAAATAGGAAATAGGTGCAAACAACCACTGACGGACATATCACAGGACTGGTACCGGTGCTCCAGTTTGTCGTAATTTTTAAATAGTCATAATTTATTGATTTCCATACTCGCTTGAAATTATTCGTATTTCACATTTAGTGAAATACGATTAGAATAACCTATTGTTCAACATAGTTCGAAAGTTTTTCACTTCTGATGTGATTCTTGGCAAAAAGGAAACAGATTCCAAATAGTTTGTCCTAGACTGGTTGATGAGTACCTGTCTATGAGGTGCTCCTACTAAATTGTCCCAGGACGTGTCCTTTTGAATGAGTCCAAGACGTGTCCTAAAGTGTAAATTTATCCCGTCAATGACAAACCCATGTTACTGATTCATGAGTACCTGTCTATGAGGTGCTCCTACTAAATTGTCCCAGGACGTGTCCTTTTGAATGAGTCCAAGACGTGTCCTAAAGTGTAAATTCATCCCGTCAATGACAAACCCATGTTAAAGTGACCGGTCCCCTTCATACGTTTTGATCAGAATTGGGACTGGTCCATACACACCAGGGACTAGTCCTGTACCGGTCGTGTGGATGATCCATTTCCCGTAGGGAATATCTATATATTTTTATTTAATTTGGTAATAGGTTTAAACTTTCATGAAGTGTCCTTATTCCCACACGTAAATCATATCAATTTATAACAAATCACAAAAATATCGAATTACTCGTACAACAGTAACAAATATTTTATTTCTAATTTTGTCGCTACCTTTTAAGAAAAAATAAATCGTTTAAACAAGAAAGAATTTCGATTTTTGTTCGGCTTTTAATGTTATCTAAATGTGGGTAGGCACTGTTCCTATTATTTTTCACATAAATGTATATTAAAATAAAATTGAAAATAGCTGAACTAAAATAAAAATTAAATTTTAAATTAAAATTAAATTAGAAACTGAATGGAATCAAGAGACCTCCGGAGCCTCTTGGAGGCGCATAATTCATCCGATCAGGTTGAAATTTGGTACGAGGTGTAGGCATATGGTATCTAACAACCATGCCACAAATTGGTCCATATCGGTCCATAATTATATATAGCCCCCATATAAACCGATCTCCAGATTTAAACTCCGGAGCCTCTTGGAGGAGCAAAATTCATCCGATCTGGTTGAAATTTGGTACGTCGTGTAAGTATATGGTCTCTAACAACCATGGAAAAATTGGTCCTTATCGGCCCATAATTATATAGAGCCCCCATATACATCGATTCCCAGATTTGACCTCCGGAAGCTCTTGGAGGAGCAAATTTCATCCGATTCAGTTGAAATTGGAAATGTGGTGTTAGCATATGGTCTCTAACAACCATGCAAAAATTGGTATATATCGGTCCATAATTATATAGAGCCCCCATATACATCGATCCCCAGATTTGACCTCCGGAACCTCGTGGAGGAGCAAA
The DNA here is from genome assembly GCF_050003625.1 of Haematobia irritans. NCBI lineage: Eukaryota > Metazoa > Arthropoda > Insecta > Diptera > Muscidae > Haematobia > Haematobia irritans. Next base: position 25,998,630 of record NC_134400.1, read on the forward strand.
ATTCATCCGATGCGGCTGAAATTTAATACGTGGTGTTAGTATGTGGTCTCTAACAAACATGGAAAAATTGGTCCATATCGGCCCATAATAATGTCCGGTTGAAATTTGGAACATGGTGTTAGTATATGACCGCTAACAACCATGCCAAATCGGTCTGTAGTTATATATAGCCGATCCCCAATGACGCAAAAATTGGTCAATATCGGTTCATAATCATGGTTGCCACTCGAACCACAAACAATCTACCAAAATTTTATTTCTATAGAAAATTTTGTCAAAATTTTATTTCTATAGAAAATTTTGTCAAAATTATATTTCTATAGAAAATTTTATCAAAATTATATTTCTATCGAAAATTTTGTCAAAATTTTATTTCTATAGAAAAATTTGTCAAAATTTTATTTCTATAGAAAATTTTGTCAAAATTTAACTTCTATAGAAAATTTTGTCAAAATTATATTTCTATAGAAAATTTTATCAAAATTTTATTTCTATAGAAAATTTTGGCAAAATTTTATTTCTATAGAAAATTTTGGCAAAATTTTATTTCTATAGAAAATTTTGTCAAACTGAATTATATACACCCAAAAAAATAATTCTTTCCTCCCAAACGAAATTTTAGACAAACAAAGTTCGTTTCTCATTTGCTTTTCGTTGAAAGGAAGTGTATTTTGAAGAAAAGTATATACTTTTTGTGATAAACGTTTATTCTTTTCCAGGATGTAAAAACAATTTCATAAAGACTTGCTCAAAATTTTTTTTTCTGGCTAATTGCATTTTCCCTCACATCTTTCTCACTTCCACGAAGTTTTTTAGTTCTTAGCACCTTTTTCTGTAACACAAACAATGTAGAAGAAATTATACGATTTTATAAATTTTAAAATTTTTTTTTTTTACCTTTCGCCTGGACGGAGAATCGAACCGCGGACCATGCAATATGTAAGCCAACACACTATCCACTGGGCCATGTAGCCGTTATTGGCATCAATAGACAATTACCCATATAAGTTATATTTATATAGCATAGCTTGCTGCACCCACGAGCCGATTAAACAAAGTTTATTTAACAGAAAAATACATTTAGTTGGGCACCGTGGAGCAGTGGTTGCTACGTCCGGGAGCCACCGTGGTGCAATGGTTAGCATGCCCGCCTTGCCTACACAAGGTCGTGGGTTCGATTCCTGCTACGACCGAACACCAAAAAGTTTTTCAGCGGTGGATTATCCCACCTCAGTAATGCTGGTGACATTTCTGAGGGTTACAAAGCTTCTCTAAGTGGTATCACTGCAATGTGTAACGCCGTTCGGACTCGGCTATAAAAAGAAGGTCCCTTGTCATTGAGCTTAACATGGAATCGGGCAGCACTCAGTGATAAGAGAGAAGTTCACCACTGTGGTATCACAATGGACTGAATAGTCTAAGTGAGCCTGATACATCGGTCTGCCACATAACCTAACCTAACCTAACCTACGTCCGACTTGCATGCCAAGGTTCGTGGGTTCGATCCCTGCTTCGACCAAAGTTTTTTTTTTTTAACTATATTCCAGATATGGTCGGAAGATTCCGAAAAAAATTTTCAACATTACAATCTACTATATTAAATTTTTACTATGAACTGTAAAATGTGTCTTATTAAAGAACTAAATTTAGAAAAGAACAGTGTTTGATATAAATGAAATGGACTGTGTTGTTGGTTCAAATTTTTTTTTTTTTGAAAAAATAAAAATTTTGTAACAAACGAATTTTTATACCCTGTGCCACACTGTGGAACAGGGTATTATAAGTTAGTGCATATGTTTGCAACACCCAGAAGGAGACGAGATAGACACATGGTGTCTTTGACAAAAATGCTCAGGGTGGGCTCCTGAGTCGATATAGCGATGTCCGTCTGTCCGTGAACACATTTTTGTAATGAAAGTCTAGGTCGCAGTTTTAGTCCAATCGACTTCAAATTTGGCACAAATATGTGTTTTGGCTCAGAATAGATCCCTATTGAATTTGGAAGAAATCGGTTCAGATTTAGATATAGCTCCCATATATATATATATATATATATATATATATATATATATAGATATATCTATATTTCCCTCGATATGGACTTATATGGCCCCAGAAGCCAGAGTTTTACCCTAATTTGCTTAAAATTTTGCACAAACATAACAATTAGTACTATAGTCAAGTGTGCCAAATTTGATTGAAATCGGTTCAGATTTAGATATAGCTCCCATATATATCTTTCGCCCGATATGGACTAATACGGTCCCAGAAGCCAGTGTTTTACCCCAATTTGGTTGAAATTTTGCGCAGGGAGTAGAATTAGCATTGTAACTATGCGTGCCAAATTTGGTTGAAATCGGTTCAGATTTGGATATATCTCCCATATATAGCTTTCGCCCGATTTACACTCATATGACCACAGAGGCCAATTTTTTGCTCCGAAATTTTGCACAGGGAGTAGAATTAGCTTTGTTGCTATGCGTGCCAAATTTGGTTGAAATCGGTTCAGATTTAGATATAGCTCCCATATGTATGTTTTTCTGATTTCGACAAAAATGGTCAAAATACCAACATTTTCCTAGTAAAATCGCCATTGCTTAGTCGAAAAGTTGTAAAACTGACTCTAATTTTCCTAAACTTCTAATACATACATATCGAGCGATAAATCAAACTTTTGCGAAATGTCTTTAAAATTGCTTCAGATTTAAATGTTTCACATATTTTGTGTTCCACCCTAGTGCATTAGCCGACTTAAATTTTGAGTCTATAGATTTGTAGAAGTCTATCAAATTCTGTCCAGATCGAGTGATATTTAAATGTATGTATTTGGGACAAACCTTTATATATAGCCCGCAACACATTTGACGGATGTGATATGGTTTCGAAAATTTAGATCTACAAAGTGGTGCAGGGTATAATATAGTCGGCCCCGCCCGACGTTAGACTTTCCTTACTTGTTTTTTACTAACATTGTGTTCCATCCTAGTGCATTAGCCGACTTAAATTTTGAGTCTATAGATTTTGTAGAAGTATATCAAATTCTGTCCAGATCGAGTGATATTTAAATGTATGTATTTGGGACAAACCTTTATATAAAGCACCCAACACATTTGACGGATGTGATATGGTATCGAAAATTTAGATCTACAAAGTGGTGCAGGGTATAATATAGTCGGCCCCGCCCGACTTTAGACTTTCCTTACTTGTTAATTTTAAATTTCTTTATTGAAAATTGAATTCCATAAATTTATTTACAAAAAAAGGACTTACCCTTTTGATTCGTATTAATGTACTATCAATGTACGTTTTTAATGGAATTAATTCTTTCGAAAAAAAAACACAAACGATGATAAAAAATAATTATATGTTTTAAATGTAACTGCTTATTTAAATTCAATTAAATATTGTGGTAATTAAATCGTGACATTTCATTGTTAAAACCTTTGAATGGAATTAGAAAAAAAAACTTCTAGCGACCTCAAATTTACTTACACGACACAGAGAACTGTTTGATTTTAATTTAATGTGAATTACCAATCCAATTGTGATGGAAGAACTCAACTTCACTTGAAGGTGGAATAAACCAATATCAAGGCTATAACAACTTTATGGAAAAAAGTACCAAGGTGAGAGACTCAAGTGAATGAGTGTGTTACACGCCGACAATTTGTGTTTCAAATTCAAGAACATTTGAAGAAGTGATAAGATCAAATCGTTATTCTGTACAAACTTCAAATAATTATGCTTGCTAATGAATCGCTTAACACCTGAGCTGTGAATTTCATTATGTAGCTGCTTTAACATTGGCAGTATGTCTGTTGAAAGATGCGTTTTGGAACATTGAGAAATATCTACAAGTGAAAATTTTCATTGAAATCTGGAGAGATAAATTTGCATTTAGCATAGGGCCGTGAAATGAGAAAAATGAACTAGTTCATATGAAAATGTAACAAAATTCTATTCACATTTTTGAAATTTCCTTAAAGCATTGTTAAATTAATGAAAATTTGCTGAGATTTTTGGATTTTTAACTGCCATTTACGATTTTTTTTCATAAATGCACAAATTAAAGAAAAATAAAGAAAAATAGTTGTTGCCAAAATAACAACGTTGTAGTTCAATATTTCTACACCGAAAACAAGCATGTACGTTTCCCAAGTTTATGCCATATATCCCAAAAAGAGAATGAAAAATTCCAGAAATGAGATCTGTATCCTAATTTTAATTTTATTGAGACTAGATTTAAAGCAAGATAACTCCCTAAAAATATCTTTATTTTAAATAAGCATCATCTTTGGCTCGAAATCAATACGACAATCCTTAAAGGAAGGTTAATATTGTTCGATTCGAATAAATTTTTTTTTAATATATTTTTCATATCAATCAAATATTTATCCGTGCCTTTTAGATGTATAGATTACTTTTAATGTATGATAAGATTAGATAAAATTAATGTATGACATTATTGAAAAAAATCTTATCGGTCGTTGGCATTTTTAACAAGTAAGTAAAGTAGAAAGTCGGGCGGGGCCGACTATATCATACCCTAAACCACCCTTACTGAATTAGTAATCATAAGCATTTGTGGGGTAACATTGATATAGGTCTGGGAGATAAACCGCAGTTGAATATTCAAGAAAATTAAGGGGTACATGTGTATGGGTGCTTTGTCTCAATCTGACTATAGCTCATAGTGTTGCCAAGGAAAATGTTCGGTTTACCCTACAAGGACCAATAAAGTTCCCTACTTTTTCATACATTCTCAAACAATTTTCCCTACAATATTTTCGTTAAATTTAAACAAATTTTACAAAACAAAAATATCTTAAAACATGAAAATGCAACGTATATAATCCAGAAAATAAATTTGTATTACCACCACGGTTGCCACAGTTGGTAGAATTCTACCAAAAGTAGTAACATTTTGGAAAACGTTTCAATAAACAATTTTTTTTGAGAAATTTTTCTATAGAAATAAAATTTTGATAATAAATTCTATAGAAATAAAATTTTGAAAAAAAAAATCCATAGAAATAACATTATGAAAAATTTTTTTATAGAAATAATATTTTGAAAAAAAATTTCTATAGAAATACAATTTTGACAAAATAAAGGAATAAAGTTTTGACAAAAATTTCTATAGAAATATTTGTTTGGTAGATTTGTGGTAATCTTCAAATTTTTTTTAGATTTGTTTTTGGCACGCGTGGTAGCTGTTGATACCACACATTGTTAAAGATCAAGCCTTGCCGGCATTTCTAATTCTTCCTCTAGGGTTACCAAAATGTAAAAATTATTACAAATTGTGTTGAGTGAAAATTTCCCCACATTGTGGCCCTACCTCCCTACAAGACGCTAAATTTTAGAACATAAAACCTACATATAGAAACCTGTAAGCTATATGTAAATCTGAACCAATTTGCATAATATTTTGCGGGTTTTATTGATACCACAAAAGGTTACCTTGTGCAAAATTTGAGTAAGATCAGTTATGAAATGAGGCCTCTATGGTCAAACATAAGGTTATTAGGGGCAAATTTTTCAAAATCGAGCGATACATATATGGGAGCTATATCTAAATCTGAACCGATTTCGATGAAATTTTGCACATACCGTTAGTACTATAGAGGACTAGATCTAGCCAACGTTGAGTAAGATCGGATAATAAATAAGGGTTCTATGGTCAAATTTGAGAAAATCGGGCTGTACATATATATGGGAGCTATAGCTAAATCTGAACCGATTTGGATGATTTCTTGCACATATAGTTAGTGCTATAGAAGATTACATTTGGCCAACTTTGAGTAAGATCGGTTGATAAATAAGGGTTTTATGACCTAATTTGGCAAAATCGGGCGATGCATATATATGGGAGCTATATCTAAATCTGAACCGATTTCGATGAAATTTTGCAGACTTAAAGGGTGATGCAGAAGATTATTTTGTGCTAAATTTGACGACGATCGGTTAATTAAAAAGTGCAACGTGACCCCATTTGTCGAAATCGGGCGATACATATATATGGGAGCTATATCTAAATTTGATCCGATTTCTTCCAAATTCAATAGCGTTTTTCCTTGTGCCCAAAAAATTCCCTGTACCAAATTTCATCAAAATCGGTTAATAATTGCGACTGGAATCCTGTGAACAACACATACATGGACAGACGGACGGACGGACACCAAGCACTAGATCTATATATTTTAAAAATTCATCAATTTCAATTCATCAATTACAGGGTAAAGAGCTAGATTTCGTGCACTTCTGTAAACTGTTCATTTCCACCTCACGACTTGTAATATACACATTGAATATTACACGTTATTAATATAATCATGTAGAAAAATATTATATATTATATGGGTTTTTATTTCTCGGATATATCATTCAATCATTTTATCGATCGATCGCTTATTTATCATACTCGACACAAAATCTTTAGAAACGCACATTTTTCAGTGCAATTAATGTTTTAATTGGAATAAGTGATTGAAGACATTTCAATTATAAATTAATTGGATCAATTAATTTTAATTAAATGAACGTTTATAATATTTACTTTAAAAATATTATTCATAAATTTTGACTCTTTGAAATTTTCGTCCCTCCGTTTAAGTCATATGTCTTTGAAGTAAGACAAAAACTTTTTTGTACCCTGCTCCACACTGAGGAACAGGGTATTATAAGTTAGTGCATATGTTTGCAACACCCAGAAGGAGACGAAATAGACACATGGTGTCTTTGGCAAAAATGCTCAGGGTGGGCTCCTGAGCCGATATAGTCTGTCCGTGAACACATTTTTGTAATCAAAGTCTAGGTCGCAGTTTTAGTCCAATCGACTTCAACTTTGGCACAAGTATGTGTTTTGGCTCAGAATAGAACCCTATTGATTTTGGAAGAAATCGATTCAGATTTAGATATAGCTCCCATATATATATTTCGCCCGATATGGACCTATATGGCCCCAGAAGCCAGAGTTTTACACTAATTTGCTTAAAATTTTGCACAAGAAGAACAATTAGTACTATAGCCAAGTGTGCTAAATTTTATTGAAATCGGTTCAGATTTAGATATAGCTCCCATATATATCTTTCACCCGATATGGACTAATACGGTCCCAGAAGCCAGAGTTTTGCCCAAATTTTGCACTAGAAGTACAATTAGTAGTGTTGTCAAGTGTGCCAAATTTTATTGAAATCGGTTCAGATTTAGATATAGCTCCCATATATATCATTCACCCGATTTACACTCATATGCAGCGTTGCCAATTTAGCTTTTTTCCCGCTAGATTTGGCTTTTTTTGAAGACGTTTAGCGGGAAAAAAATTCATTTAGCTTCTAGCTTTTTTTCTGGCTTTTTTTCATGACCCTTTTAGCTATTTTTGGCTTTTTTATTTTCGACATGTTTCTATTGAAATATGGATAAAACGGCGTTTTTATCTAAGCCTTGCTGCAAGAATAAGGGTTTCCACATATTTCAAAGCTCAGTTGAAACATTAATAATGATTCCAGCCATTATGCGGGCATTTTTGTAGCAAATACACCTTGTTGTAAAGTTTTTTCATCATATTCAAGTTATCGTAAACTTTAAATCTACTATTACCATACAAATTTGTTAGATAAACTGTCAGTAAATTATTGGGAATATTAACATTTGACTCGTTTATCCTTTTTATGTTATTATAATATTCTAAAGTTATTGCGATATTACTAAATTAAAATAGTAGATGTGAATTGCTTTGTGCACTGAAAAATTATTGTCGTGAGGCCAAAGATTTCATCTCCTTAAAATACGAACGCGAATTTTGGTTATAATAGCATTTGTGAATTTCTCTTATATAAACTCTTTTCCTTGTCCAAAAGACGATAAAGTCGTTTTGTCCTTATAATTAAGTGTTTCAACTTAAAAATGGGTATGTTTTCATGAAAGAACGAAGAATTAATGAAATAGTCTTTAAATGTGAGGAGTTTTTGCATCTTAACCACAAACCAAAATAGCGTTCAAAAATAGAAGATGTTTTTCAACACTTTATTTTAAAAACGTATACATACAATAATTTCTACTTGAAGTCGAGTCTGAATTTGGAAATTTAAATTGGCGTTAGCACGTTTTCAAAGCTCATGAAGAAGTTTTGATAGCTCATGAAGAAAATGAAAATGTTTTTACTGGGAAATGTAAACTGTAGGTATTTTCTACAATTTAAATAAAAGTAATGTATTTCGAATTTCTCACAATTTCAAAACCAAACTAAAATTTTATTTAAAAAAATGACAAATCATTTTTTTTTTACCAAATCCAAAGCATGCTTAGATTATTTAATATTTTAAAATAACAAGTAAATAAAATAGAGGTGTTGGGAAGGTAGCTCCCACAAAACGAAGGACTTCCAGTAAAAAATTTGTGATAGTAATCAAAATGTATCGAATACGCAAACAGAGCTAATATGCCTTAGATATTGTTACAGTCTCACAGAAGTGGAATTAAAATGAAAATAATATGCATTTTAAGTGAAATAAAGCCTTTAAGTTTGTTAAATTTCAATCAAAAATGTGACTTTTGATACAAAAAAATTTAGCTTTTTTTCTAGCTATTTTTTAGTATTTTTTAGCTTTTTTAGCTATTTTTTTGGGCAAATCTAGCGGTTTTTGGTGAAACAATTCTGGCAACGCTGCTCATATGATCACAGTGGCCAATCTTTTACTCCGATTTAATTGAAATTTTGCACAGAGAGTAGAATTAGCATTGTAGCTATGCGTGCTAAATTTGGTTGAAATCGGTTCAGATTTAGATATATCTCCCATATATAGCTTTCGCCCGATTTACACTCATATGACCACAGAGACCAATTTTTAACTCCGATTTAGTTGAAATTTTGCACAGGGAGTAGAATTAGCATTGTAGCTATTCGAGCCGAATTTGGTTGAAATCGGTTCAGATTTAGATATAGCTCCCATATATATGTTTTTCTGATTTCGACAAAAATGGTCAAAATACCAACATTTTCCTTGTTAAATCGCCACTGCTGAGTCGAAAAGTTGTAAAAATGACTTTAATTTTCCAAAACTTCTAATACATATATATCGAGCGATAAATCATAAATACACTTTTGCGAAGTTTCCTTAAAATGGCTTCAGATTTAAATGTTTCCCATATTTTTTACTAACATTGTGTTCCACCCTAGTGCATTAGCCGACTTAAATTTTGAGTCTATAGATTTTGTAGAAGTCTGTCAAATTCTGTCCAGATCGAGTGATATTTAAATGTATGTATTTGGTACAAACCTTTATATATAGCCCACAACACATTTGACGGATGTGATATGGTATCGAAAATTTAGATCTACAAAGTGGTGCAGGGTATAATATAGTCGGCCCCGCCCGACTTTAGACTTTCCTTACTTTTTTTTATTTAAAAAAATCAAAAACAAACAATAGTTAATTTCTCTTGGCACAAAAAAATTCTACACTAAAAATAAATAAAAACAAGTATATACGGCCGTAAGTTCGGCCAGACCGAATCATATGTACCCTCCACCAAGGATTGCATAGAAACTTCTACTAAAGACTGTCATCCACAATCGAATTACTTGGGTTCCGGTAACACTTGCCGATGACAAGGTATCTTAAAACTTTGTTTGTCTAAAATTTCTTTTGGGAGGAAAGAATTATTTTTTTGCGTGTATAGACCGATTTGACATGGTTGTTAGCGGCCATATACTAACACCATGTACCAAATTTCAGCTGGATCGGATGAAATTTGCTTCTCTTAGAAGCTCCGCAAGCCAAATCTTGGGATCGGTTTATATGGGGGCTATATATAATTATGGACCGATGTGGACCAAGTTTTGCATGTTTGTTAAAGACCATATACTAACACCATGTACCAAATTTCAGCAGGATCGGATGAAATTTGCTTCTCTTAGAGGCTCCGCAAGCCAAATCTGGGGATCGGTTTATATGGGGGTTATATATAATTATGGACCGATGTGGACCAATTTTTGCATGGTTGTGAGAGATCATATACCCCATGTACCAACTTTCAACCGGATCGGATAAATTTTGCTCCTCCAAGAGGCTCCGCAAGCATCGGTTTATATGGGGGCTATATATAATTATGGACCGATGTGGACCAATTTTTGCATGGTTGTGAGAGATCATATACACCATGTACCAAATTTCAACCGAATCGAATGAATTTTGCTCATCCATGAGGCTTATCTTAGAGGATCCGCAAGCCAAATCTGGGGATCGGTTTATATGGGGCTATATATAATTATGGACCGATGTGGACCAATTTTTGCATGGTTGTGAGAGATCATATACTAACACCATGTACCAAATTTCAACCGGATCGGATGAATTTTGCTCCTCCAAGAGGCTCCGCAAGCAAACACATCGAAATATTGCTGTAAGACCCCATAAAGTATATATATTCTGGGTCGTGGTGAAATTCTGAGTCGATCTAAGCATGTCCGTCCGCCTGTTGAAATCACGCTAAATTACGAACGAAATAAGCTATCGACGTGAAACTTGGCACAAGTAGTTGTTATTGATATAGGTCGGATGGTATTGCAATTGGGCCATATTGGATCACTTTTAGCTATAGCACTCATATAAATCGATCCCCAGAATTGACCTTACGAAGGAGAAAAATTCATCCGATTCAGTTGGAATTTAGTACGTAATGTTAGTATATCTCCTCTAACCAACATGCAAAATTTGGTCCATATCGATTCATTATTATATATAGCCTCCATATAAACCGAGCTATACGAGACTTCTTTGAAGAGCAAACTACATACGATCCGGTTGAAAGTTGGTACATGATGTTAGTCCATAATGGTCCATAATTATATATAACTGCCGTATAAACCGACCTTCCAAGATTTAACTTCGGAAGGAACAAATTTCATCTGACCCAGTTGAAATTAGGCCTTCTAGTTATCATGCGAAAATTGGTTCATCTTTTTTATAACGCATTTTCTTTTAGACCACATATGATAAACAAGTTAACCCTTTCACTACCGAAATAAACCTAATATTAAAAACTTTAACTTTTCTTCTGTTTTTACTTGTACTAACAGCATGTAAAACAAAAATTGTCATTTTGAGAACCTACCTCAATTATTTCAAGATCTATATGAGCTTCTTCTGAAAACTTGATTCTTGAATTGTGACATTTAGCCTATAATATCTTTCACAGTGTGAAAAAAAAAATACAAAAAAGAAACCGTAAAAGTATCAGCTATAGTTTTTGTATAAATGTCCATTTACTAGAAACATACAGTAGAAAAATTGTCTCAAATTTACGTATTTTTCGTTTATTGTTAAAGAAGTTAATAAAAATGTATTTTAGTGCTCACCAATATGGAAAATATGTATAGCTTATTTAGATTGAAGCCTCTACTTTAAAATAACGTCGAGAAATAAATCGAAACTAAGTGAGAAAATAGAATTTGGTGTCTTTTTCGAATGTCCTTCTAGGTGGACATCGGTAGTGAAAGGGTTAAGGATAGTGAAAGGGTTAAGGAAATTTTTGTATTTGCTTTACAACGAAAAAAAAAAACACATTCAGCGCCAAAACAAAACTTTGCTTGTCTGAAGTTTCATTCCTCAGAAATGAAAACTCTTATTTCAGTGTATACAGTCTATGCGATTCTTGAGGATATACATAAAGAAATTAATAACAATTTTCTTAAGTAAATAGGCACAGTTTTTATTTTTTTTATTTAATCCTTTTTGTTATAAACAAAAACACATCGCTTACGAATTTCACTATCACTAAACAACTTTAAACAATGGTTTTTTTTCCGCCGTTGAAACGATCCTTTCCTTTCGAACAATATGAGACTACTGAGAGTGACTAGATTTTGCCAAGATTTTCAATGTGAAGGTAATGTGGCTGCTGTTGGTTGAGTGTGAAGCGGTAACAACTTGGTGAGCTTTTTTCTAGTTTCGCTGCCTGTTAGTGTAGCTATTACAACAACTACAGCATTATAGTATTTTGCACGTCCAATTGAATGTATATTTAACATAGTAAGATATACTAACCACTTCTCCTCCCTCCTCATCAGTCACAGAAGCATTAATTCATAAAATCGCATTGTTGGCGATAATGATATTTGATGTCCAGTTGTAGATAGCATTTCCCGGTTTATTAGCAGTCATAGTAAAGCTCTATTGTCAACCACGGATGGGGCTGGTAAACTTGTTTAAGAATTTTACTATGATCTCGTATCTGTGCGACGCCATAAACACCGGCATACAAATGTGAGGTGTGAACCAGATATGATGGCTTCATTTATTTTATGAAGTTCATTGATATTTGTCAAGACAAAAACCTTTAACCATTAAATATACATTAATTAAAAAATTTGTGGCAAAGGGCTAAATTATACACCCTAAAAACACATATCTCACATGTCTCAACCACACTGCGCTTTCGTTATTTTTATACCCTCCACCATACACTGAGAAAACAGTGAACCCACCAGGAAGAAAACTTTCGGTTAATTTTAGAAAATGTTTAATGATATTTGTCAAGACAAAAACCTTTAACCATTAAATATACAGAGAAAATTTGTGGCAAAGGGCTAAACTATACACCCTAAAAACACATATCTCACATGTCTCAACCACACGGCGCTTTCGTTATTTGTATACCCTCCAGCATACACTGAAAAAAATCACGCCGATGTAGTAAAAGTAAGTTAATATTTTTCGACAAATTCAAGAAAATTTATTAGACATAACTAAGTTTTTTCACTTGTTAAAGAAAATTTTGTAGTTTGAAGGAAAAACTTGCAGTTCAAAATTGCAAGAATGTCTTTAGTGACATACGAAGTTCATGATGGGCGCATTTTTGGTAAAATGTACAAATTTAAAGAAATTCTGAACTATTTTGTGGAAGACACGAATTTAGTTAATCTTTATGCTTCATTTGAGTATATTTTTTCCTCGGTTTTAATTAATTTAACTAACGTACACAAAAAACAAGTAAGGAAAGTCTAAAGTCGGGCGGGCCGACTATATTATAACCTGCACCACTTTGTAGATCTAAATTTTCGATACCATATCACATTCGTCAAATGTGTTGGGGGTTAAATATATATAAAGGTTTGTCCCAAATACATACATTTAAATATCACTCGATCTGGGCAGAATTTGATAGACTTCTACAAATTCTATAGACCCAAAATTTAAGTCGGCTAATGCACTAAGGTGGAACACAATGTTTGTAAAAAAATATGAGTAAGATTTAAATCTGAAGCAATGTTAAGGAAACTACGCAAAAGTTTATTTATGATTTATCCCTCGATATATATATATGTATTTGAAGTTAAGGAAAATTACAGCCAGTTTTACAACTTTTCGACTAAGCAGAGGCGATTTTACAAGGAAAATGTTGGTATTTTGACCATTTTTGTCGAAATCAGAATAAAATATATATGAGAACTATATAAATCTGAACCGATTTCAATCAAATTTGACACACATAGCAACAAAGCTAATTTAACACCCTGTGCAAAATTTCAACTAAATCGGAGTAAAAAATTGGCCTCTGTGGTTGTATATGTGTAAATCGGGCGAAAGCTATATATGGGAGCTATATCTAAACCTGAACCGATTTCAATAAAATTTGGCACACTTGACTACACTACCAATTGTACTCCTAGTGCAAAATTTCAACCAAATTGGGCCAAAACTCTGGCTTCTAGCACCATATTAGTCCATATCGGGCGAAAGATATATATGGTAGCTATATCTAAATCTGAACCGATTTCCAAATTTGGCATACATGACTACACTACTAGCTGTGCACCTTGTGCAAAATTTCTCCCTAATTGGGTTAAAATTCTGCCTTCTAGGACCATATTAGTCCATATATATATATCCCTTTCCGACCTATAGCCGATCCACGTGATAGATTTTCCTAAATTTTTCAATTCTGTTATTTATGTGTACATAGAACATTTTAAATTATTAAGTTTGTTCAGTTTGATCCTGTATCCTGTTTTTTTAGGATACGTACAATTGTTGCAGTCCGGTAAATTCCGGTAAAAGTCCGGATGTAAAAATATCAAAAAACACAAAATAATCACGAAGTTACTGTTTGCATACAATATTTAAAATGTTTTCTTATTGAAAACACTTGTTTGATGAAATATTCCACAATTTAAATAATTTTAATATATTTGCAAACTTACATCTTCCACTCATTTTTACAAATGCGCAAAGTACACTGCTGAAACTACAAAATTAATATGAAAAGCAAATATTTATAACGGTTCTTCACATTCTTAGACAAAGAGAGAGCATACACCATTATTTTTTTGCCGCTCTTATCGCAGTACGTCATATATTAAAGAAATTATAGAGACTTAAACTTACACGCACAATTGTGCGTACACGGTCGGAAAGGGATATATATATATATATATATATATATATATATATATATATATATATATATATATATATATATATATATATATATATATATATATATATATATATATATATATATATATATATATATATATATATATATATATATATATATATATATATATATATGGGAGCTATATCTAAATCAGAACCGAATTCTTCCAAAAACAATAGGGTTCTATCCTGCGCCAAAACACATACTTGTGCCACATTTGAAGTCGAATGGACTAAAAGTGCGACCTAGACTTTGATTACATAAATGGGTGGGAGCCACTGTGGTGCAATGGTTAGCATGCCCACCTTGCATACACAAAGTCGTGGGTTCGATTCCTGCTTCGACCGAACACCGAAAAATTTTTCAGCGGTGGATTATCCCACCTCAGTAATACTGGTGACATTTCTGGGCGTTTCAAAATTTCTCTAAGTGGTTTCACTGCAATGTGGAACGCCGTTCGGACTCGGCTATAAAAAGGAGGTCCCTTGTCATTGAGCCTAACATGGAATCGGGCAGCACTCAGTGATAAGAGAGAAGTTCACCAATGTGGTATCACAATGGACTGAATAGTCTAAGTGAGCCTGATAAATCGGGCTGCCACCTATCCTAACCTAACCTAACCTTCTGGGTGTTGCAAACATATGCACTAACTTACAATACCCTGTTCCACAGTGTGGCGCAAGGTATGACTATTAGAGTAAAGGAAACTTTCTCCAAACATAATAATGCCATGAACTAAAAAAAAGTTAAATTGGCTTTAGTGAAATAGAGAGTTCACTTTTTTTTTTGAGTGTAGGATGGGGTGTACTAACGTTGTCATTCCGTTTGTAACACATCGAAATATTCTAAGACCCCATAAAGTATATAAATTCTGGGTCGTGGTGAAATTCTGAGTCGATGATCTAAGCATATCCGTCCGTCTGTTGAAATCATGCTAACTTCCGAACGAAACCAGATATCGACTGAAACTTGGCTTAGAAAAGCAAATTTCATCCGATCCTGTTGAAATTTGGTACGTGCTGTTAGTATAGTATGCAAAAATTGATCCCTATCGGTCCAAATTATATATAGCCCCCATAAAAACCGATCCGCAGATTTGAACTCCGGAGCCTCTTGGAGGAACAAAATTCATCCGATCTGATTGAAACTTGGTACGTGGTGTAAGTATATAGTCTCTAATAATCATGTAAGAATTGGTCCATATCGGTCCATAACTATATATATAGCCCCCATATAAACCGGTCTCAAGATTTGACCTCCGGAGCCTTTTGGAGAAGCAAAATTCATCCGATCCGGTTAAAATTTGGTACGTGGTATTAGTATATGGTATTTAACAACCATGCCAAAATTGGCCCATATCGGCCCATAATCATATATAGCACCCCTATAAACCGATTTGGTTTTGGAGCTTCTTGGAGGAGCAAGTTTCACCCGATTGAATTGAGATTTAGTACATTGTGCTAGTATATGACCGCTAACAACCATGCCAAACTAGGTCCATATTGGTCTAGCCCTTAGATAAACCGATCCCCAATCACACAAAAATTGGTCCACATGGGTTCATAATTGTATATAGCCCCCATATAAAGCGACCCTTATATAGCTCTTAGATAAACCGATCCCCACACGCTCACAAAAAATCGCTTCTGTAACATATACTCCCAAACATATTTTGCTTCAAGCATATACATTTTTGGGTATTGCCCAAACATTTATATGTTTGATCTTTTCTAATATATAATATGTTTGAAAGCATATTAGTCTAAACAATATATGTTTGGGTAGTCTAAGTTCCAGACATTTTGCACCCAAAAATATTATATGCTTAAAAAAAATTCTCCCAAACAATATTGTGCTCAAAATTTTATTTATTTATTTATATATTTACAATCATAATGAATTATGAAAATAAACAGGTAATATAGGTGCTAACAACATAGGTTTTCGACCTGAATGCTCAAAATTTTGTTTCTGCCCAATTGTATATTCCCCAACATCTTTCTCACTTCCACGAGATTTTTTAGTTCTTAGCACCTTTTTCTGTAATACAAACATTGTAGAAGAAATTATTCAATTGTATGATTTTTTTTTATTTTAATTTTACCTTTTGCCGGACGGGGATTCGAACAGCGGACCACACAGTTTGTAAGGATCAAAGAAGTAGCTGATCAATTGCCCAAGGAAAAATAAAATGTTAATTTTGTAATAACAAGCAACAACCACCAACTTAATTCAATATCACTCCCTGTTAAATAGCGCTCCAAGCTACTAAACACATATATGTTTATAGGCTATTTCTAAATTAATATATGTTTGCATCCAAGCATATTATATTTACAAACATTTTATGTCCCAAACATAATATGTTCTAACATATTAACATATATGTCCCAAACATGTTATGCTAGTTTATGAACATTATATGCTTGCACTCAAAAATATTGTGTTTAAAAATTTGTGTTCCAAACATATAATGTTTATAGCCAAACATATGAAAAACAGTCTTTTTCATCCGTGCAATCACACAAAAATTGGTCCACATCGGTTCATAATTGTATATAGCCCTCATATAAAGCGACCCCCATATTTCAATTCTGGCTCTCTAATTACCGCGCAAAAGTCCGTATGGGTTCGTAATTATTTGTAGACTTATAGACCTATAACTAACTTACAATTTAGAAGACGATGTTAAGAAGTTTTGCCATCGGTAAGTATGACCACAACCCAAATAATTCGATTATAGATGACAGTCTTTTATAAAAGTTTCTACGCAATCCATGATGAAGGGTACATAAGATTCGGCCTGGCCAAACTTACGGCCGTATATACTTGTTTTGAATTGATATTTAAAGATGGATAGACCGCAAACACTCTAGCAGGAATAGTTTAAAGCAGAAAAGAGAACCAAGCAAAGTCCGAACAGCGTACCACATTGCAGTAAAACCACTTAGAGAAGCTTTGAAACACTCACAAATGTCATCAGTATTACTGAGAGGGGATAATCCACCGCTGAAAAACTTTTTTGGTGTTTGGTAAAAACTTGGTTTAAACCCACGTTCCTCTGAAGGCAAGGCGGGCATGCCAACCATTGCATCCCCTGTCAGGGTTCTGAAAGCCTTAGGTGGTAGCATTTGGCGGGGATTGGGTTTGCTGGGCAATTTACGACTCTATTGGTCGTAGTCATTAATAGCGAAACCCTACTGCACTGCATGTCTTACGAATTCAACCGATCTGATACCAATTTCAATTTGAACGCATTCATCAGAGGCTATTCACTCTCTTGCCAATAATAATGATATGTTTAACATATCTTAGCTTTATATTCGCAGACAAAAACTGCCAAACAACTCTTTGTATTTCACTATCGCAAATGCAGTGTATAATATGTAAGCGATTTCCAAAAAAAAAAAACCAAAATATATCAGTACTATAAAATGTAGGGCTGACATTCGGTATAATGGGATTTTCGGGACTAGCAGAATCTTGATCCCGAGATGATGTTTCAACAAAATGTCTTAAAATAAATCTGAATATAACTCGGGGGTTACCTGATAGAGGCAAAAGTTCATTAATTCAACAAAATTTTTTTTGTTTTTCTATTGTTATTGAAATTTCTTTATTAAAATATCTTTAATATAGTGTAAATTGAGAGTCCTAAAATTTTGGATGCTTAATGTTCCATATTAGGTCAATATTTTTTTTTTTTTCAGTGTAGAATAAAAATCTATTTTAATTAAATTAACCTATGGGGTCTTCAATAATTTCGTAATGTTATAAATTCCCGTAAAAAATTCTTTTTAATATACCAAATCCCATAATTCACAATTCTGTGTATTGAATGGCATCCCTAATATATGGTAATAGACCAAGTGGTTATCATTTTCGTTGGTACCATATAAATTCGGTCAATAATATACCTTTACGAAACAAAAAATGTTTCAGTACGACTTTTGACAGGAATAAGCTAAGTTAGATGAAGAGTTGTTTCAAATATAATATAATGTTGTTTAATATATAATTGTGGAATAGTAATGGTAAAAATAATGTGGCTGTGGATATTAATAATTTTGATCGGCTCCATGGTGGAAGCTACATTTAATCGACCAAATATTATAATAATCTTGGCTGATGATATGGTAGGTTAAAGTGATACGGAAAGAAATATTTATTTAAGGGGTTATGGACGTGAAGTTTTGCCATAATAGGCAACCGTAGTTTCTAGGCTCTCAAATGAAAAAAATGTGCTGAGTTGTCTAATCTAAATTTCGAAATCCATTCATTTTTTACTTGATTGCCTTTTGCTAAGACTATTACTCTGAATCGGTTAAAAAATTCGCTCGGTAAAAAACTATTTTGGTCCATTTCAGTGCAAATTCCACTCAACACTTGGCATATTTTTTTAGTTTTTACCTTGATTTCCTATATGATCTGATTGGAGAATTCTAACGAAGTGGCATCTGGAAAACTGAACATTCATTATGTGGGAGCCACCGTGGTGCAATGGTTAGCATACCCGCCTTGCATAGACAATGTCGTGGGTTCGATTCCTGCTTCGATCGAACACCAAAAAGTTTTTCAGCGGTGGATTATCCCACCTCAGTAATGCTGGTGGCATTTCTGAGGGTTTCAAAGCTTCTCTAAGTGGTTTCACTGCAATGTGGAACGCCGTTCGGACTCGGTTATAAAAAGGAGGTCGCTTGTCATTGAGGTTAACATGGAATCGGGCAGCACTCAGTGATAATAGAGAAGTTCACCAATGTGGTATCACAATGGACTGAATAGTCTAAGTGAGCCTGATATATCGGGCTGCCACCTAACCTAACCTAACCATCCATTATGTGGACCAAATGCAGCGCGAAAAATTATCAACCAATCAATACGCTAGATTCAAATCAGATGGACTTTTCCAGTTGGAACATTTTAGAGGACTGAGGAATTAAAAAATGCTCAAGTATGGCAGTGGGCCCAAAATATCGGAGATTCGTGCTGCTTACAGATCAGTTTTTGCCGACAAATTGATGGGTGAAATACAAATGAATTTTAATTGAAAAATGTTAGCAATATTTTTGTCAGACGAAAAACGGTGCCAATCTTTATAAAACAAGTATATATGGCCGTAAGTTCGGCCAGGCCGAATCTTATGTACCCTCCACCATGGATTGCATAGAAACTTGTACTAAAGACTGTCATCCACAATCGAATTACTTGGGTTCCGGTACACTTGTATCTTAAAACTTCTTAGCACCGTTTTCTCAATTGTAAGTTGGTCCATACGGGGTATATATTAAACAAAAAAGGGCCGATTAAATACGTAAATAATTCAGTTTGACAAAATTTTCTATAAAAAAAAAATTTTGAAAAAATTTTTCTATAAAAATAAAATTTTGAAAAAAATTTTCTATAAAAATAAAATTTTGAAAAAAATTTTCTATAGAAATAAAATTTTGACAAAATTTTCTATAGAAATAAAATTTTGACAAAATGTTCTATAGAAATAAAATTTTGACAAAATGTTCTATAGAAATAAAATTTTGACAAAATTTTCTATAGAAATAAAATTTTGGTACATTATTTTTGGGGATCGGCTATATATAACTATAGACATATATGGACCAATTTTGGCATGTTTGTTAGCGGCCATATACCAGCACAATGCACCAAATTTCACCACGTACGAAATTTCAACCGGATCGGATGAATTTTGCTCCTCCATTAGCTCCGGAGGTCAAATCTGGAGATCGTTTTAAATGGGGGTTATATATAATTAAGACCGGTATGAACCAATTTTAGCATGGTTGTTAGAGACCATATACTAACACCACGTAACAAATTTCAACCGGATCGGGTGAATGTTGCTCTTCCAAGGGGCTCCGGAGGTCAAATCTGGGGATCGGTTTATATGGGGGCTACATATAATTATGGACCGATATGGACCAATTCCTGCATGGTTGTTAGAGACCATATACTAACACCACGTATCAAATTTCACCGAATCGGATGAATTTTGCTCCTCCAAGAGGATACGCAAGCCAAATCTAAGCGTCGGTTTATATGGGGGCTATTCGTAAAAGTGGTCCAATATGGCCCAATGGAATTATTATATTTTGAGAAAATTTTCTTAACTATAATAATTGTTTGTTATATGAACTAAAACAAGTATATACCGCAGTAAGTTGGGCCGGGCCGAATCTTAAATACCCACCACCATGAACCAAATATTAGGGGTTCCTTTGATATTTCAGGAGGGCTTGAGGACTTGAGGACACTTCCCGAAGATAAATTTAAAGATTTCACCTATGAGGACTATATCAGATTCTGGATTTAGAAGAACCATTTTTGTTTGAGTTTTAGAGGAATCATTAACATCTCTTGTAAGTGTGCAAGAAAATTATAAAATAACGTCTTGATTTGAAATCTTAAATCTGTAGAAGTAAAATCTGGAAATTTTACATTGAGGTTCAAGCAATTTTCATGATAAGTGCGCTTTCTACACCCTCAAGAAGTGAAGTCGGTCTATATGTAGCATTACTATATATGGCATTACCAAATGGACCGATAAAAACTTAATCCGATACACGTTTTTGTGAGCCTAAAATACCAGAATATTTACAATTTAAGGCAAATCAGATAAAAACTACGGTTTCTAGAAACCCAAGGAGTTAAATCGGGAGATCGTTCTTATGCGGGCTATACTAAAATATGGACCGATACTCACCGTTTTCGGCATACCTCTTTATGACCCGAAAATACCTCTAGATTTCCAATTTCAGGCAAATAGGATAAAAACTTCGGATTCTAGAAGCCCAAGAAGTAAAATCGGGAAATCGGTCTATATGGAGGCTATACGAAAATATGGACCGAAACTCACCATTTTCGGCACACCTCTTTATGGTCCTAAAATACCTCTGGATTTTCAATTTCGCGCAAATTGGATGAAAACTACGGTTTCTATAAGCGAAAGACCCCAAATCGGGAGGTTGGTTTATATGGGGGCTATACCAAAACATGGACCGACACTCACCATTTTTGGCACACCTCTTCAAGGTTCCAAAATATCTCTAGATTTTCAATTTCGCGCAAATTGGATGAAAACTACGGTTTCTATAAGCGAAAGACCCCAAATCGGGAGGTCGGTTTATATGGGGGCTATACCAAACCATGGACCGACACTCACCATTTTTGGCACACCTCTTCAAGGTCCCAAAATACCTCTAGATTTTCAATTTCGCGCAAATTGGATGAAAACTACGGTTTCTATAAGCGAAAGACCCCAAATCGGGAGGTCGGTTTATATGGGGGCTATACCAAAACATGGACCGACACTCACCATTTTTGGCACACCTCTTCAAGGTCCCAAAATATCTCTAGATTTTCAATTTCGCGCAAATTGGATGAAAACTACGGTTTCTATAAGCGAAAGACCCCAAATCGGGAGGTCGGTTTATATGGGGGCTATACCAAAACATGGCCCGATATAGCCCATCTTCGAACTTGACCTGCGCGCAGACAAAAGACGATTCTGTGCCAAATTTCAGGACGATAGCTCCATTATTGAATGCTGTAGCGTGATTACAACAGACAGCCAGACAGACAGACAGACAGACAGACAGACGGACAGACGGACATGCTTATATCGTCTTAGAATTTCTCCCTGATCAAGAATATATATACTTTATATAGTCGGAAATCGATATTTCGATGCGTTACAAACGGAATGACAAACTTATTATACCCCGTCACCATTCTATGGTGGTGGGTATAAAAAATATTATCATTTTTTAGTTATATGAAATAAAACAAGTATATACGGCCGTAAGTTCGGCCAGGCCGAATCTTCTACGAAAGACTGTCATTCACAATCGAATTACTTGGGTTGTGGTATCTTAAAACTTCTTAACATCGTTTTCTAAATTGTGAGTTAGTCCATACGTGGTATATATTAGTCAAAAAAGTCATGTATAGTTAAGTCTACAAATAATTACGAATC
This sequence comes from Haematobia irritans, assembly GCF_050003625.1. NCBI lineage: Eukaryota > Metazoa > Arthropoda > Insecta > Diptera > Muscidae > Haematobia > Haematobia irritans. The sequence continues at coordinate 26,021,059 of NC_134400.1, forward strand.
GATATGGACTTTTTGCACGGTACGTAGAGAGCCAGAATTGCTTATATGGGGGCTATATAGAATTATGCACTTGATATGGACCAATTTTTGTGTGATTGGGGATCGATTTATCTGAGGGCTATATATAACTATAGACCGATATGGACCTAGTTAGGCATGGTTCTTAACGGCCATATAATACTAGCACAATGTACCAAATTTCAACTCACTCGGATGAAATTTGCTCCTCCAAGAGGCTCCAAAACCGGTTTATATGGGGGCTATATATGATTATGTACTGATATGGACCACTTTTGGCATGGTTGTTAAATATCATATACTACCACCACGTACCAAATTTCAGCCAGATCGGATGAATTTTGCTTCTCCAAAAGGCACCGGAGGTCAAATCTGGGGATCGGTTTATATGGGGGCTATATATAATTATGGACTGATATGAACCAATTCCTGCATGGTTGTTGGATACCATATACTAACATCACGTACCATATTTCAACCGATTCGGATGAAATTTGCTCTTCCAAGGGGCTCCGGAGGTCAAATCTGGGGATCAGTTTATATGGGGGCTATACATAATTATTGACCGATTTCGACCAATTTTTGCATGGGTATTTAAGACCATATACTAACACCACGTACCAAATTTCAACTGAATCAGATGAATTTTGGTCTTCCAAGAGGCTCCGGAGGTCAAATCTGGTGATCGGTTTATATGGGGACTATATATAATTATGGACCGATGTGGACCAATTTATGCACGGTTGTTAGAGACCATATACTAACACCATGTACCAAATTTCAGTCGGATCGGATGAAATTTGCTTATCTTAGAGTCTCCACAAGCCAAATCGGGGGATCGGTTTATATGGGGGCTATATATAATTATGGACCGATGTGGATCAATTTTTGCATGGTTGTTAGAGACCATATACTTACACCATGTACCAAATTTCAGCCGGATCGAATGAAATTTGCTTCTCTTAGAGGCTCCGCAAGCCAAATCGGGGGATCGGTTTATATGGGGGCTATATATAATTATGAACCGATGAGGACCAATGTTTGCACGGTTGTTAGAGATCATATGCTGACACCATGTATTAAATTTCAGCCGGATCGGATGAAATTTGCTTCTCTTAGAGTCTCCACAAGCCAAATCGGGAGATCGGTTTATATGGGGGCTATATATAATTATGGACCGATGTGGACCAATTTTTGCATGGTTGTTAGAGACCATATACTTACACCATGTACCAAATTTCAGCCGGATCGAATGAAATTTGCTTCTCTTAGAGGCTCCGCAAGCCAAATCGGGGGATCGGTTTATATGGGGGCTATATATAATTATGAACCGATGTGAACCAATTTTTGCACGGTTCTTAGAGATCATATGCTGACACCATGTACCAAATTTCAGCCGGATCGGATGAAATGTGCTTCTCTTAGAGGCCTCGAAAGCCAAATTTGGGGGTCCGTTTATATGGGGGCTATACGTAAAAGTGGACCGATATGGCCCATTTGCAATACCATCCGACTTACATCAATAACAACTACTTGTGCCAAATTTCACGTCGATAGCTTGTTTCGTTCGGAAGTTAGCGTGATTTCAACAGACGGGCGGACGGACATGCTCAGATCGAGTCAGAATTTCACCACGACCCAGAATATATATACTTTATGGGGTCAATATTTCGATGTGTTACAAACGGAATGACAAAGTTAATATACCCCCATCTTATGGTGGAGGGTATAAAAAGAAAAATTATTCACAAATGAAACATAAAGATTTACAAAATTCGTGTCTCCCGCAAAATAGTTTAGAATTTCTTCAAATTTGTACATTTGTACTTTGTACAACAAGACATTTTTGCAAGTTTGAACACCAATTGTGAAAACAAAAAATAATTACATATGTCTAATAAATTTTCTTGAATTTGTCGAAAAAATTGACTTATTTTTGTGAAATCCCAAGATACGTGCGATTGTACACAGACAAAAAAGGAAACTACATTATGTGAAAATGAACTATCTTGTCCGAAAATTGAACTAAATTGTATTCCACATTTTGTGATACATTAAATTAACGAAAATTTTCTGACGTTTTTGGATTTTAAATTACCATTTACGAAATTCGTCTTTCTCGAAAAGAAAAAAAAAACTACAAATAAAGAAAAAATCTTAGACGCCAGATCATTCCCATTTTAATTTCGCTGTAGTTCATTCTTACTATTTTTGAGAAGTGTACGAAAAACTTCTTCTGTTTTAGTTAGAATTGAACTAATTTGTATGTCATTGAAATTTTACTGCCGTTTAGTTCATAAAATTTTTGTGACATACTTGGGATAAAGAAAAAATCGTTGGGCCGGGGAAATTTTCTTGCGAAATTTTAAAAATAAACGAAAACAAAATAAAAATTTTGCAATAAATTTTTGTTCATTTTAGCATCATTTTTAGAACAGACTTTTTTTCTGTGTAATTCACTTTAGTTAAATTTTTCTTAAATTAACTAACATTTTCGTACCTACACAAAAAAAAAATTCTGATTCAATCACGAAATTAATTGATACAAAAAATTAATTGATACTATTATTTTTGTGATTGATTTTTGTTTCAATTAAAAAACTTGTTGAATCAATTAAATTTTTAATTGAATATTTTTTAAAACTCAATTAAAATTTTAATTGGAAACATTTTCGTGAATTTTTTTTTGTGTGTATTGGGTTCCCTATTTTTTGAGTGTACATCGTGCGAAAATTGAAATAAATTGTATTCCATGTTTTGAGATTTTCATAATGCGTTGTTAAAATAACTAGAATTTACTAAGATTTTGGAAATTTTTAACTACCATTTACGAAATTATTCCTTCTAATAAAAACAAAAATGAATTAAAAGAAAAAATCATTGGGGACAAAACATTACTATATTAACCACGCCGCACAGTGCTTCGAAAATGGCAAAAAATATGTGATCCGATTTTAATTCTAATTTCTGTTTTTGATAGTTTATGAAATCGAGCAAAAATTAAATTTTGCTATAATTGTCTAGAATTATTTGTACAAAATATTTGAATTTTAAATGGGGTTAAATATACCACCAAGATGGTAAACTTGTATATGCTTTAAAAATTTCTGCCAAATAACGTCACTTTTTCAAAATTAGCAAAATTTTATTTTGCTAGAGGGAAATTTTTGTTACAAGTCCTGAAAATACCACCAAGATAGACAAAGAGGAAAAAATTGAATTTTTCACCTGTTCTACAATTTTTTGCAAAAAACGTTACGTTAAACGTTACTAAATTAGCAACATTTTATTTTATATTGAATTGACAGCTGACAACAAATATAAAACAATTTTTTTAACGAAACTAGTAAAAATTAAAAAATAAATAAATAAATAAAAAGGTAATAAATTTTTCCAATAGCCGAAGGGACCCATTTTAGGGACCTGTCAGTAGGGTTACGGACCACCTAGGGTTTCAAAATTTGGCTCACTACGTGATTAATATCTCCGCTCTAACCATACAAAATTTTCTATTTTTGCTATCTCACCCTTTTATGCAATCAGATATTTTTGATCCCTTCACCCAGAAAAAAGTGACCCCTTCTTTAAGTTAAAATTAACCCATTATGAAGAAAGTTGAACTTCGTATAGCGCCAAAGACATTTTGATACCCTCCACCATGGGGGGTATATTACCTTTGTCATTCCGTTTGTAACACATCGAAATATTGCTCTAAGATTCCATAAAGTATATATATTCTGGGTCGTGGTGAAATTCTGAGTCGATCTAAGCATGCCCATCCGTTCGTCCGTCTGTTGAAATCACGCTAACTTCCGAACGAAACAAGCTATCGACTTGAAACTTGGCACAAGTAGTTGTTATTGATGCAAATGGTCCACTTTTACGTATAGCCCCATATAAACTGACCCCCCAGATTTGGCTTGCGGATTCTCTAAGAGAAGCAAATATCATCCGATCCCGCTGAAATTTGGTACATGGTGTTAGTATATGATCTCTAACAACCATGCAGGAATTGGTCCCTATCGGTCCATAATTATATATAGCCCCCATATAAACCGGTCGCCAGATTTGGCTTGCGGAGCCTCTAAGAGAAGCAAAATTCATCCGATCTGGCTGAAATTTGATATATGGTGTTAGTATACGGTCTCTAATAACAATGCAAAAATTGGTCCACATCGGTCCATAATTATATATAGCCCCCATATAAACCGATTCCCAGATTTGACCTCCGGAGCCTCTTGGAAGACCAAAATTCATCTGATTCAGTTGAAATTTGGTACGTGGTGTTAGTATATGGCCTCAAACACCCATGCAGAAATTGGTTGAAATCGGTCCATAATTATATATAGCCCCCATATAAACCGGTCCCCAGATTTGACCTCCGGAGTCCCTTGGAAGAGCAAAATTCATCCGATTCGGCTGAAATTTGGTACGTGATGTTAGTATATGATCTATAACAACCATGCAGGAATTGGTCCATATCGGTCCATAATTATATATAGCCCTCATATAAACCGATACCCAGATTTGACCTCCGGTGCCTTTTGGGGAAGCAAAATTTATCCAATCTGATTGAAATTTAGTACGTGGTGTTAGTATATGGAGGTATTCATATCAGTCCATAATTATATATAGCCCCCATATTATTTTAATAGTGAAAGAGACAATACAAATACAAAACAAGTATATACGGCCGTAAGTTCGGCCAGGCCGAAGCTTATGTACCCTCCATCATGGATTGCGTAGAAACTTCATCTAAACACTGCCATCCACAATCGAATTACTTAAGTTGCGGTAACGCTTGCCGATGGCAAGGTATCTTAAAACCTCCTAACACCATATTTTAAATTGTATGTAAGTCCATACGTGGTATATATTAAATCAAAAAAAATCGATCCAATATGTATATAATTAAGTTTGACAAAGTAGACATAAAATTTTGACAAAATTTTCTACAGAAATAAAATTTTAACAAAATTTTCTATAGAAATAAAATTTTCACAAAATTTTCTATAGAAATAAAAATTTTGACAAAATTTTCTATAGAAATAAAAATTTTGACAAAATTTTCTATAGAAATAAACTTTTGACAAAATTTTCTATAGAAATAAAATCTTGGTAGATTATTTTTGGCTCGAGTGGCAACCATGATTATGAACCGAATAAAATTTGAACAAAATTTTTATAGAAATAAAATTTTGACAAAATTTTCTATAGAAATAAAATTTTGACAAAATTTTCTATAGAAATAAAATTTTTTGTAGATTATTTTTGGCTCTAGTGGCAACCATGATTATGAACCGATATGGACCAATTTTTGTGTGATTGGACCAATTTTGGTATGGTTGTTAGCGACCATATACTAACACCACGTGCCTAATTTGAACCGGATCGGGTGAATTTTGCTCCTCCAAGAGGCTCCGGAGGTCAAATCTGGAGAATGTTTTATATGGGGGCCATATATAATTATGGACCGATATGGACCAATTCTGGCACGGTTGTTAAATATCATATACTAACACCATGTTCCAAATTACAACCGGATTGGATGAAATTTGCTTCTCTTGGAGACTTCGCAACCCAAATCTGGGGATCGGTTTATATGGGCGCCATATATAATTATGGACCGATGTGGACTAATTTTTGCACGGTTGTTAGAGACCATATACCAATACCATGTACCAAATTTCAGCCGGATCGGATGCAATTTGCTCCTCTTTGAGGCTCCGCAAACCAAATCTGGGGATCGGTTTATATGGGGGCTATATATAATAATGGACCGATGTGGACCTATTTCTGCATGATTGTTAGAGACCATATACCAACACCATATACCAAATTTCAGCCAGATCGGATGAAATATGCTTCTGTTAGAGGCTCCACAAGCTCGGTTTATATGGGGGCTATATATAATTAAGAACCGATATGGACCAATTTTTGCATGGTTGTTAGAGACCATATACCAACATCATGTACCAAATTTCAGGCGGATCGGATGAAATTTACTTCTCTTTGAGGCTCCGCAAGCCAAATCTGGGGATCGGTTTATATGGGGGCTATATATAATTATGGACCGATGTGGACCAATTTTTGCATGGTTGTTAGAGACCATATACCAACACCATATACCAAATTTCAGCCGGATCGGATGAAATATGCTTCTGTTAGAGGCTCCACAAGCCAAATCTGAGGGTCCGTTTATATGGGGGCTATACGTAAAAGTGGACCGATATGGCCCATTTTCAATACCATCCGACCTACATCGATAACAACTACTTGTGCCAAGTTTCAAGTCGATAGCTTGTTTCGTTCGGAAGTTAGCGTGATTTCAACAGACGAACGAACGGACGGACGGACGGACATGCTTAGATCGACTCAGAATTTCACCACGACCCAGAATATATATACTTTATGGGGTCTTAGAGCAATATTTCGATGTGTTACAAACGGAATGACAAAGTTAATATACCCCCATCCTATGATGGAGGGTATAAAAAACAACAACTAATTGTCGTTGGGGATATGAACATCGACATAAGCAAACAAACAACCACATCAACTGAATACATGGATATGCTCGCTTCAAATCAAAGACCATTAATAAAGAAGACGTGAGATAAGCTCGCTCTTCCTCTTTTTCTTGAAGAAACAGAGATTAATATCATACATGTTCCATGAGACGTTGCAACTTTTTTTCGGTTTCTCTTTTCATTTTGCATTCGTAACATAACTTAATTCGCTTATTTTAGCAATTTTTTTAACTCTTAAACGAACAAAAACACTTTGTGAAACATTTTATTAATAATTTAGTGCAACCGACACAGAAATTTGCGTGAAATGTTGGAGGAAATAGCTAAATAAAAATTGTCTGCATCAAACCAGTAAGTTCGGAGCGCTTCTCCAACAAGTATGATATTAATCTCCGTTTTCTATTACTAACACTATCAAAGCCCAATTCACGTCTTCTTTATTAATGGTCTTTGCTTCAAATGTTCTACAGTGCATCATATTTGGTACAACAAGAGAAAACATCACAAACAACACATCAACATGTATAGATCATCTCTTCGTAAGAAGCAAAGAGAAGAATGAAAAGTACTCCAACATGCAAGCGGCAATAATAACAACATTGATTTCGGATCACTTTTCTTTGTTTGGTTCCATCGAAGTAAACAAACAAGAAAATAATACAAACAATCCAATTAATGAGGGTGGTATGATAAGCTCAGCTATTGTTAGTGAACTAATAAAAAATACCAATTGGAATAAAATATTAAATGATAACACGAACACTAGAGATTTATTTAATGAAATATATAAGACATTCAGTAAAATATACAATAAAACCAGAAAAGAACACAGAAATAAAAGGGACAGAAGAGTGCCAAATCCATGGTTAACAGAATATTTAATTGAAATGTGTAATAGTCGTGATAAACTATATCGAAAGTGGAAAAACAATAAAAACAACAAACAATATGAAAAAGAATATAAACAATTCAATAATAGATTAAATAAAACATTAAACTTTGCCAAAAATGAATATTTTCGTAAAGAATTTATAAAAAAATAGGTTAAATTTAAGAGCTACTTGGGAGATTATAAATGGAATTATGGGTAAAAAAAGCAATACTGTTGATGATGTCATCCAGAAAATTTTCAAAAATATCGAATACACCAAATTACCTAATTGCTTCCCCGAAAAATTTAGCGAGAACGTCTTACAAATCGTCCACGATTGTAAAATAAAAACGTGTAATAATAGTGGCAATAGAGTATGCAATACAATCTATATCCCTCACACCGATGAAATGGAAGTATTCAACATTATTAATATACTAAATATCAGAAAAAGTGCTGGGGTCGACAATATTCGTGTGAAAGATATAAAAAAACCATTCAATTATACTTACTCCAATAATAACAACACTAATAAACATGAGTATGAACGAAGGAGAAATTCAAAACCTGTTGAAAACTGCAATAGTTCGTCCAATATACAAAGGTGGGACATCACACGATTTCAACAATTATCGACCAATATCAATATTGCCCATTATAGAAAAAATATTGGAGAAGATAATCTCAACAAGGATAAATGACTTTGTCGACAAATTTGAACTCATAAATCTAAATCAATATGGCTTTCAGAAAGGAAAATCAATTAATAAACTTCTGGGAAACTTTGCAAACCAAATAAATCAAGCCTTAAATAAAAATTTACATACTATAGTGAGGTTTATAAATTTCAGCAAAACATTTGATATGCTCTCACATACAAAGCTCATAGAATGTTTGGAAAGAAAAGGAATTAGGGGAAATATTCTCTCATGGTTCAATAACTATTTACAATATCGCTCATATAAAGTGAAAATTGGAAATAATATTAGCAAGAGCATGGTTGCAGAATATGGTGTTCCTCAAGGATCAAAACTAGGCCCATTACTCTACATAATATTCGCTAATGACATGCCGACGACACTGCTATAGTTGTTACGCATAAAAATATAAACGAAGCCCATAAAATCATGCAAAACGAATTTAACAATGTAACAAAATGGTGTCATGACAACGGGCCTATTATAAATGCTAGCAAAACCAAAATGATGCACATCAGATCGCCTCAAATGAGCTCATCAATAATCGAACAACATATAAAATATGTGATAAATAAGAGTCATGAAATGTAAAATTTTGCTTAATTCCATAGAGACAATGTTTTTTTTGAAATTTTTTTAAAATGGAGAAAAAAAAATATTTATATAGAATAATTTGTATTAATGAATTAAAAGCTATAAGGATCATATGTACTTTTTCCTGCAGACAAGCCTTTGCGGCTTCGCGGGGTTGTGTATATTGTAATGAATTTTATTATAAATAAATTTATTAGAAAACAAGTAAGGAAAGTCTAAAGTCGGGCGCGGCCGAATGTTATTATACTCTGCACCATTTTGTAGATCTAAATTTTCGATACCATATCACATCCGTCAAATGTATTAGGGGCTTTATATATAAAGGTTTGTCCCAAATACATACATTTAAATATCACTTGATCTGGACAGAATTTGATAGAGTTCTACAAAATCTATAGTTTCAAAATTTAATTCGGCTAATGCACTAGGATGGAACACAATGTTAGTAAAAAACAAGTAAGGAAAGTCTAAAGTCTGGCGCGGCCGACTATATTATACCCTGCACCATTTTGTAGATCTAAATTTTCAATATCATATCACATCCGTCAAATGTGTTGGGTGCTATATATAAAGGTTTGTCCCAAATACATACATTTAAATATCACTCGATTTGGACAGAATTTGATAGACTTCTACAAAATCTATAGTTTCAAAATTTAATTCGGCTGATGCACTAGGATGGAACACAATGTTAGTAAAAAATATGGGAAACATTTAAATCTGAAGCAATTTTAAGGAAACTTCGCAAAAGTTTATTTATGATTTATCGCTCGATAAATATGTATTAGAAGTTTAGGAAAATTAGAGTGATTTTTATAACTTTTCGACTAAGCAGTGGCGATTTTACAAGGAAAATGTTGGTATTTTGAACATTTTTGTCGAAATCAGAAAAAAACATATATATGGGAGGTATTTCTAAACTGAACCGATTTCAACCAAATTTGGCACGCATAGCTACAATGCTAATTCTACTCCCTGTGCAAAATTTCACCTAAATCGGAGTTAAAAATTGGCCTCTGTGGTCATATGAGTGTAAATCGGGCGAAAGATATATATGGGAGCTATCTCTACATCTGAACCGATTTCAATCAAATTTGGCACACATGACTATACTACTAATTGTACTCCTAGTGCAAAATTTCAACCAAATTGAACCAAATCTCTGGCTTCTAGGACCATAATAGTCCATATCGGGCGAAAGATATATATGGGAGCTATATCTAAATCTGAACCGATTTCAATCAAATTTGGCATACATGACTATACTACTAATTGTACTCCTAATGCAAAATTTCAACCAAATAAGGCCAAAACTCTGGCTTCTGGGGCCATATAAGTCCATATCGGGCGAAAGATATATATGGGAGCTATATCTAAATCTGAACCGATTTCAATCAAATTTGACACACATGACTATACTACTAATTGTACTCCTTGTGCAAAATTTCAAGCTAATCGGGATAAAACTCTGGCTTCTGGGTCCAAATAAGTGCATATCGGGCAAAATATATATATGGGAGCTATATCTAAATCTGAACCGATTTCAATCAAATTTAGCACACATGACTATACTACTAATTGTACTCCTAGTGCAAAATTTCAAAATTTCTGAGCATTATTGCCAAAGACACCATATGTCTACCTCGTCTCCTTCTGGGTGTTACAAACATATGCAGTAACTTATAATACCCTGTTCCACAGTGTGGCGCAGGGTATAACAAGTAAAGAAAGTCTAAAGTCGGGCGCGGCCGACTATTTTATACCCTGCACCATTTTGTAGATCTAAATTTTCAATACCATATCACATCCTTCAAATGTGTTGGGTGCTATATATAAAGGTTTGTACACATACATTTAAATATCACTCGATTTGGACAGAATTGGATAGACTTCTACAAATCTATACACTCAAAATTTAAGTCGGCTAATGCACTAGGGTGGAACACAATATTAGTAAAAAATATGTGAAACATTTAAATCTGAAGCAATTTTAAGGAAACTTCGCAAAAGTTTGATTTATCGCTCGATATGTATGTATTAGAAGTTTAGGAAAATTAGAGTCATTTTTACAACTTTTCGACTAAGCAGTGGCGATTTAACAAGGAAAATTTTGGTATTTTGACCATTTTTGTCGAAATCAGAAAAACATATATATGGGAGCTATATCTAAATCTGAACCGATTTCAACCAAATTTGGCACGCATAGTTACAATGCTAATTCTACTCCCTGTGCAAAATTTCAACTAAATCGGAGCAAAAAATTGGCCTCTGTGGTCATATGAGTGTAAATCGGGCGAAAGCTATATATGGGAGATATATCCAAATCTGAACCGATTTCACCCAAATTTGGCACGCGTAGTTACAATGCTAATTCTACTCCCTGTGCAAAATTTCAACTAAATCGGAGTTAAAAATTGGCCTCTGTGGTCATATGAGTGTAAATCGGGCGAAAGCTATATATGGGAGATATATCCAAATCTGAAACGATTTCTGAAATTGAAACTCTGGCTATTAGAACCATATTAGTCCATATCGGGCGAAAGCTATATATGGGAGCTATATCTAAATCTAAACCGATTTCAATCAAATTTTGCACACTTAACTACACTACTAATTGTACTCCTAGTGCAAAATTTCAAACAAATTGGGCCAAAACTCTGGCTTCTGGGTCTATATAAGTGCATATCGGGCGAAAGATATATATGGGAGCTATATCTACATTTGAATCGATTTCAATCAAATTTTGCACACTTGACTATACGACTAAGTGTTGTGTTTGTACAAAATTTCAAACAAATCGGTATAAAACTCTGGCTGCTGGGTCCATATTAGTGCATATCGGGCGAATGATATATATGGGATCTATATCTAAATCTGAACCGATTTCTTCCAAAATCAATAGAGTTCTATTCTGACCCAAATTAGGAACATGTGCCAAATTTTAAGTCGATTGGACTTAAATTGCGACCTAGACTTTGATCACAAAAATGTGTTCACAGACAGAAGGACGGACGGACGGACAGACGGACATGGTTATATCGACTCAGGGACCCACCCTGAGCATTATTGCCAAAGACACCATGTGTCTATATCGTCTCCTTCTGGGTGTTACAAACATATGCACTAACTTATAATACCCTGTTCCACAGTGTGGCGCAGGGTATAAAAAAAAAATATATAAACAGATCCCGAGATTTGATTTTGGAGCCCCTTGGAGGATCAAATTTCATTCGAGTCAGTTGAAATTTGGTACATTGTGCTAGTATATGGCCGTTAACAACCATGCCTAACTAGGTCCATATCGGTCTATAGTTATATATAGCCCTCAGATAAATCGATCACCAATCACACAAAAATTGGTCCATATCGAGTTCATAATTGTATATAGGACCCATATAAGCGACCCCCATATTTCAATTCTGGCTCCCTAAGTACAGTGCAAAAGTCCATATCGATTCGTAATTATTTGTAAACTTCCCTATATATACCTTTTTTGTCTAATTTATACCACTTATGGACTAACTCACAATGTTAAGAAGTTTTAAGATACCTTGCCATCGGTAAGTATTACCATTGTAGATGACAGTCTTTCGTAGAAGTTTCTACGCAATCCGAGGGGGGGTACATAATATTCGTCCTGGCCGAACTTACGGCCGTATATACTTGTTACAATTCAAATCGTTATTGAAGTTGCAAAAATAATCAAATAAAGAATTAAATTATTTAATTAACTTAATTAAAAATAATTGATTCATTTAGATTTGTAATCAAAACAAAAATTAATTGAACTAATTTTTTTAATTCGATCAACTAATTTTTTAATTGGTTGTGGAGATTGACAATATCATTATCGTGATGTAATCAATTTCAATTGAAAATTAAAGATAAATAATTTTTTTCTCTTCAGGGATCCGATGATGTAAGTTTCCGTGGATCCAGGGAATTTCTAACACCCAACATTGATGCCATGGCCTATCATGGAAAAATCCTTAATCGGTTCTACACTCCTCCTGTGTGTACACCATCAAGATCCAGTCTCATGACTGGTTTATATCCAATACGGACAGGTAAAATGACAAAAAAAATGTTCGCAATTGGAAATGCTTAATTTTTAATAATTTGTTCATAAATTTTCCATTCTACAGGTAGCCAATATTTTGTGCTTAAAAACAATGAACCTTGGGATATCTTAGAAAATCACAATACAATGGCGGATATATTCAAAAACCATGGTTATTCCACAAACTTAGTGGGAAAATGGCATCTAGGAAATGGACGCAAAGACTTTACACCAACATTTAAGGGTTTCGATTATCATTATGGATATTGGGGTGGTTTCATAGACTACTATCGGAAACGATCCCAAATGCCTGTAAGTGGTGATTTTAATTTTTGACGATCTCATTGGCTGACACTATATATAAATTTTCCTTGAATCAGGATTCTAATATTGGCTATGATTTTCGTAGAAATCTTGATATTTTATGTACACCAAAAGATTCATATGCCACGGATTTATTTACTGAAGAGGCTGAACGAATTATTTCTATGAATAATGGTTCGCAGCCTTTATTTCTACTTGTATCTCATTTGGCCCCTCACACTGGAAATTTTGATGATCTAATGCAAGCACCACAAGAGGAAATTGAAAAATTCTCTTATATACCCGATAAACAAAGGCAAATGTATGCAGGTTAGTATACACAGATCGAAAAATAGAAAATTTTATTTGATAAATAAGTATATAGGGCCATAAAATCGGCCAGGCCGAATCTCATGTCCCCTCCACCATGGATTGCCTATAAACTTCTCCTAAAGGCTGTCATCCACAATCCAATTACTTGGGATGTGGTAATATTTACCGATGGCAGATACCTTGCTTCTTAACCCTCTAATGCCCCAATTTCTTTGTATGCTGATTAAATATTCAATGTTAGCGACACAAAAGCAAGAAAACTAATCAAGAAAAAATTATACGGTAAAATTCAGTATATGCTGCAAAGGCTCTTGAACAGGTTCAACTAAGTTTTCTTTTTATACCCTCCATCATAGGATATTAAATATACTATATATATTTTAAATTTGTCATTCCGTTTGTAACACATCGAAATATTGCTCTAAGACCCCATAAAGTATATATATTTTGGGTCGTGGTGAAATTCTGAGTCGATCTAAGCATATCCGTCCGTCCGTCCGTCTGTTGAAATCACGCTAACTTCCGAACGAAACAAGCTATCGACTTGAAACTTGGCACACGTAGTTGTTATCGATATAGGTCGGGTGGTATTGAAAATGGGCCATATCGGTCCACTTTTACGTATAGCCCCCATATAAAGGGACCCTCAGATTTGGCTTGTGGAGACTCTAACAGAAGCATATTTCATCCGATCCGGCTGAAATTTGGTACATGGTGTTGGTATATGGTCTCTAATAACCATGCAAAAATTGGTCGACATCGGTACATAATTATATATAGCCCCCATATAAACCGATCCCCAGATTTGGCTTGCGGAGCCTCAAAGAGAAGCAAATTTCATCCAATCCGGCTGAAATTTGGTACATGATGTTGGTATATGGTCTCTAACAACCATGCAAAAATTGGTCCACATCGGTCCATAATTATATATAGCCCCCATATAAACCGATCCCCAGATTTGGTTTGTGGAGCCTCTAAGAGAAGCATATTTCATTCGATCCGGCTGAAATTTGGTACATGGTGTTGGTATATGGTCTCTACTAACCATGCAAAAATTGGTCCACATCGGTCCATAATTATATATAGCCCCCATATAAACCGATCCCCAGATTTGGTTTGTGGAGCCTCTAAGAGAAGCATATTTCATCCGATCCGGCTGAAATTTGGTACATGGTGTTGGTATATGGTCTCTACTAACCATGCAAAAATTGGTCCATATCGGTCCTTAATTATATATAGCCCCCATATAAACCGGTCCCCAGATTTGGCTTGTGGAGCCTCTAAGAGAAGCATATTTCATCCGATCCGGCTGAAATTTGGTACATGGTGTTGGTATATGGTCTCTAACAATCATGCAAAAATTGGTCCACATCGGTCCATAATTATATATAGCCCCCATATAAACCGATCCCCAGATTTGGCTTGTGGAGCCTCTAAGAGAAGCATATTTCATCCGATCGGGCTGAAATTTGGTACATGATGTTGGTATATGGTCTCTAACAACCATGCAAAAATTGGTCCACATCGGTCCATAATTATATATAGCCCCCATATAAACCGATCCCCAGATTTGGTTTGTGGAGCCTCTAAGAGAAGCATATTTCATCCGATCCGGCTGAAATTTGGTACATGGTATTGGTATATGGTCTCTAGCAACCGTGCAAAAATTGGTCCATATCGGTCCATAATTATATATAGCCCCCATATAAAACGTTCTCCAGATTTGACCTCCGGAGCCTCTTGGAGGAGCAAAATTCATCCGATCCGGTTCAAATTAGGAACGTGGTGTTAGTATATGGTCGCTAACAACCATACCAAAATTGGTCCAATCACACAAAAATTGGTCCATATTGGTTCATAATCATGGTTGCCACTAGAGCCAAAAATAATCTTCCAAAATTTTATTTCTATAGAAAATTTTGTCAAAATTTTATTTCTAGAGAAAATTTTGTTAAAATTTTATTCAGTTCATAATAAAATTTTCATTATTGTAAAAATTTTATTTCTATAGAAAATTTTGTTCAAATTTTATTCGGTTCATAATCAGGTTGCCACTCGAGCCAAAAATAATCTACCAAGATTTTATTTCTATAGAAAATTTTGTCAAAAGTTTATATCTATAGAAAATTTTGTTAAAATTTTATTTCTGTAGACATTTTTGTCAAAATTTTCTTTCTATAGAAAATTTTGTGAAATTTTTTATTTCTATAGAAAATTTTATTTGTATAGAAAATTTTATTTCTATAGAAAATTTTGTTAAAATTTTATTTCTGTAGAAAATTTTGTCAAAATGTTATGTCTACTTTGTCAAACTGAATTATATACGTATTGGATCGATCTTTTTTGATTTAATATATACCACGTATGGACTTACATACCATTTAGAAGATGGTGTTAGGAGGTTTTAAGATACCTTGCCATCGGCAAACGTTACCGCAACTTAAGTAATTCGATTGTAGGTGGCAGTGTTTAGAAGAAGTTTCTACGCAATCCATGATGGAGGGTACATAAGCTTCGGCCTGGCCGAACTTACGGCCGTATATACTTGTTATTTTATTCATTTTTGTTGGCTTAGTGTGTGTTTTACTAAAAGCTTCCTTATTTAATGAAGTCCGCCTAAAAGCGGGATTGGACATTAGAGGGTTAACATCGTCTTCTAAATTCAGGGTTCGTCCATACATGGTATATATTAGACAAAAAAGGGCAGATTAAATACGTCTATAATTCAGTTCTTGACCGGTATATATAAGGAAGTCTACAAATAATTACGAACCGATATGAACTTTTGCGTGGTAGTTAGAGAAATATGGGGGTCGCTTTATAAGGGGGCTATATACAATTATGTACCGATATGGATCGATGTGATTTCCCAATTACACAAAAATTGGTCCCAATCACACAAAAATTGGTCCCAATCACGCAAAAATTGGTCCATATCGGTTTATCAGGAGGGTATATATAACTATAGACTGATATGGACCAAGTTTGGCATGATCATTAGCGGCCATATACTAGCACAATGTACCAACCTTCAACTGAATCGGATGAATTTTGCTCCTCCATGAGACTCCGGAAGAGTGTGATTTAGAGTGATTTCAACAGACAGATATTTGAACGATTTTTTGCATTGTAATCAAGATGCAAAAAGACAACAAATTTAAAGACAATTTCATTAAATGTAAAGAAACATTTTTCCAAACATTTTTTCTTTCAATGTATGATACCATTTTTAAGTGAAATCACTTAATTATAAAGACAACATGACTTCATTGAAAAAGTTTATCGACTTTTGGACAAGGAAAAAACTTTATATTGGGGAAATTCGTCTTCTATTCTAAGCAAAATTCGTATTTTAAAGACATGAAATCTTTGATCTCACGACGATATTTTTTTTTCAGTGTATACAATTAACCAAATTATACTATTAACTTTTTAGCTATGGTTTCTAAATTGGATGAAAGCATTGGTCGCATTATTCATGCCCTTGATCAAGCTCAGATGTTAGAAAACTCCATAGTTTTATTCTACAGTGATAATGGGGCTCCAACTATGGGTCTATTTAACAATACAGGATCTAATTGGCCATTAAGAGGGGTGAGAATATTTGTGTTTTACTCATAAGGTTTTTGGGAACGACATTAAAAATTATTCTTTGCAGCAAAAAGATTCACCCTGGGAAGGAGGTATACGTGTTCCTGCAGTTATATGGAGTCCTTTCATTAAAAATAGGGCTTCCATTAATGAAGAACCTATTTATGTAGGAGATTTATTGCCTACACTGGCATCGGCGGCCAATATAAAATTGAATGAGAATTTGGATGGAATCAATATGTGGTCCGATTTGGCAGAGACAGATGAGATACCCCGTTGGCCTCGAAAATATCGGGAACGTGAAATACTTCATGTATTAGATGATATTCGGAATTGTACTTCCTATATGAGAGGACAATATAAATATATAAAAGGCACAACATTGGATGGTCTATATGATGAAGTTCTATATCAGAGAAATCCCAATGTCATTGATCCCAGAGAGTTTACTTATGAGCAAACCATTAGATCATCTTTAGCTTTCCAATCTCTTAGGAAATACGATCTAAAACCATTGACCTTGGGTAAAATGTTGAAATTGCGTAAGCAATCTGGTCTAGTTTGTAGAAAGCCTGGGACTGCTTGCAATCCTCTTGAAGAAGAGTGTCTCTTTAACATTTGGCTTGATCCATGTGAACAAAATAATTTAGCAAGGAATCCGAAATTTGCCAAAATTTTGACAACAATGCGCCAAAAGGTTGAACTCTTAAGGAATAATGCAGTAGAACCAAAAACTGGATCAGGTCTAACGGAATATGACCCAACTCGTCACAATTGCATTTGGAGTAATTTTTTGGAAGAACAACCGACAGATTGTAAGTCAAAACTATTCAAAACAAATAATAATTATTTCCTCCGAAACGAAATTTTATTGGTAAAGATTTTTCTTTAAATAAATATAACCCGTTGTTATATTTATTTCAAACGAAATTTGTTTAGCCCAAAGGTCCAAGGTTTTAATAACAAATAAAAACTATGATGGTCTTAAATTTCGTTTCCCTGAAAAAACAAAAAAACAAAAAATATGTGGGTGCAATTCGTTTATAGAAACCTCTAAAGGATCGAAAAATTTCGACGTTATATCAGATCTAATGCGTATAACCACACTGAGAGAGGAGATTACTTTTCTCAGGAACGAAGTTTATGACCATATTTTCGTTTGTCATTAGAAAAATATTCCTTAAAAGCCAATAGACCAAATTAGAGACTTTGGTTAAATCTCCTGTCAAAAAGTCTGGCAAATTTTCTTAAAACGAATATACTTTGTAAGAAAAGGGGAAATTCGTTTGTCTAAAATTTCGTTCCGGAAGAAAGTATTTTTATACCCTCCACCATAGGATGGGGGTATATTAACTTTGTCATTCCGTTTGTAACACATCGAAATATAGCTCTAAGAGCCCATAAAGTATATATATTCTGGGTCGTGGTGAAATTTTGAGTCGATCTGAGCATGTCCGTCCGTCCGTCTGTTGAAATCACGCTAACTTCCGAACGAAACAAGCTATCGACTTGAAGCTTGGCACAAGTAGTTGTTACTGATTTAGGTCGGATGGTATTGCAAGTGGGCCATATCAGTCCACTTTTACGTATAGCCCCCATATAAACGGCTTGCAGACCCTCTAAGAGAAGCAAATTTCATCCAATCCGGCTGAAATTTGGTACATGGTGTTAGTATATGGTCTCTAACAACCATGCAAAAACTGAACCACATCGGTCAATAATTATATATAGCCCCCATAAAAACCGATCCACCGATTTGGCTTGCGGAGCCTCTAAGCCTGAAATTTGGTATTTACATGGTGTTAGTATATGGTCTCTAATGACCATGCAAAAATTGGTCCACATCGGTGCATAATTATATACAGCCTCCATATAAACCGATCACCAGATTTGACCTCCGGAGCCTCTTGGAAGACCAAAATTCATCTGATTCAGTTGATAGTTGGTACGTGGTGTTAATATATGGCCTCAAACACCCATGCAAAAATTGGTCGAAATCGGTCCATAATTATATATAGCCCCCATATAAACCGATCCCCAGATTTGACTTCCGGAGCCCCTTGGAAGAGCAAAATTCATCCGATTCGGTTGAAATTTGGTACGTGATGTCAGTATATGGTATCCAACAACCATGCAGGAATTGGTTCATATCAGTGCATAATTATATATAGCCTCCATATAAACCGATCCCCATATTTGAACCCCGGTGCCTTTTGGAGAAGCAAAATTCATCCGATCTGGTTGAAATTTGGTAGTATATGATATTTAACAACCATGCCAAAAGTGGTCCATATCAGTCCATAATCATATATAGCCCCCATATAGACCGATCCCGAGATTTGGTTGTGGAGCCTCTTGGTGGAGCAAATTTCATCCGAGTGAGTTGAAATTTGGTACATTGTGCTAGTATATGGCCGTTAACAACCATGCCTAACTAGGTCCATATCGGTCGATAGTTATATAAAGCCCTCAGATAAATCGATCCGCAATCACACAAAAATTGGTCCATATCAAGTTCATAATTGTATATAGCCCCCATAAAAGCGACCGCCATATTTCAATTCTGGCTCTCTACGTACCGTGCAAAAGTCCATATCGATTCGTAATTATTTGTAGACTTTCCTACACATACCTTTTTTGTCTAATATATACCACGTATGGACTAGCTCACAATTTAGAAAACGATTTAAGATACCACAACCCAAGTAATTCGATTGTGGATGACAGTCTTTCGTAGAAGTTTCTACGCAATCCATGATGGAGGGTACATAAGAGTCGGCCTGGTCGAACTTACGGCCATATATACTTGTTTTTGTGTGAAATCTATTTTATTTAATAATTTTAATTTGAATGTAATGACTTTTCTTACAGATACTTTGCAGTGTGACCAGAGTACAATACCATGCCAAAATTATTAACACCCAAAATAGATATAAGAAATGGATCGAGAAGAATAATTTCACTACAAGTAATTTTTGGATTATTTTTACTTTAGCAAAAAAAAAAATAAAATAAAAATATACAGCATCATTGTATATACAGAAATCACGATGTCATAAAATTTTTGAATCACCAACATAATTTGCATATAATAAAAAATATACCAAATTTCTGAAATTTTATGTTTTGATATTGTAACAACCACAACAAAGACCGTGAAAATTGTACACACAAAGAGAATGAGTATCGCAAATGTTGTTATTTTATTACAGTTTTTTTTTTTAATTTCTGCGAAAAGTTCAAACCTTTATCACCAAAAACATATGTCACAAAATTTTTATTTTTGCAATAAAAACTTTTTATTCTAAAATAGTGCACTGCGATTTCGTTTGTATCAGTGCTTTTTTAACTTTTTGTCTTAAATGAAATATATTTTCGAAGTAAAAATTTAATATTATAGTATACTCAAAAAAAAAGTGAACCCTATATGGCACTAAAGCCAATTTAATTTTAGTTCATGGAATTATTATGTTTTGAGTTTGTTTTCTTGACCTTGATAACTCTTTGTTTCGAATATATACACCCTCAAAAAAAATCGCTTCTTTAACATATGTTCCAAACATATTTTGCAGGAAGCACATATATTATTGCATACTGCCGAAACATTAATATGTTTGTTTTATGTGAACATATTATATGTTTGGAAGCATTTTGAGCCAAAAATATTATATGCTTGGAAGAATTTTTCCCAAACACGATTGTGCTCATTCCCTAACATACTCGTAATTTTCACTTCCACGAAATTTTTTAGTTATTGGAACCTTTCTCTGTAATACAAATAATGTTGAAGAAATTATTCACTTTTATAAATTTTTTAAATTTTACCTTTCGCCTGCACGGAGAATCGAACCGAGGACCATACAGTTTGTAAGCCAACACACTATCCACTGGGCTACGTAGCTGTTATAGCCACCAGTAGATAATTATCGTTTTAAGTTACATTTATATAGCATAGTTTGCAGCGCCCACGAGCCCATGCAAACATAACATTATTTAACAGAAACATACATTTGTTTGCCACGTGGATCAGTGGTTAGCATGTCTGCCTTGTATGCAAAGGGTCGTGGGTTCAATCCCTGCTCCGACCGAACATTTTTTTTGTTTTTTTTTTTTTTTTTTTTTTTATTTACACATTTATATTTATACTATATTATTTTTTTTTAAATGAAACTTCGAAATGTGCGTTATTAAAGATTTATAGTCAGTAACAGTGCTTGATATAAACGAAATTGACTGATTTTTGGATAAAATATTATTTTTTATTGCAAAAATAACAATCTTGTAATAAAAAACTGTTTTTGTACAAAACTTTAAAATTTGGAAGGAATTCAAAAACTAACAAAAGAAGAACGTGGAGTCGAGTATAAACATACATACATAATTTTATAATATAAACATAAATTTATTTAGGAGTGAACAGTTTTTTACTAGCATTTAACACCATCGCTCTAAAATTCCTTTTACTTTTCTTTAATAATTCATTTTAAAGAAAATAAACTTTTTAAATTGTTTTAGCTGTAAAACTCGAACTTAATGCCCGCTTTTATATTTGATGGTGTCCGTCAACTCCTCGTGGACTACTTTTTAATAAAGAGGAACTAAAGTTTGTTTTTTTACATTTTACTGTGTAATTTTTCACTATTTCCTCCTTATTTCATTTTACTGTCCCAACTCTAAAAAGAGTATAGTGCCCTTTCGTTATTTTTATGAAGACCCCTGATTTCTTTTAACGAACCAAGAAAAAAATTGTGCCCATAATGCCAAAATGATAAACAAAACACATGTCCACACATACATAAAATGCTGCTCTCAAGGCGAAAACATAAGCTGTTTGTTTTTCAAATGTCTATTCTCTTGGTTCAGAATGTATATTCTCTTTATTCAAATTAAATAATATTTAGACTTAAACATATCAAATTTTTGGCCTTATCATAAAACAGTTTTCCGAAACAACATACAAGCGGTTTCACAGGAATTGTTCTCTTTTGACTCTTTTGCTGTGTTATATTGATATCTTTCGTCAACTCTCCCGGTTTCCATCTCTATTTCTCTCTATACTCTCTCTGTCGCTTTGAATAAAATATCACAACATATGTATGTTTAGTCGAAATTTGTAAATTTATATATGTTTGTATTCACACATATGGTTTTTATGAAACATTGATGCCCCAAACATAATATATTCTAACATATTAACATAGATGTCCCAAACATTTAGTGTTAGTTTAGGAACATTACATGTTCGCACTTAAATATATTGTGGTTTAAAATCGTGCCCGAAACACATTTTGTTTATATCGGAACATATGAAAAACATATTTTTCTAACAGTGTATGTAAAGTTAAATTATTCCCGTTGTAAAATTTCATTATGTTGTATGTGATTCATCGTTTGTAAGAAAGGCAACGACTAAAGTGTTTTGTTTTCTTTGTATAAAGTTTCTTTACATTGGCTTGTGTGTGCCCAACAATGTTGTCAATAAATGTTGATGGCTACAGCGATAATTGTGTTGATGACAGTAACATAAGAGCTGCATGGCCCAGTGGATAGTGTGTTTGCTTACAAATGTATGGTCCGCGGTTCGATTCTATGGACGAATAATTTCTTCTACATTGTTTGCATTACAGTCAAAAAAGTGCTGAGAAGTAAATAAAACACATGGAAGGCAGAAATATGTGAGTAAAGATCCAATTAGCCAGAAAATGATTTTTTCTTCATTAAATTGTGATCTTGTAAAAGAGTCAAAGTTTATCATAACAATTATATAGGGCTTTAAGTTGAGCCGCACGGAATCTTAAATACCCACCACCATGACAGATTCACACACTCTCAAAAAAAAATCGCTTCTCCAACATATGTTCCAAACATATTGTGCAGGAAGCACATATATTATTGGATACTGCCGAAATATTAATATGTTTGTTTTATGTGAACATATTATATGTTAGGAAGCATTTTGAGCCCACAAATATTATATGCTTGGAAGAATTTTGCCCAAAGAAGATTGTGCTCATTCCCTCACATAATTTTCACTTCCACGAAATTTTTTAGTTCTTGGCACATTTTTCTGTAATACAAATAATGTTGAAGAAATCATTCAATTTGATAAATTTTTAAAATTTTACCTTTCGCCTGGACGAAGAATCGAACCGAGGACCATACATCTTGTAAGCCAACACACTATCCACTGGGCTACGTAGCTGTTATAGTCACCAGTAGACAATTGTCGTTATAAGTTACATTTATATAGCATAGTTTGCAGCGCCCTCGAGCCGAAGCAAACATAACATTATTTAACAGAAACATACATTTGATGGCCACGTGGAGCAGTGGTTAGCATGTCTGCCTTGCATGCACAGGCTCGAGAGTTCAATCGCTGCTCCGACCGAACACCGAGTTTTTATACCCTCCACCATAGGGTATAAAAAAACGAAATAACTTTGTCATTCCGTTTGTAACACATCGAAATATTGCTCTAAGACCCCATAAAGTATATCGTTGGCAGAAATGCAAAAGCACATAACTAACAAAAATTCGAAAAATGGTTTTTTGACTGCAATTGGCGTGTTTTATCAACAGCCATTGTCTCACAATCTTTTAGGTTGCTACGATCAAAAATAAAGATTTTATTAAGAACAAGCATATACAGCAGTAAGTTCGGCCGGGCCGAATCTTAAATACCCCCCACCATGAACCAAATATTAGGGTTTCCTTTGAAATTTCAGGAGGGCTTGAGGACTTGAGGACACTTCCCGAAGATAAATTTTCACCTGTGAGGACTATATCAGATTCTGGATTTATAAGAACCATTTTTGTTTGAGTTTTAGAGGAATCATTAACATCTCTTGTAAGTGTGCAAGAAAATTATAAAATAACGTCTTGAAGTTAATTCGGTCTATATGGAGCCATTACCAAATGGACCGATAAAAACTTAATCCGATACACGTTTTTGTGAGCCTAAAATACCAGAATATTTACAATTTCAGGCAAATCAGATAAAAACTACGTGTTCTAGAAACCCAAGGAGTTAAATCGGGAGATCGGTCTATATGGGGGCTATACCAAAATATGGACGAATACTCACAATTTTCGGCACATCTCTTTATGGTCCAAAAATACCTCTAGATTTCCAATTTCAGACAAATTGGATAAAAACTACGGTTTCTATAAGCCCAAGAAGTAAAATCGGGAGATCGGTCTATATGGGGCGTCTTTGTGGTCCTCAATACCTCTAGATTTCCAATTTCAGGTAAATTGAATAAAAACTGCGGTTTCTATAAGCCCAAGAAGTAAAATCGGGAGATCGGTCTATATGGGGGCTATACCAAAACATGGACCGATACTCACCATTTTTGGCACACCTCTTTATGGTCATAAAATACCTCTAGATTTCAAATTTCAGGCAAATTGGATAAAAACTACGATTTCTATAAGCCCAAGACCCCAAATCGGGAGGTCGGTTTATATGGGGACCATAAGCGTAGGAAGGTCTCTGGGGAGGGGGCTTGGACCCCCCAGAAAAATTTTAGCCCCCCCCCAGAATTTGAAACTCTATTTATGATTTTCCATTTTTCAATAAATGTCAATAGTTTTTCTAAATTTTTTTTAACAACTAAACAAGTATATACAATCGCACAAAGTTCCGCTAAAGACTTTCATGAACAATCGAATTACTTGGGTTATGGTAGCAGTTGCCGATGGCAATGTTTGAAGTCAGATATTTCTGAAATAAAGCTGTGGTTGATCTTTTGATTGATTTAGTTTAGTCAATTTAATTAAAAAAATAGTAATTGATATTAAAACTATTCTTTCATAAATTAATATCTTAATAATGCTGCGAAAAAGCGTCGCCAAAAAAGTAGTGAAATGTTCTTTTTGGGTGTAGAAGTGGTGCAAAATTGGCGGAGAAGCAATGAATGTAATATGAGCTTGTCATATGACAAATGTCCACCATTTCAACAGCCGTTGCAATGAATTTGCATCACTTCTTAAGGTGAGATCCGAATTCAGTGTTTTGAATGTGAATTTAATAATTTTGTGATATTTTCCCAAATAAATAATTTTTTTATTGTTTTTATGATTTTTAATGCATTCTGACGCTTGTTTGAAACGTTTTTCTTCGAATAATTTCCAAAAGTATCGATTTTTCTATAATGGATTAAGCAGTTTTATGGCAAATTTTGCAATTTTGCAAAATTTGTACCAATTTATTTATTCTTACTCTTTTTGTAAACTATTTAAAAAAAATAGAAAACAAAAAATTACACATTAAAATATAAAAAAATGAAGTAAAAAACTTCCTGTGTAGTTAAAATAATTGAGGACATTTTTGGAAGTGCTTTTAAAGTTGTGCCTTTAGAACAACTCACAATTTTTTTGCTGGGAAAATTGAGGAACTACTTTTAGTTGCTTTATTATAAATTAATTGTCGAGTTATTTTGATGTTTAATTGTTTAGTCAAATTTATGAAATAAAACAATAATTGAACCTATAAGTTCAGTCTATAAATTTTTAGCTAGGGGGCCTATAGCCCCCCCTAGGAAAATTGCCTAGCTACGCTAATGATGGGGACTATATCAAAACCTGGACCGATATAGCCCATCTTCGAACTTGACCCGCCTGCAGTCAAAAGACGAGTTTGTGCAAAATTTCAGCACGATTGCTTCATTATTGAAGACTGTAGCGTGATTACAACAGACAGACAGACAGACAGACGGACATCGTTATATCGTCTTAGAATTTCTCCCTGATCAAGAATATATATACTTTATATAGTCGGAAATCGATATTTCGATGTGTTACAAACGGAATGACAAACTTATTATACCCCCGTCACCATTCTATGGTGGTGGGTATAAAAATTATTGCAGTTAGTGAGAATAAAGAGACGGCAAGTAAAAACGTTTTTACCTTCTCCTGTAAAAAATGAAAATTGTAGTTACGTTCTTTTGCATTTCTGCCAACGATATGTAGTCTGAGTCGATCTAACCATAAAGTATATATTTTCTGAGTCGATCTAAGCGTGTCCGTCCGTCCGTCTGTTGAAATCACTCCAAAATCCGAACGAAACAAGCTATGGACTTGAAACTTGGCACAAGTAGTTGTTATTGACGTAGGACGAATGGTATTGCAAATGGGCCATATCGGACCACTTTTACGTATAGCCCCCATATAAACCGACGCTCAGATTTTGCTTGCGGAGACTCTTGGAGGAGCACAATTCATCCGATCCGGTTGACATATGGTATATGGTGTTAATATATGATTTCTAACAACCATGCAAAAATTGGTCCATATCAGTCCATAATTATATATATCCCCCATACAAACCGATCCACAGATTTGGTTTGCAGAGCCTCTAAGAGAAGCAAATTTCATCCGATCCGGCTGAAATTTGGTACATGGTGTTAGTATATGGTCTCTAACAACCGTGCACAAATTGGTCCATATCGGTCCATAATTATATGTAGCCCCCATATAAACCGATTCCCAGATTTGGGTTGCGGAGCCTCTAAGAGAAGCAAATTTCATCCGATCCGGCTGAAATTTGTTACATGGTGTAAATATGTGGTCTCTAACAACTACACAAAAATTGGTCCACGTCGGTCCATAATTATATATAGCCCCCATATAAACCGATCCCCAGATTTGACCTCCGGAGCCTCTTGAAGGAGCAAAATTCATCCGATCCGGCTGAAATTTGTTACATGGTGTAAACATGTGGTCTCTAACAACCGTGCACAAATTGGTCCATATCGGTCCATAATTATATGTAGCCCCCATATAAACCGATCCCCAGATTTGGGTTGCGGGTCTCTAAGAGAAGCAAATTTCATCCGATCCGGCTGAAATTTGTTACATGGTGTAAATATGGGGTCTCTAACAACTAGACAAAAATTGGTCCACGTCGGTCCATAATTATATATAGCCCTCTTATAAACCGATCCCCAGATTTGACCTCCGGAGCCTCTTGAAGGAGCAAAACTCATCCGATCCGGTTGAAATTTGGTACATTGCGCTAGTATATGGCCGATAACATTGCCCTTTACGGTTCATAATAACGATTGCCACTCGAGGCAAAAATAATCTACCAAAATTTTATTGGCATAGAAAATTTTGTCAAAATTTTATTTCTATAGAAAATTTTGTCAAAAATTTTATTTCTATAGAAAATTTTGTCAAAATTTTATTTCTATAGAAAATTTTGTCAAAATTTTACTTCTATAGAAAATTTTGTCAAAATTTTATTTCTTTAGAAAATTTTGACAAAAATTTTATTTCTATAGAAAATTTTGACAAAAATTTTATTTCTATAGAAAAAATTTTATTTCTATAGAAAATTTTGTCAAAATTTTACTTCTATAGAAAATTTTGTCAAAATTTTACTTCTATAGAAAATTTTGTCAAAATTTTATTTCTATATAAAATTTTGTCAAAATTTTATTTCTATAGAAAATTTTGTCAAAATTTTATTTCTATAGAAAATTTTGTCAACATTTTATTTCTATAGAAAATTTTGTCAACATTTTATTTCTATAGAAAATTTTGTCAAAATTTTATTTCTATAGAAAATTTTGTCAAAAATTTATTTCTATAGAAAATTTTGTCAAAATTTTATTTCTATAGAAAATTTTGTCAAAATTTTATTTCTATAGAAAATTTTGTCAAAATTTTATTTCTATAGAAAATTTTGTCAAAAATTTTATTTCTATAGAAAATTTTGTCAAAATGTTAGTGCCATAGAAAATTTTGTGAAAATTTTATTTCTATAGAAAATTTTGTCAAAATTTTATTTCTGTAGAAAATTTTGTCAAAGTTTTATTGCCATAGAAAATTTTGTGAAAATTTTATTTCTATAGAAAATTTTGTCAAAATTTTATTTCTATAGAAAATTTTGTCAAAGTTTTATTTCCATAGAAAATTTTGTGAAAATTTTATTTCTATAGAAAATTTTGTGAAAATTTTATTTCTATAGAAAATTTTGTCAAAATTTTATTTCTATAGAAAATTTTGTCAAAATTTTATTTCTATAGAAAATTTTTTCAGAATTATGTTTCTGTAGAAAATTTTGTCAAAGTTTTATTTCTATAGAAAATTTATGAAGCACCTCTTAGTTGGAGAGGAATATATTGCAAAATCTTTTAAAACATCAAGAATTCTAGCAATCTAGCAAACAGTAAAAAATCTACCATTTTTGGTAGAATCGTGTTCATAATTGTATATAGCCCCCACATAAAGCGGTCCCATTTCAATTCTGACTTTATAATTACCGGACAAATGTTCATATCGGTTCGTAATTATTTCTTCCCTATATATATCGGTCAAGAACTGAATATATACGTATTTATTCGGCCTTTGTTTTGCCTAATATATATCCCGCATGGACTAACTCACAATTTAGAAGATGATGTTAAGATGTTTTAAGATACTTTGCCATCGGCCGCAACCCAAGTAATTTAATTGTGGATGACCGTCTTTAGTAGAAGTTTCTACGCAATTCATGGTGGAGGGTACATAAGATTCGGCCTGGCCGAACTTACGGCCACATATAACATAGTTGCTTTTAATTCACATCCAAAACACTGAATTCGAATCACACCTTAAAAAGTGATGCAAATTCAGCGCAACTGCTGTTGAAATGGTGACAAACCCATGTATAATTCATTGCTTCTGCGCCAATTTTGCACCACTTCCGGATCAAAAAAAAAAAAACATTTTCCCTACATTTTTTGGCGACCATTTTTTTGCTGGGTACTTGTGCCATATCAAGTCGATAGCTTGTTTCGTTCGAAAATTAGTTTTGTTTCAACGGACGGACATAACTAAATCGACTCAGAATTCCTCCACGACGTAGAAAATATATACTTTTTGGGGTCTGAGACAAATTTTTTGATTTGAGGCAATTGGAATGACAAAGTTAGTGTATACTCCATCCTGTGGTGGAAGGTATAAGACTGTTACAAATCTAATTAGTATTTTACCTATGAGAAATAGTGCTACTTAAACCACGTTTTTATTACGGTTTCTCCTTTTATAATATGTGCCATTTTTTAGAAACACTCAACTGGATGTACTTATGGCAGCTAATACAAGGTTTTGCTGGAGAAAATACACCGAATTTTACACCGTTCTTACTTATTTGCAATTTTTAACTAACTTAAACTGTATAACTCCGCCTATATCCATTCGAAAAAAAAATCATTGACTAAAATGCATTCTATGTCCAGTTTTTGTGAATCAGGGTCAATGAAATAAATTTTTGTCTGACGCAATACATCACTGGCCAAAAAAACATTCTGAAGTGACAAATGTTGTCGAATTAAAGCATTTATCAGCTTTAAAATAAAATTCAATGAACCAAAAACAATAACCCATAAACAAAAATTTATTGAAACAAAAAAATCACAGAATATTTTTACAGATTTGATGTTATTTCCAAAAGGGATTTTTTTTGTAGTCGTATTATATATCAAAATTTTTCAAAATTTTTATTTTCAAAAGTACCAGTGAAAGGCACGGTCTTGTGTATTGAGTAACGATGAGAAGAAAAGAATTACAGCAAATAATCCTTTCATTGTCCGGTTTTGTAGTTTTTTGGCAAATAGAGGCTAAACTAAATCAACCGAATATTATAATAATTTTAGCTGATGACATGGTAGGTGAACACAAGATATTCATATATGGATTTTATTTGCTGTATGGTATTTTTTGTGGGTACGGCACTTCGTTTGTAAGCAAGGGATCGACTAAAGTGCATTGTTTTATTTCAATAAAGTTTCTTTACGTCGGCTTGTGTGTGCTCAAACAATGTGATCTTTAAATAGAAAAAAAATTAAAAATTTTTGCATTCATTAGGAAAAAAACAAACTAATATACGGCCGAACGGACTCACAATTTGAAGACTTTGAAAAACATTTGAAGTGAGAAACGAAATTTTTTTAT
Source organism: Haematobia irritans (assembly GCF_050003625.1). Taxonomy (NCBI): domain Eukaryota; kingdom Metazoa; phylum Arthropoda; class Insecta; order Diptera; family Muscidae; genus Haematobia; species Haematobia irritans. The sequence continues at coordinate 26,050,999 of NC_134400.1, forward strand.
TTGTTTAAAATTTAATTCCGGAGTAAAGTTTTGTTTCTTTGTATGTATGAGGTTCTAGGCCAATATTTTAATGTGATATAAACTTATTGATATCGTCAAGTAATTCGTTATCTTATGGCCGAGGATAATACACGGAAAAAATAATTCTTCCCTCTCAAACGAAATTTAAGACAAACAAATATTGTTTCATAAAAAAAGAACTAAAATTATTTTCTGGCTAATTGCATCTCACATTTGTCTCATTTCCACGAGGTTTTTTAGCGGTATTAGCACCTTTTTCGGTAATACAAACAAAGTAGAAGAAATTATTCGATTTTTTAAATGTTTTAAATTTTACCATTCGCATGGACGGAGAATCGAACCGCGGACCATGTAGTTTTTAAGCTAACACACTATCCACTGGGCTACGTAGCTGTTGTTGTCATCAACAGACAACTATCGCTATAGCCATCAACGCACACGCAACGCAAACAGTCAATCAGTTATATTTATATAGCGTAGTTTTGGGCGCCAACGAGCCGATGTAAAGAAACTTTATTTAACAGAAACATACATTTAGTTGACCACCCTGGAACAATGGTTAGCATGCTCGCCTTGCGTACAAAAGTCGAGGGTTCAATCCCTGCTTCGACCGAATATCAAAAAGTTTATTTTTACATATATTTTCACATATATTCCAAAAATGTTCGGAAGATTCCGAAAAGATGTATGGTATTATATACATTTTTACTATGAAACTTCAAAATGTGTCTTATTAAAGACTTAGGTTAGGTTAAAGTGGCAGCCCGATTAAGATTCAGGCTCACTTAGACTATTCAGTCCATTGTGATATATTAAATACTTAAACTAATAGAAAAAACTACGCTCGAAAATCGTGAACGGACGGTAACAAAATGAATGTGAAGCGTTCACAAAAAATCGCAACGGAATGTTCACGGCTTCGACCTCGGGCGTTCACGATTTCAACGGCATTAGTTTTTGTTTGGCCATGAAAAATCTTTAAATATTCGTTATACGTTCTTATGGCAATTCGGTCGGTGGTTCAATATGCCAATGTGACTGTTAACACGTATGGAGCATACAATCCAGGTTCGAGTCACGGTAGCTGATTTTTTTCCTAATAAATTCGTAATCGTTACGTTTTCAGATCATGAACGCTGGTTGTTTAGACAACGCAGGGTGTTATTTTATCGTTGTCAGACTGACGCCGTCTATTCTAGTTTTGACACCAATTGTGTGTTGATCCACATTCATGAACAGGTCGTTTTGAAATGTACACGCCGTTCATAATTTGTTCTATATGTGTAAAGTCAGAAAACGAACAATGCTTGATATTAACAAAATGGACTGTGTTTTTGGATCGAAAAATAAAAATTTTGTAACAAAAATTGTTTTTGGTCATAAAAGCTTGAAATTTTCGAAGAAATTAAAAAGATCTAACAAAAGACAAACGTTTTCGGTACACGTTTTCCAAATGTTATTCTTTTTTGTTTTTATTTTTTTTTTATCAAAATTTTTTAAAAATGTTATTTCTCTAGGAAATTTTGTTAAAATTTTATTTCTATAGAAAATTTTGTAAAAATTTTATTTCTACAGAAAATTTTGTCAAAATTTTATTACTCTAGAAAATTTTGTAAAAAATTTTATTTCTACAGAAAATTTTGCCAAAATTTTATTACTCTAGAAAAGTTTGCCTAAATTTTATTTCTCCAGAAAACTTTTTAAAAATTTTATTTCTCCAGAAAACTTTTTAAAAATTTTATTTCTCTAGAAAATGTTGAATAAATTTTATTTCTCCAGAAAATTTTGTAAACATTTTATTTCTACAGTAAATTTTGCCAAAATTGTATTACTCTAGAAAATTTTGCATAAATTTTATTTCTCCAGAAATTTTTTTTAGAAATTTTATTTCTCTAGGAAAATGTTATTACTCTAGAAAATTTTGCCTAAATTTGTTTTGTTAAAATTTTATTTGTATAGAAAATTTTGTAAAAAAATTTATTTCTACAGAAAATTTTGCTAAAATTTTATTACTCTAGAAAATTTTGCCTAAATTTTATTTCCCCAGAATATTTTTTGAAAATTTTATTTCTCTAGAAAATTTTGTTAAAATTTTATTTCTATAGAAAATTTTGTAAAAATTTTATTTCTACAAAAAGATTGCCTAAATTTTTTGTTAAAATGTTATTTCTATAGAAAATTTTGTAAACATTTTATTTCTACAGAAAATTTTGCCAAAATTTTATTACTCTAGAAAATTTTGCATAAATTTTATTTCTCCAGAAAATTTTTTAAAAATTTTATTTCTCTAGGAAATTTTGTCAAAATTGTATTACTCTAGAAAATTTTGCATGAATTTTATTTCTCCAGAAAATTTTTTAAAAATTTTATTTCTCTAGGAAAATGTCATTACTCTAGAAAATTTTGCCAACATTTTTTTGTTAAAATTTTTTTCTTAGAAAATTTTGTAAAAAATATTATTTCTACAGAAAATTTTGCCAAAATTTTATTACTCTAGAAAATTTTGCCTAAATTTTATTTCTCCAGAAATTTTTTTGAAAATTTTATTTCTCTAGAAAATTTTGTTAAAATTTTATTTCTATAGAAAATTTTGTAAAAATTTTATTTCTACAAAAAGATTGCCTAAATTTGTTGTTAAAATTTTATTTTTATAGAAAATTTTGTAAAAAAAATTTATTTCTACAGAAAATTTTGCCAAAATTTTATTACTCTAGAAAATTTGCCTAAATTTTATTTCTCCAGAAAATTTTTTGAAAATTTTATTTCTCTAGGAAATTTTGCTAAAATTGTATTACTCTAGAAAATTTTGCCAAAATTTTATTACTCTAGATAATTTTTTAAAAAAATTATTTCTATTGAAAATTTTGTCAAAATTTTATTTATCTAGAAAATTTTGTCAACATTTTATTTATCCAGAAAATTTTGTCAAAATTTTATTACTCTATAAAATTTTGTCAAAATTTTTTTTTAATAGAAAACTTTTTCAATTTTTTTTTCTATAGGGAACTTTTTCAATATTTTATTTTTTTATAAAAATTAAAGTACATTTTAGTTGGAAAGGAATATTTTGCAAAATCTACCAAAATTTCAAGAATTCTACCGTAGATTGGAAGAACAGTAAAATATCTACCATTTTTTGGTCGAATTCTACTAACTGTGACAACCGTAATAGTCACATTATAAATGATTATTGTGATATAATTAATATTCCTCTGTATTTATTTCATTTATTTTATACAGGGATCTGATGATGTCAGTTTTCGAGGTCAACGGGAATTTCTAACACCCAATATTGATGCCTTGGCCTATCATGGGAAAATTTTGAATCGTTTCTATACCCATTCAATGTGTTCCCCATCAAGATCAACCCTTTTAACTGGAATGTATCCCATACATATAGGTAGGATTTCATTTTATTCTGCAGAACTTGGGCATACTAACAGCCGACTCTGTATTTATAGGTAGTCAACATTTTGTCCTGTATAATGATGAACCTTGGGGACTTTTGGAAAATCATCTAACAATGTCCACGATTTTCCAAGCACATGGTTATTCAACAAATTTAATAGGAAAATGGCATTTGGGTATGGGTCGTAAAGAGTTTACACCAACCTATAATGGTTTTGATTATCACTATGGATTTTGGGGTGGATTTATTGATTACTATCTTAAGAGGTCTCAAAGTGTGGTAACTAAAAGAAAAAAAATAATTTCCCATTTTCCGATATTCGGAATCGCATATAGCAAGAGTTTAATGTTCTTATAAAGAAAAAAATTGAGATAACGAATATCGGAACATACCCCAATATTTTTTGTTTTAGTTTATTTGATTTTCTCTTGCTTTCCAGAATACTTCAATTGGCTATGATTTCCATAGAAATCTTGATATTTTGTGTACCCCAAATGATGTCTACGCTACAGATCTTTTTACGAATGAAGCAGAACGTATTATCTTGGAGAATAATGGTTCTAAACCCTTGTTCCTAATGTTAGCCCATTCTGCTCCACATACAGGAAATCTTGATGATCTTATGCAGGCTCCACCTGAGGAAATTGAAAAATTTTCCTATATACCCGATATACAAAGACGAATATATGCTGGTAAGTTTAATCGGGATCGGGGTGACATTTTGAGTCGATCTAGTGATGATCGTCCGTTCGCCTGTTGAAATTCCTCTAACTTCACCCATAAAAAAATTAGAGTACAGCGGCCACGTTTGAAAACAATCCGTTCATAACGGAGAACGATCAAATGATAACATGCGTTTTAAAAAGAATAACCAGCGTTCGTGATATGGAAACATAATGGTTACGAATTTGTAATGAGACATGCACGCTTGAACTTTAAATGCCAAACAAGAGCTATTAGGATCCAGGTTCGGATTTTTTTTATATTTTTAGATTTTTTTTTCAAAATGTTACTTCTATAGAATATTTGTCGAAATTTTGTTTCTATAGGAAATTTTGTCAAAATTTTATTTCTATAGAAAATTTTGTCAAAATTTTATTTCTGTAGAAAATTTTATCAAAATTTTATTTCTATAGGAAATTTTGTCAAAATTTTATTTCTATAGAAGTTTTCGTCAACATTTTATTTCTATAGAAAATTTTGACAAAATTTTATTTCTATAGAAAATTTTGTCAAAATTTTATTTCTATGGAAAATTATATCAAAATTTTATTTCTATGGACATTTTTGTCAAAATTTTATTTCTATAGAACATGGTTTCCAAATTTTATTTCTATAGAAAAAATTTTCCAAACATATATTTCTATAGAAAGCCTTTTCAAAATTTCATTTCAATGGAAAATTTTGTCAAAATTATATATCTGTAGGAATTTTTTTCAAAGTTTTATTTCTATAGAAAATGTCAAAATTTTATTTCCATAGAAAATTTTGTCAAAATATTATTTATATAGGAAATTTTGTAAATTTTTGTTTCTATACGAAACTTTGTCAAAATTTTATTTCCATAGAAAATTTTGTCAAAAGTTTATTTCTAAGGAAATTTTGTGAAAATTTTATTTCTAACGAAACTTTGTCAAAATAGGGAGCCACCGTGGTGCAATGGTTAGCATGACCGCCTTGCATACACAAGGTCGTGGGTTCGATTCCTCCTTCGACCGAACACCAAAAAGTTTTTCAGCGGTGGATTATCCCACCTCAGTAATGCTGGTGACATTTCTGAGGGTTTCAAAGCTTCTCTAAGTGGTTTCAGTGCAAAGTGGAACGCCGCTCGGACTCGGCTATAAAAAGGAGGTCCCTTGTCATTGAGCTTAACATGGAATCGGGCAGCACTCAGTGATAAGAGAGAAGTTCACCAATGTGGTATCACAATGGACTGAATAGTCTAAGTGAGCCTGATACATCGGGCTGCCACCTAACCTAACCTAACCTAACCTTGTCAAAATTTTATTTCTATAGAAAAGTTTGTAAATTTTTTTCTGTAGGAAATTTAGTATAAATTTTACATCTATAGAATATTTTGTCAAAATTTTATTTCTATAGAAAATTTTGTCAAAATTTAGTTTCTATAGAAAATTTTGTCAAATTTTGTTTCTATGGAAAATTATATCAAAACTTTATATCAATGGAAAATTTTGTAAAAATTTTATTTTTATAGAACATGGTTTCCAAATTTTATTTCTATAGAAAAAATTTTGCAAACATATATTTCTATAGAAAGCCTTTTCAACATTTCATTTCAATGGAAAATTTTGTCAAAATTTGATATCTGTAGAAAATTTTTTCAAAATTTTATTTCCATAGAAAATTTTTTCAAAATATTATTTATATAGGAAATTTTGAGAATTTTTTTTTTCTATACGAAACTTTGTCAAAATTTTATTTCCATAGAAAATTTTGTCAAAAGTATATTTCTATAGGAAATTTTGTGAAAATTTTATTTCTAACGAAACTTTGTCAAAATTTTATTTCTATAGAAGTTTTTGTCAACATTTTATTTCTATAGAAAATTTTGTCAAAATTTTATTTCTATAGAAAATTTTGTCAAAATCTTATTTCTATGGAAAATTATATCAAAATTTTATTTCTGTAGACTTTTTTGTCAAAATGTTATTTCTATAGAACATGGTTTCCAAATTTTGTTTCTATAGAAAAATTTTTCCAAACTATATTTCTATAGAAAGCTTTTTCAAAATTACATTTTTATAGAAAGTTCTGTCAAAATTTTATTTCCATAGAAAATTTTGTGAAAATTTTATTTCTATACGAAACTGTGTCAAAATTTTATTTCTATAGAAATTTTTATCAATATTTTATTTCTATAGAAATTTTTGTCAATATTTTATTTCTATAGAAAATTGTGTCAAAATTTTATTTCTATTGAAAATTTTGTCATTTCCCCATATAAAATGTAATTAAAAAATGTACAGTCAAATATTCATTTATGCCATCTTCTTTTCAGCTATGGTCTCGAAATTGGATGAAAGCATTGGAAAAGTCATAGAATCTTTGGACAAAGCTCAAATGTTAGAAAACTCAATAATATTATTCTATAGTGATAATGGAGGCCCCACAAGGGGTATGTTCAATAACACTGCCTCTAATTGGCCATTGAGAGGAGTATGTATAACAATGAATAAATGACAAAAGTTAATTAGAACAAATTTTATTTCCATAGCAAAAGAACTCTCCATGGGAAGGTGCTGCCCGGGTGCCTGGAGTTATATGGAGCCCCTTGATAAAAAATAAAGCTTCAATTAGTGAGCAACCAATTTATGTGGGTGATTTATTGCCCACATTTGCAGCAGCGGCTAATATAAAATTGGAATACAAATTAGATGGCATTAATATCTGGCCCGATTTGAAATCAGATGAAACTAATCGATGGCCTCAAATGCATATGGAACGAGAAATAGTCCATATGCTAGACGATATATGGAATTTGACTTCCTATATGAGAGGTCAATATAAATATATCCAAGGCACTACATCAGATGGCCAATATGATGATGTCTTATCCCAAAGAAATCCCAACGTTATTGATCCAAGAGATATTGTTTATGGTCAAACAATTAAAGCCACTCCCACTTCGATAATCTTAGAACGATACGATGATGAATTACTTACAATTGAGAAAATGATTGAATTGCGTAAACAGTCTGGTATTATATGTAGTCGATCGGGCTCATCATGTGAACCCCTTAGCGAAGAGTGTCTATTCAATATATGGCTCGATCCTTGCGAACAAAACAATTTAGCAAAGGATCCTATGTACGCCAACGTTTTGAAGAAAATGCGCCAGAAAGTAGAAGTATTTCGAAAATCGGCTGTTCCACCCCGAACCGGTCGAATACTTCCTGAATATGCACCCGAGAGACATAATTGTCTCTGGACAAACTTCTTAAATGAAGCACCAATTGAATGTAAGTATTTTCGGATTTTTTTTTAATTACACCATTAACTTTCTGTGTTATTCATTTTCAGATATTTTACAGTGTAACACCAAGACAATACCATGTCAATCTGTTTAGAAGTGTAGTGTATAATTGTGATAATTGTATTTTTTAACTAATACCAAAGAATTTAATAAATATTTCTACCTCAATTTTATTCATTAATGGGAAAAAATCTCTTAGGTTTGGTATAGCCCGTTATTTCAGGCTAACTTACAATATTCATTCAATTGTGATACTACCGCGGTGAACTTCTCTCATACTACTGAGTGTGACCCGATGTTTAGCTCATGAGTCCAAACGGCGTTTCGGTGAAACCACTTAGAGAAGCCTTTGAAACCCTCGGATGTGAGAGGGGATAATCCAAATATAAATTCTTGATCCTTGTCTGAACGAATTTTTATACCCTCCACCATAGGATTGGGGGTATATTGACTTTGTCATTCCGTTTGTAACACATCGAAATATTGATCTCAGACCCCAAAAATATATTCGGGGCCGTGGAGAAATTCTGAGCCGATCTCGCGATGTCCGTCCTTTCGTCTACCTTCCGAACGAAACAAGATAACGACTTGAAGTATCGGACAACTTTTAGGTATAATCCCCATATAAACATATAAACACATCATCCGATGCGGTGGAAATTTGGTACATAGTGTAAGTATGACAACTACACAGAAAAAAAAGCATACTCGGTTCCAAAGATTTTGTCTTTACTTTAAGAAATTTGGTATTGATTCCGAGCCAAAGAAGCGGAGAATACAAGTAAGGATACTTTTAAGACACAATTCTCTTTTAAATTTAGGTTTTGTGTACTTGCTTCTAGGAAGCAAATTTTAATTTTTCGCTTTCTCAGCTTTTTTTCTTCAAAGACCTTTAAAAACGAGTTAACGGCAACTTTATTTTCCAAATTAAGACTCGACTCCAGTAGAAATTATGCTATGTTTGAAGTAAAAACTTCTTTAAAATTAAGTTTTGAAAAACATGTCCAATATTTGAACTATTTTTTGCTTTGTAGTCAAGATGCAAAAAGACAACAAATTTAAAGACAATTTCATTAAATTTAAAGAATTTTTCTGAATTATTAAAGTCAAGTTGACCTTAGCCTATAAATTTTTTCTTTCATGTTAAGATACCCATTTGTAAGTAAAATCACTTAATTATAAGAACATTACAACTTCATTGAAAAGTTTATCGACTTTTGGACAAGGAAAATAACTTTATTTTAGAGAAATGCGTCTTCTATGCTAAGTAAAATTTGTATTCGTATTTTAAAGACATGAAATCTTTGACCTCAGGACAATATTTTTTTCAGTGTAACAACCATTGGTCAATATCGGCCCATAATTATGTATAGCCCCCATATAACCGATCCTCAGATTTGGATAGCAGAGCCTCTTGGAGGATCAAAATTCATTCGATCTGATTGATAAGTGGTGTTAATCTAGGTCTCTAACAAACATACAAAAATTGGTTAAAAATTGAATAAATTCAAATTTGCTTCCTCAAATCAAGTACGCAAAATAAAATTTTAAGGAGAACTGTACCATAAATGCATCCTCACTTCAATTTTCTGCTTCTTTGGCTCAGAATCAATAATGGTACATAGGATTCGGCTGGCTGAAATTTTCACCATATATGTCCTTTTTTAAGAAATATGAAATATTAACAATTACAGAAATATTAAAAGAAAGACTTTGCATGGACATTAAAAGACAGGGATCCAAGCAAAATTTAATTTTTCATATGAAAATGTTTCGCATTTCGTTAATCGATAACTTAGCACTAAAAAAAAAATATTGTCGTGAGCCCAAAGATTTCATGTCCTTAAAATCAAATGCGCATTTCTCTGATATAAAGTCTTTTTCCTTATCCAAACGTTGATAAACTTTACAATGAAGTCGTTCTGTCCTATATAATAAAGTGATTCGACTTAAAAATGGGTATAATAACATGAAAGAAAATATTTTTGTAGATTATTTTTGGCTCGAGTGGCAATCGTGATTTTTCTGTGATTGGGGGTCGGTTTATTTGGGGGGCTATATATAATATAGATCGATACGGACCAATTTTGGCATGGCTGTTATCGGCCATACACTTGCGAAATGTACCAAATTTCAACCGGATCGGATGAATTTTGCACCTTCAAGAGGCTCCGGAGGTCAAATCTGGGGATCGGTTTATATGGGGGCAATATATAATTATGAACCGATATGGACCAATTTTTGCATGTACAAACATTCTTTTCCTCTGTTGGTTTAGCTACACTTGTAGTTTAGTCAATGCATGGTTTTAAGCTGAAATAAAAAAACAACAACAATGCTTAAAGAACAAAACCAACAATAACAAAACAAAATGAATGAAAATTTTATTTCTATAGAAAATTTTGTCAAAATTTTATTTCTATAGAAAATTTTGTCAAAACTTTATTTCTATAGAAAATTTTGTCAAAATTTTATTTCTATAGAAAATTTTGTTAAAACTTTATTTTTATAGAAAATATTGTCAAAATTTTATTTCTATAGAAAATTTTGTCAACATTTTATTTCTATAGAAAAATTTGTCAAAATTTTATTTCTATAGAAAATTTTGTCAAAATTTTATTTCTATAGAAAATTTTGTCAAAATTTTATTTCTATAGAAAATTTTGTCAAAACTTTATTTCTATAGAAAATTTTGTCAAAACCTTATGTCTATAGAAAATTTTGACAAAATTTTATTTCTATAGAAAATTTTGGCTAAATTTTATTTCTATAGAAAATTTTGTCAAAATTTTATTTCTATAGAAAATTTTGTCAAAATTTTATTTCTATAGAAAATTTTTTCAAAATTTTATTTGTATAGAAAATTTTGTCAAAATTTTATTTCTATAGAAAATTTTGTCAAAATTTTATTTCTATAGAAAATTTTTTCAAAATTTTATTTCTATAGAAAATTTTGTCAAAATTTTATTTCTATAGAAAATTTTGTCAAAATTTTATTTCTATAGAAAATTTTGTCAAAATTTTATTTCTATAGAAATTTTTGTCAAATTTTTATTTCTATAGAAATTTTTTTCAAATTTTTATTTCTATAGAAAATTTTGTCAAAATTTTATTTCTATAGAAAATTTTGTCAAATTTATATTTCTATAGAAAATGTTGTCAAAATTTTATTTCTATAGAAAATTTTGTCAACATTTTATTTCTATAGAAAATTTTGTCAAAATTTTATTTCTATAGAAAATTTTGTCAAAATTTTATTTCTATAGAAAATTTTGTCAAAATTTTATTTCTATAGAAAATTTTTTCAAAATTTTATTTCTATAGAAAATTTTGTCAAAATTTTATTTCTATAGAAAATTTTGTCAAAATTTTATTTCTGTAGAAATTTTTGTCAAATTTTTATTTCTACGGAAAATTTTGTCAAAATTTATTGCTATAGAAATTTTTATCAAAATTTTATTTCTATAGAAAATTTTGACAAAATTTTATTTCCATAGACAATTTTGTCAAAATTTTATTTCTATAGAAAATTTTGTCAAAATTTTATTTCTATAGAAAATTTTGTCAAACTGAATTATATACGTATTTGATTGGCCTTTTTTGTTTAATATATAGCCCGTATGGACTAAGTTACACTGAAAAAAAAGCATACCCGGTTCCAAAGGTTTTGTCTTTATCTTAAAAAATTTGGTATTGATTCCGAGCCAAAGAAGCGGAGAATACAAGTAAGGATACTTTTAAGACACAATTCTCTTTTAAAATCGGGTTTTGTGTACTTGCTTCTAGGAAGCAAATTTTAATTTTTCACATTTTCAGCTTTTTTTCTTCATATGATATCAAAATCCTTTAAAAACAAGTTAACGACGACTTAATTTTCCAAATTAAGACTCGACTTCTAGAAGAAATTATACTGTGTTTCAAGTAAAAAACGTCTTTAAAATAAAGTGTTGAAAAACATGTCCTATATTTGAACGATTTTTTGCTTTGTAGTCAAGATGCAAAAAGACAACAAATTTAAAGACAATTTCATTAAATTTAAAGATTTTTTCTAAATTATTAAAGTCAAGTTGACCTTAGCCCTAACATTTTTTCTTTCATGTTATGATATCCATTTTTAAATCAAATCACTTAATTATAAGGTCAATACCACTTTATTGAAAAGTTTATCGACCTTTGGTCGAGGAAAAAAACTTTATACTAAAGAAATGCGTCTTCTATGCTAAGCAAAATTTGCATTCGTATTTTAAAGACATGAAATCTTTGACCTCACGACAATATTTTTTTCAGTGTACAATTTAGAAGACGGTGTTAAGAAGTTTTAAGATACCTTGCCATCGGCAAATGTAGCCGCAACCCAAGTAATTCGATTGTCGATGACAGTCGGTAGTAGAAGTTTCTACGCAATCCATGGTGGAGGGTACATAAGATTCGGCCTGGTCGAACTTACGGCCGTATATACTTGTTTTACTTGAAACATAGCATAATTTCTACTGGAAGTCGAGTCTGAATTTGAAAATTTATGTTGTTATTAACACATTTGCAAATGATTTTGATAGCATATGAAGAAAACAATTAGAAAAAACGAAAAATTAAAATTTGCTTGCCAGAATCAAGTACACAAAACCCAAATGTAAAAGAGAATTGCGTGTTAAAAGTATCCTTACTTGAATACCCCGCTTCTTCGGCTCGGAATCAATACCAAAATCATTAGGGTAAAGACAAAATCTTTAGAACCGGGCATGCTTTTTTTCAGTGTGGGTTTTCGAACTCAAACAAATCGCACTCATGCAAATCGAGCCAGACATATATATATTATATTTATTAATAAATCATTGCATACTTTTAGGCACCATTTTTGTTGAAATTACTCTTGAAATACTCGGACGACTTTTAAATCAAAAGTCAGCAGAAAGGAAATTAATCACATACAAATATTTAATATATGTTAATTACGTATATGTTTCCTCAAATGTATCCCCCATAATATACGCCTTCAGTTACACTGTTTAAAGGTTTTCAAAACATTATCTAGATTTCAATGTACCCCCATTAATTTGAGTTATATTTATTTTTATACCCACCTCTATAGGATGGTGATGGAGGTAGATTTAGTTTATCATTCGATTTGTAAAACATCGAAATTTCGATTTTCGTCAGTATAAAGAATATATATTCTTGATCAAGGTGAAATTCTGAGACGATTTAACGATATCCGCCTGACTATTATAATCAAAGTAACACCGAAAAAAAAGTAAACTACATTATGGGAAAAATGAACTATCTTGTGCGAAAATTGAACTAAATTGTATTCCAAAATTTCAAATTCTTTAAAATTTTCCAACATTTTTGGATTCTTAATTACTATTTATGAAATTCATTTTTCTCGAAAAGAAAAAACTTAACTAAAAATAAAGAAAAAATTTAAGCGTTAAATTATTCCCATTTTAACAACGCTGTAGTTCTTCTTACTATTACTATTTTTGAGAAGTGTACGAAAAACTTCGTCTGTTTTAGTTAGAATTGAACTAATTTATAAGTCATTGAAATTTTACTGTCATTTAGTTCATAAAATTTTTGAGACATACATAGAATAATGAAAAAATCGTTGGGCTGGTGTAAAGTTCTTACAAAATTTTAAAAATAAACTAAAATAAAATAAAATTTTTGCAATAAATCTTAGTTCATTTTAGCATCATTTTTACAACAGACTTTTTTTCTGTGAAAGTCTTCAATAATGAAGCTATCGATTGGTAATTTGATTATGATATATCCCATATAAACCAGACCCCTGACTTGATTTTTTGATCAAAGAGAATCTTTGCATCGCTTCTCATAAATGCTTAAAGGAAATTCTTTTTAACAAAAGTTAGGTCAGGTTACCTATCATAACCTATTGCTTGGCCTAAAAATTTGGGGTTTTTCGGTCTTTAAGAAATTACTTTGTAACAAAGGCGAATTTCATTTGTCTAAAATTAAACTTCCTGAGGAAAGTATTTTTGTTCTTGTATGTATATATTCTCAAGTAACTCGCTATGACGAGTAGTTTTCAACGCAGACTATTATGTTTTATCCATGGTGGTGGGTATTGAAAATTCGGCCTGACCAAACTTTCGGTCATATAAACGATTTTTTTTTAATATTAAGTACCCATATATGTGGCATTTAAATTGGTGCTTGAAAAGAACCTTTGGTAATATGTCAGTTAAAATTACTGCTTGGCTAATACCTTCCTATAAAAATATTATTTTAATTTGTCAAAAATAACCAAAACATGAACTTTAGAAATTTTTCAGTTGATTATCTACATTCAGTTTAAGACGTTGATTATGCGCGGAATTTTTTTAAAGTTAAATTATTTTTGTTTCTCCTGGTTTTGGCTACACATATTCGCTAAGGAGTTTGTTCCACCTAATATTGTTATCATCGTGGCCGATGATATGGTAGGTTTAAAATAAATTGAAGTGAGTTTATCAATTGCTTAACTTTGAAATATGAGAAATAAAACAAAAAAAAAACAAGTAAGTAAAGTCTAAAGCCGGGCGGGGCCGACTATATTATACCCTTCACCAACTTGTAGACCAACATTTGTGTTACCATCTCAACTACTTCAAATTTGCTGGGAGGCCTATCTAAAGGTCTGCATTTCCAGATACAAATACTTATAATGGAGACAATTTTTTGTACTTCTACAAAATCTCTAGAATTAAAATTGAAATCGGCTAACGCCCTGGAATGAGACATAATATTAATAAAAACGAATATGGGAAATATGAAGCGAGAGAAATTTTAATGCAATTGTACAAAAGAGCATTTATGATATACCAGGCGATACTTATGTATTCGAGATATTGGACAATTTGAGTAACATTTACAATTTTTGCTACTCAGCAGTGACAATTTTACAAGGATATTGATTAGATCTTGCCAAGATATGCGGTCAAGTGTGGGTTGTGATATATTATTTGGTCAAGTCAGGCGACTTGGAGCCTTATTTAAAACTCAACCGTCCTGTGGAAAGTCTGGCATTACAGTGTATAGGATATGACTAAGATATGGGGAAATCATCACAGAATATTGTGTAAAGTGTGGGAATTTGGCCATATTTGTATAAACCGGAAGAACGAATATATGGAGGCTTTATCTAATTCTGAACCAAATTAGATCAAACTTGACACACTTAAATATGATATTAAATATATATACCCATTGAAAATGGGTCTAAAATATGAAATAGTCTACATTATTTTCCCAACTGTGGTGTACATATATATGGGAGCTATATATAATCTGAACCGATTTCGACTAAATTTGACGTGCATAGTTAGAATAATAATTCTGCTATCTCTGCAAAATTTCACGTAAATGGGAGTATAACTCTGGCCCCCGTAGTCATTTGAGTGTAAATCGGGCGAAAGATATATATGGGAGCTATATCTAAATCTGAACCGATTTCCGTACTCCTTGTGCAAAAGTTGAAGCAAGCCATGGCTTTTGAGACCATATAAGTCCAAATCGGGCGAAAGATATATATGGGAGCTATATCTAAATCTGAACCGATTTCAACCAAATTTGGTACACCTACCGATACTATTAAACGTACTCCTTGTGCAAAATTTGAACCAAATCATCGCAAAACTCTGGCTTTTGAGGCCATATAAGTTCAAATCGGACGAAAGATATATATGGGAGCTATATCTAAATCGGAACCGATTTTAACCAAATTAAGCACACACAATTTGAAGCAAATCAGGGCAAAACTCTGGCTTTTGGCCATATAAGTCCAAATCGGTCGAAAGATATATATGGGAGCTATATCTAAATCTGGACCGATTTCAATTAAATTTGGCACAATTAACGATACTATTAAACATACTCCTTGTACAAAATTTTAATCAAATCAAGTCAAAACTCTGGCTTTTGAGGCCATATAAATCCAAATCGGACGAAAGATATATATGGGAGCTATATCTAAATCTGAACCGATTTCAACTAAATTTGGCACAATTAACGATACCATTAAACGTACTCGTTGTGCACAATTTGAAGCAAATCAGGGCAAAACTCTCGCTTTTGGGGCCATATAAGTCCAAATCGGACGAAAGATATATATGGGAGCTATATATAAATCTGAACCGATTTAGCTGATATTTGGCAGTTTTTACGGGACTGACAAAACATTCAGACGTACAAAATTTGAAGAACGTCGGTTCATAAATACGTGAATTATGATCAAATCGGTGATAACTATATATGGCAGCTATATCTAAATCTGAACCGATTTTTTCCAAAATCAATAGCGATTGTCTTCTACCCGAAGAAAGACGTTATGTCAAATTTTAGGACGATCGGACTTAAACTGCGACCTGTACTTTGTGCACAGACAGACAGACGGACATCGCTAAATCGACTCAAAATTTAATTCTAAGCCGATCGGTATACTAAAAGATGGGTCTATGACAATTATTTCTTGGCGTTACATATAAATGCACAAACTTATTATACCCTGTACCACAGTAGTGGTGAAGGGTATAAAAATGTATATTTATGTGACAATTCATTAAATTATAATTTTGTCAGCTAATTATAAATCCCTTAATTAGAAACACATCATTTGAATCTGTGGTTCTCTAAATCATTTGATTTGAAGAAGTTTCATTTTAAATGAAAAAGGTTTCATTTGATTTGAAAAAGTTTCATTTGATTTGAAACAGGTTTCATTTGAAAAGAAAATTCTATAAAAAAAAATATTATTGTCTCTTCTTTTGAAATTTCTTTATCTTCTTATCCTTCTATCCCATAGGGTTTCGATGATGTTAGCTTTCGCGGAGGCCATGAATTCTTAACACCTAATATCGATGCCTTGGCATATCATGGACAAATTTTAAATCGTATGTACACACCACCCTTATGTACACCATCGAGGGCTACTTTACTTACCGGTTTATATCCAATACACACAGGTATGATGGTGCATAATTTGGTCTTCTTTAGTAATTCTCGTATAACTCGTAAAATTTTGCAGGTTCACAACACTATGTTATTGTTAACGAGGAACCATGGAGCATTCTAGATAATCAAACTACCATGGCTCAGATATTTCAGAAGCATGGCTATTCTACAAATTTAGTTGGAAAATGGCATTTGGGTATGGGTCGTCGTGAGTTTACACCAACTTATCGTGGTTTTGATTATCACTATGGATATTGGGGTGCTTATATAGACTATTACAGGAAGAGATGTAAAATGCCGGTAAGATAAATATGAGAGAGAGAGAGTAAGGTTGTTACCTACCTATTCAGATTTGTATAGCACGTTATGTAGGACTTGTCGGAAATTGGGAGTTTTTTAAATAATACGACACTTTCAGTACTTTTCCAGCAGCAATGATGTTAGGCCTATCAATCTATGTGGCTTTTGAGTCGCATAACCACCGTTTCAGTGGCCTTTGGAGAGTCATTATGGTGCAATGGTTAGCATGTCAGCCTGTGTTGTGCCAATTTTTGTAAGCGCTGACACTTTTGTGCCATTAAATGCTGTGCTTTTTGTGCAACCCTTTTGTAATGTTGTACCATTTTTTGATTAATTCCTTATTAGTGCAATAGTTTTCATAAATTGTGATCCCGGATCCCTTTAAAATTACGGCTGTGGTCGGTGCCTTATGCTAATCGAACTAATGCGTCCAATACTACTAACAGGTTGGCTGATAATTCCCCCGTCTGACACCTAGATGGCGTCGCTAGTATTAAATGCATATTATTTTTATATTGTACCAACCTTCAAATGATTCGTGTCAAAATTTGACGTCTGTAAGTCAATTAGTTTGTGAGATAGAGCGTCTTTTGTGAAGCAACTTTTGTTATTGTGAAAAAAAATGGAAAAAGGGAATTTCGTGTTTTGATAAAATAAATGTAGGGAAAAAATACGGTGGAAGCAAAATCTTGGCTTGATAAGGAATTTTCGGACTCTGCCCCAGGAAAATCAACAATAATTGATTGGTATGCAAAATTCAAGCGTGGTGAAATGAGCACGGAGGACGGTGAACGCAGGGGACGCCCGATAGAGGTGGTTACCGACGAAAACATCAAAAAAATCCACAAAATGATTTTGAATGACCGTAAAATGAAGTTGATCGAGATAGCAGAGGCCTTTAAGATATCAAAGGAACGTGTTGGTCACATCATTCATCAATATTTGGATATGCGGAAGCTCTGTGCAAAATGGGTGCCGCGCGAGCTCACATTTGAAAAAACAGCAACGTGTTGATGATTCTGAGCGGTGTTTGCAGCTGTTAACTCGTAATACACCCGAGTTTTTCCGTCGATATGTGACAATGGATGAAACATGGCTCCATCACTACACTCCTGAGTCCAATCGACAGTCGGCTGAGTGGACAGCGACCGTTGAACCGTCTCCGAAGCGTGGAAAGACTCAAAAGTCCGCTGGCAAAGTAATGGCCTCTGTTTTTGGGATACACATGGAATAATTTTTATCGAGTATCTTGAGAAAGGAAAAACCATCAACAGTGACTATTATATGGTGTTATTGGAGCGTTTGAAGGTCGAAATCGCGGCAAAACGGCCCCATAAGAAGAAGAAAAAAGTGTTGTTCCACCAAGACAACGCACCGTGACACAAGTCATTGAGAACGATGGCAAAAATTCATGAATTGGGCTTTGAATTGCTTCCCCACTCACCGTATTCTCCAGATCTGGCCCCCAGCAACTTTTTCTTGTTCTCAGACCTCAAAAGGATGCTCGCAGAGAAAAAATTTGGCTGCAATGAGGAGGTGATCGCCGAAATTGAGGCCTATTTTGAGGCAAAACCGAAGGAGTACTACCAAAATGGTATCAAAATATTGGAGGGTCGGTATAATCGTTGTATCGCTCTTGAAGGGAACTATGTTGAATATTAAAAACGAATTTTGACAAAAAAAATGTGTTTTTCTTTGTTGGACCAGGGACTTATTAGCCAACCTGTTATTTGAGCACTTTTTCCTACTCAAACCATTGTGTTATCAGCGGACAGTTGTGACGTCTGAAATTATGCAAAGACAATTTTCTATAATAGGTAAACCGGGTTATCCCATGATTGATTTTCGATGAAATAGAGATAAGATGATCGTTGGGTTGGTGTAAATCTACTACACAATTTCGTAGAAAAGAAAAATATACTCAATGCGTATTGTTTCTTAATTCGTTAATTTTCAACGTTTCAATTTTGCTACAACACAAAAACATTTCATGACAGATTTATCTTCTCTCTGAATAATGCTGGTATTTCGAAAGTTCCTTAAGAGTTTTCACACACAAATTGGCAAGCCGTTCGGACTTGAATATAACATATAGCCTTCGCCTTCTCTGGAGCTCGTTCGAGGGTTATTTTGAATTTGTTTCGTTATTTTGAATTTGTATGCCACCTTTTAGCCATCTTATGCCACTTTGAATTAATACCTTTTTTAGTGGAATAATTTTCGTAAATGTTTGTCCTGGATCCCTTTAAAATTACGGGTGTGATCGATGCATTAACATGAAATTGAAGTAAAGCGTCCAATGCTGAAATTTGAGCACTCTTTCCTTCTCAAACCATTGTGTTATCAAGCGAACAATTTTGACGCCAGAAAATATGCAAATAAATTTTTTTGTATTTGGTAAACCGGGTTATCCCATAAACTGTTAATTTCAAAGATTGATTTTGGATGAAATAGAGGTAAAATGATTGTTGAGTTGATTTAGATCTTAATTGAAAAAATCCGACTTTGTACAAAAAAAAAACCTATACAATATATTTAATGGGTTATAGTACTTTGTAAAAACGAGAGTCAATTATTAAAAACTATTGTGCCAACTTATATTGCAAGTGAAACTTTTTGTACTACTTTTTAGTAATTGTCAACGGTAACGCTAACCCCCATATTTGCCAATTACAAAAACGTTTTATTGCAATATTTATTCGAGCTTATTGGACAGGAAGGTGAAGGGAATTGATACTATCCAGTTATTGAAAAGAAAATGGCAGATATCAATCTACACAAGCTTAAATATACTCTTGTGTCATGGTAATTCATCATAATTCGAATTTCCATTGCCTTTAGCATAGCTCCGGCGGGGGGAAAATTATTCATTTTGGGTCTTATATGCTAACATCTTATGGAAATTACATACGAAAATAATTCTTCCCAAATTAAAACTTTTTTCACCACCACTGTGCATCATCTTCGCATATAACTACAATCCCTTAATCTTATTTTTATACCCTTTACCGTAGGGTGAGGAGCAACCGTGGTGCAATGGTTAGCATGCCCGCCTTGCATACACAAGGTCGTGGGTTCGATTCCTGCTTCGACCGAACACCAATAAGTTTTTCAGCGGTGGATTATCCCACCCCAGTAATGCTGGTGAAATTTCTGAGGATTTAAGAGCTTCTCTAAGTGGTTTCACTGCAATGTGGAACGCCGTTCCGACTCGGCTATAAACAAGGCGGTCCCTTGTCATTGAGCTTAACATGGAATCGGGCAGCACTCAGTGATAAGAGAGAAGTTCACCAATGTGGTATCACAATGGACTGAATAGTCTATGTGAGCCTGATACATCGGGCTGTCACCTAACCTAACCTAGGATGGGGTTACATTACTTTGTCAATCCGTTTGTAACACATAGAAATATTGGTCTAAGACCCCATAAAGTATATATATATATTCTGGGTCGCGGTGAAATTTTGAGTCGATCTAACGATGTCCGATGTTCTGAGACGATGTAACTTTCGAACGAAACAAGCTATCGACTTGAAACTTGGCACAAGTAGTTGTTATTAATGTAGGTCAGATGGTATTGCAAATTAGCCATATCGGCCCTCTTTTACGTACCGCCCCCATATAAACGAATCCTCAGATTTGGCTTGCGCAGCCTCTTGGAGGAGAAACTTTCATCCGATCCGGTTGAAATATGGTAAAGGGTGATTTGTTAAGAGCTTGATAACTTCTTTTTAAAAAAAAAACGCATAAAATTTGCAAAATCTCATCGGTTCTTTATTTGAAACGTTAGATTGGTCCATGACATTTACTTTTTGAAGATAATTTCATTTAAATGTTGACCGCGGCTGCGTCTTAGGTGGTCCATTCGGAAAGTCCAATTTTGAGCAACTTTTTCGAGCATTTCGGCCGGAATAGCCCGAATTTCTTCGGAAATGTTGTCTTCCAAAGCTGGAATAGTTGCTGGCTTATTTCTGTAGACTTTAGACTTGACGTAGCCCCACAAAAAATAGTCTAAAGGCGTCAAATCGCATGATCTTGGTGGCCAACTTACCGGTCCATTTCTTGAGATGAATTGTTCTCCGAAGTTTTCCCTCAAAACGGCCATAGAATCGCGAGCTGTGTGGCATGTAGCGCCATCTTGTTGAAACCACATGTCAACCAAGTTCAGTTCTTCCATTTTTGGCAACAAAAAGTTTGTTAGCATCGAACGATAGCGATCGCCATTCACCGTAACGTTGCGTCCAACAGCATCTTTGAAAAAATACGGTCCAATGATTCCACCAGCGTACAAACCACACCAAACAGTGCATTTTTCGGGATGCATGGGCAGTTCTTGAACGGCTTCTGGTTGCTCTTCACTCCAAATGCGGCAATTTTGCTTATTTACGTAGCCATTCAACCAGAAATGAGCCTCATCGCTGAACAAAATTTGTCGATAAAAAAGCGGATTTTCTGCCAACTTTTCTAGGGCCCATTCACTGAAAATTCGACGTTGTGGCTCGTTAGTAAGTCTATTCATGATGAAATGTCAAAGCATACTGAGCATCTTTCTCTTTGACACCATGTCTGAAATCCCACGTGATCTGTCAAATACTAATGCATGAAAATCCTAACCTCAAAAGAATCACCCTTTACATCCATGCAAAAATGTCCATATCGGTTCATAACTATATAGCCCCATATAAACCGATCCCCATATATGACCTCCGAAGCCTCTTGGAGGAACAAAATTCATCCGATCTAGATGAAACTTGGTACGTGGTGTTAGTAACAACTGTGCAAAAATGTACCCATAGCCATCCATAATTATATATAGTTGCCATATAAACCGATCTCCAGAATTGACCTCCGGAGCCTCTTGGAGGAGCAAAATTCATCCGATTCAGTTTAAATTTATTGCATTGAGCTAGTATATGGCCACTAACAACCATGCCAAACCTGGTCCGTGTCGGTCTATAGTTATATATAGCCCCCAAATAAACCAATAAACACACAAAAATTTGTCCATATCGTCTATATCCCCCATATAAAGCGATCCCCATATTTCAACTCTGGATCCCTAATGAGCTCATATCGGTTCTTAATTATTTGTAAACTTCCCTAGACATCCTCAATTTTCCTAGAAAATCAATAATGAAGCATATTTCCAATTCAGTTAATTCGCCATAAAGCTAATGATTAATGATAAATCAAGTGTGATTTTTAATTAGAATATTTCTGATGATATCAAATTTATGTTATGCCATCGGAATTTATTTAAAGTTTATTCTTGAATCTACTTTATATTTCCAGACCAATGCTACAATTGGCTATGATTTTCGTAGAAATCTAGAAATTGAATGTACTTCAGAAGATGAATATGTCACCGATTTATTCACTTCGAAAGCGGAACGTATTATCATGAATAATCCTGTAAATAAGCCTTTGTTTTTAATGGTATCGCATTTGGCTCCTCATGCAGGCAATGAAGATGATCCCCTACAAGCTCCTATAGAAGAGATCGAGCAGTTTTCTTATATTCCCGATGTAAGAAGAAGAATATATGCAGGTATATTAATTGGTTTAACATTTAGTTTTATTTAGTTTTCTTAATTTTTTTTTTTAATTCTAAGCCATGATTTCAAAACTGGATGAAAGTGTCGGAAGAATCGTTAGAGCTTTGGATGATGCAAAAATATTGAATAACACCATAATTATATTTTATTCTGATAATGGAGCTCCAACTGTGGGATTTCTCAGCAATACAGGATCGAATTGGCCTTTAAAAGGGGTAAGGTACTACAGTTGTCGAACAAGAGTCCCAACCACGGTTGCCACTCGTACCAACCAGCGTTACCGTTGTGCCACTTTAGTGGCAAATTTGCCACTTTTGTGCCACTAAATGTGATACTTTTTACGATTTTGTGCCACTTTTCCAATAATGTGTGCCACTTTTTTAAAAGTTTAAATTTTATGGGTAGTTATCACCATAAAGAAATGTGCTATTCAGAAAATTGAATATTGTGCACCAACGATAAACAGCTTTCGTCCATTAATTCTTATTATTAGGTGAACAGCTACGATTGAATTTATTTGGTAAACGTTTATTTTGAATATGCCAAATTTATTGTGGCGTTAAATATCAGGTCTATTATAAATGTGAAAATGTTTCAGGTTTGCATTGCGACCGCAAGGAATAATTGATGATGGATCCTCAGTAAAAAAATGCAATCTCATTTTGAGGCTTATTGTTCCAATTCCACAGACTATAGCCCTGTAATTGAATGCTGGAGCAGTGGACAGTAGTGAAGCATTACTTGTTTACAGAAAAGATGGAAGAAAAATGTCCAAAAAAGTAGAAAAATATAAAGAATCCAAAATGCACTCTCAAATACCAACGAGATTTATCATAAAATTTTTTGTTTATATTTTCAAAAGTATGAATACATTTAGCAAAACATTCCAAAGCGAATCGAATTGTTTATTTAAAATATTTAACAAAAATTATTCTATTACAAATACGCATAAATTTTGTAAAAGAGTTATATTGCAATTAGTGATTTAACAGATATGGACTATAAAAATTCTTTGTATATTAAAGAAACTAAGAAAATATAATTTGTGATTTGGTTTTGTAGCATATCACAAAACCAAATCACAAATTATTTCAGACAACATCCCTGAAACATATATTATTAGAGTTAAAGCTAATATTCTAAAATTTTAACTGATAATTGTGGACAAATTTTATCATGAATTTACATAAATGACAAAAAATTTGATAAAAGAAGGTTCTTAGATACGCATTGCTTAACATAACAATCAATGGTGATATAAATTATTTTGATATCGTAAACAAATCGAAAGATATAATTGAAAGGTCTGATTATTTTATAAACGCCTAAAAATAATAGGATTTGTTCTCCAGTTTATTTAATTTTTATTAACTTGACCTCAAGTATTTTAACTTGACCTCAAAGAAGTATTTATTTATTGAGGTTTTTGTATAAGTTAATAAAAGAGAATGCCACTTTTTTCAACGCTTGCCACTTTTTGAAAATTCTCAACGGTAACGCTGGTACCAACAAAAAAATCTTTTTTTTTTTAAGTATTCGATCATATTTTTGTGGTTATTTTAAAAATGTTTTAATTTTTTTTCAACATTTTATTTCTATAGAAAATTTTCTCAAAATTTTATTTTATTTCATGTTAGCCTGATACCGAAACAGGCAATTAACGTCCAAATACATTATATCTAATTTTACAATTATTAATCGAGCTTTATTGACAGATTTAGATTAAGGAACATGATTAATAGAGCCATTGAAAAGAAATCGCCAGATACAAATCTATACACGCCTGGACTGTACATGTTTCGATTCGGGCGAATAAATCTTTCCACAGCCTTTAGTATAGATCTATATATATATATATATATATATATATATATATATATATATATATATATATATATATATATATATATATATATATATATATATATATATATATATATATATATATATATATATATATATATATATATATATATATATATATATATATATATATATATATATATACTGTTAACGATACTATTGTATGTGCCAAATATGGTCAAAATCAATTCAGATGTAGATATAGCTCCCATATATATCTGGCCTCAAAATCCAGGGTTTTGCCGTGATTTGCTCCAAATTTCGCACAAGGAGTACGTTTAGTAGTATCGGTAATTGTGCCAAATTTGGTTGAAAACGGTTCAGATTTAGATATGGCTCCCATATATATCTTCCGTCCGATTTGCACTCATATGACCAGGGGGGCCAATGTTATACTCCCATTTACGTGAAATTCCGCATAGATAGCAGAATTATTATTCTAACTATGCATGTCAAATTTAGTCAAAATCCGTTCAGATTATATATAGCTCCCATATATACGTACACCAGAGTTGGGGAAATATGGTAGACTGTTACACATTTTAGACCCATTTTCAATGGAAGTTTCCTACAATTAACTGGATAGCGTTAGCCGATTTAAATTTTAATTCTAGAGATTTTGTAGAAGTAAAAAAATTGTCTCCTTTAAATATACAGCTTCCACCAAATGTGAAGTAGTTGAGATGGTAACACAAATTTTGGCCTACATAGGGGTGAAGGGTATAATATAGTCGGCCCGCCCGACTTTATATGAAATGTTTTATAATTTTATTTCTATAGAAATATTGCCAAAATTTTATTTTTTTTTATACCCCCCACCATAGGATGGTGGTATATTAACTTTGTCATTCCGTTTGTAACATATCGAAATATTGCTCTAAGATCCCATAAAGAGCTCTAAGACCCCCAATATATATATTCTGGGTCGTGGTGAAATTCTGAGTCGATCCGGGCATGTCCGTCCGTCCGTCTGTTGAAATCATACTAACTTACGACCGAAACAAGCTATGGACTTGAAACTTGGCACAAGTAGTTGTTATTGATGTAGGTCGGATGGTATTGCAAATGGGCCATATCGGTCCACTTTTACTTATAGCCCCCATATAAACGGACCCCCAAATTTGGCGTGCAGACCCTCTAAGGGAAACAAATTTAATCCGATCCGGCTGAACTTTGGTACATGGTGTTAGTATATGGTCTCTAACAACCATGCAAAGATTGGTCCACATCGGTCCATAATTATATATAGCCCCCATATAAACCGATCCCCAGATTTGGCTTGCGGAGCCTCTAAGAGAAGAAAATTTCATCCGATCCTGCTGAAATTTGGTACATGATGTTAGTATATGGTCTCTAACAACCATGCAAAAATTGGTCCGCATCGGTCAATAATTATATATAGCCCACATATAAACCGATCCCCACAATTGGCTTGCGGAGCCTCTAAGAGAAGCAAATTTCATCCGATCCAGCTGAAATTTGGTACATGGTGTTAGCATATGGTCTCTAATAACCATGCAAAAATTGGTCCACATCGGTTCATAATTATATATAGCTTCCATATAAACCGATCACCAGATTTGGCTTGCGGAGCCTCTAAGAGAAGAAAATTTCATCGGATCCGGCTGAAATTTGGTACATGGTGTTAGTATATGGTCTCTAACAACCATGCAGGAATTGGTTCATATCAGTCCATAATTATATATAACCCCCATATAAACCGATCCCCAGATTTGACCTCCGGTGCCTTTTGGAGAAGCAAAATTCATCCGATCTGGTTGAAATTTGGTACGTGATGGTAATATATGATATTTAACAAACATGCCAAAAGTGGTCCATATCAGTTCATAATCATATATAGCCCCCATATAAACCGATCCCGAGATTTGGTTTTGGAGCCTCTTGGTACATTGTGCTAATATATGGCCGTTAACAACCATGTCTAACTAGGTATATAGCCCCCATATAAGCAACCCCCATATTTTAATTCTGGCTCCCTACGTACCGTGCAAAAGTCCATATCGATTCGTAATTATTTGTAGCCTTGCCTGCACATACCTTTTTTGTCTAATATATACCACGTATGGACTAACTCACAATTTAGAAAACGATTTGAGATACCATAACCCAAGTAATTCGATTCTGGATGACAGTCTTTCGTAGAAGTTTCTACGCTATCCATGGTGGAGGGTACATAAGATTCGGCCTGGCCGAACTTACGGCCATATATAGTTGTTTTTTTTTTTAATTTTTTGTTTTTTTTCAAAATTTTATTTTTATAGAAAATTTTGTCGACATTTTATTTCTATAGAAAATTTTGTCAACATTTTATTTCTGTACAAGATTTTGTGCAAATCTTATTTTTATTGAAAATTGAAGTATATCTTATTTGGAGAGGAATTTTTTGCAAAAATCTACCAATACATCAAGTATTCTACCAATCTACCAAACCGTAAAAAATCTACCATTTCTGGTAGAATTCTACAAACTGTGGCAACCGTGTATTTTATAATAATGATATCTGTTCATGCAACTTTGTTATAAACGAAAGTCTCAATTACAGCAAAAACACTCACCTTGGGAAGGGGCAATACGTGTGCCTGGAGTTATATGGAGTCCTTTGTTGCCCAATCGTGGTGCTCTCTATCAGCAAACTGTATATGCTGGCGATTGGTTACCCACATTAGCTGCAGCAGCCAATATTCAATTAAATTTAAAATTAGATGGCCTTAATTTATGGCCTGATTTAGTTACAGAGGACAGAACGGATGAATTTTCTAACCAATATCGAGATCGGGAAATTATTCATATGGCCGATGGTATATGGAATATTATGTCCTACACAAAAGGACCTTACAAATACATTAAGGGTACAACTATAAATGGTCAATATGACAGAGTGCTATCCCAAAGGAATCCCAATGTAACGGATCCCAGAGAATATCAATATGAAGGAGTGATTAGAACATCTTCGGCATCACAATCTCTACAGAAATATGATACGAAGCCCTTAACAAATGAGAGAATACAATTCATGAGGTTACAATCGAAAATAGAATGTGGCCCAGAGGGTCCATCCTGTGATCCTTTAAAACAAGAATGCTTATACAATATTTTGTTGGATCCTTGTGAACAAAATAATTTGGCCAATAAACCAGAGATGACTCATATTCTCAGAGATATACGAAATAGAATGGATAATCTTCAACTGTCAGCTATTGCGCCCAAGACAGGTGGTAGTGTATGGAAAAATGATCCATCAAGACATAATTGCATATGGAGCAATTTCTTAGAGAATCATCCCACAGACTGTATGAGATGATCTCAAGAGAAAAAAACGAGTTTATATTATTCGCAACCTTTTTCTTTTCAGATATTTCTCAGTGTGATTATCATTCACCACCATGTAAGATTCTATTAACTCCTAAACTTTGGATCTATTTGCTATTTGGTATTTTCTCATCACTGGGCATAATTACGATATTCGTAATTCTATACTGTTGGAAACATTACTCCAGCGAGGGCAGGCAAGGTGCAGATTATCAGAGCCCTGCTGAAAGGATTCAACTCAATACCTTAAATGCCGATTATATACCTTGCCCTCAACTATACGATATGTAGAGATTAAATTTTATGATTTTTATATATAAGAGAAAAAAGGAAGTTTGGGGTGATCATATTGGAAGAGATATTATTTATATGAAATAATTTAAATATACAAATGTATTGCTAAATATTAGTAACTAAGCAAATTGAATTAGCAAATACAATATTAATATGTTACGCAAAAAAGTGAAGCGCTATATTTCTTAATTTTTTTTCTAAAGCTAATTTTTAGCTGGAAATAAGATCAAAGTCAGAGATCAGACGACCGAGAAAGCCATCACACGCTACCCGAAACTGGTACTACGGTATTATGGCCCATTCCCGGCGATGTGCCGTCAGAGATTATTGAAACTATGGTATT
The DNA here is from genome assembly GCF_050003625.1 of Haematobia irritans. Taxonomy (NCBI): domain Eukaryota; kingdom Metazoa; phylum Arthropoda; class Insecta; order Diptera; family Muscidae; genus Haematobia; species Haematobia irritans. The sequence goes on from NC_134400.1 coordinate 26,079,057, forward strand.
TTGTAGTGCCAATTGTACTCTTTACAATGTCCCTGGCGTAAAAATCCAACGGATAGAGATCTGGGAATTTTGGTGGTCATTGTGCGGTAGAAATGAAACAATGAACCTCCCAGCAAAAAAAAAATTGGATGTTCTTCTCAAGGCACAACTTTAAAAGAACTTCCAAATATGCTCTCCCAAAGATGTTCTTTATATTAACTGCACAGGAAGTTAATTTGAGTCAATTTTTATAACCCGCTTTTTTCATATTTTTAATGGGAAATTTATATTTTTTTTTTTTGTTTCAAATAGGTTAAAAACATATTAAGAATAAATAAAATGGTACAAATTATTTAAATTTAGCCGAAAAAAAATTAAATCCTTTCTAGAAAAATTGCGAATTTTTTAAAATATTTGATGACAAAGATCCAGACAAGCGTTATAATGCATTAAAAATCATAAAAATAAATTAAAAATTATTTATTTGTCAAAATATCACAAAACTTCTTAATTCACATCCAAAACACTGAATTTACCTCACACCTTAAGAAGTGATGCAAATTCAGTGCAGCGGCTGTTGAAATGTTGGACATCCGTCCAATGACAAGCCCATGTAAAATTCATCGCTTCTGCGTCACTTTGGCACCACTTCCGGATCCAAATACAACATTTTCACTACTTTTTTGGCGACGCTTTTTTTGCTGGGCTTCTTTTTAAGACATTCTAGAGTGACGCGTGCTGAGTCCTGTTGGAAGGTCCATTGTCTGTCCAGAGTTTCATTATTGTCATTAGGATATTTTCCCGATAACATACGAGGTCTTACGGCGGCACATACCATTACCACGGGGGCAACAAGTGAAAAAGTCCAACGGATTGAGATCCGAATATTTTGGTGGTCACTGTGCGGTAGAAATGAGGCGGGGAACCTCCTGCTTAATCTATTCCCGGTTAACGGGTGCTGAGAGTGAAGGTGCCGAGTACTGTAATCTCCATTGTCTGCGGCCGAAATGTTTGTCGGCTCAGAGCTTCAATAAAGTCTTTTGGGATATTTTATTACGAGCGGTGAGGGACCAAGAGGTACATTAATTTTCTATAGAAATAAAGTTTTGACAAAATTTTCTATAGAAATAAAAATTTGACAAAATTTTCTACAGAAATAAAATTTTGACAAAATTTTCCATAGCAATAAAGTTTTGACAACATTTTTTATAGAAATAAAATTTTGAGAATATTTTCTATAAAAATAAAAATTTGACAAAATTTTCTATAGAAATAAAATTTTGACAAAATTTTCTATAGAAATAAAATTTTGAGAAAATTTTCTATAGAAATAGAATTTTGACAAAATTTTCTATAGAAATAAAATTTTGACAAAATTTTCTATGGAAATAAAATTTTGAGAAAATTTCTATAGAAATAAAATTTTGACAAAATTTTCTATAGAAATAAAATTTTGACAAAATTTTCTATAGAAATAAAATGTTGAAAAAATTCTCTATAAAAATAAAATTTTCTCTAAATTCAATATCTTTAAAAAATTTAATTTTTTAAAGTTCGGTCATACTATCAAAGTCCATTGTAAGTTCTCTAAAATAAACAAGTAAGGAAAGTCTAAAGTCGGGCGGGGCCGACTATATTATACCCTGCACCACTTTGTAGATATAAATTTTCGATACCATAGCACATCCGTCAATTATGTTGGGTGCTATATTTAAAGGTTCGTCCCACATACATACAATTAAATATCACTCGATCTGGACAGCATTTGATAGACTTCTACAAATTCTATAGACTCAAAATTTAAGTCGGCTAATGCACTAGGGTGGAACACAATGTTTGTAAAAAAATATGGGTAAGATTTAAATCTGAGGCAATGTTAAGGAAACTACGCAAAAGTTTATTTATGATTTATCCCTCGATATATATGTATTTGAAGTTAAGGAAAATTACAGCCAGTTTTACAACTTTTCGACTAAGCAGAGGCGATTTTACAAGGAAAATGTTGGTATTTTGACCATTTTTGTCGAAATCAGAATAAAATATATATGAGAGCTATATCTAAATCTGAACCGATTTCAATCAAATTTGACACGCATAGCAACAAAGCTACTTTAACACCCTGTGCAAAATTTCAACTAAATCGGAGTAAAAAATTGGCCTCTGTAGTCATATGAGTGTAAATCGGGCGAAAGCTATATATGGGAGCTATATCTAAATCTGAACCGATTTCAATAAAATTTTGCACACTTGACTACACTACTAATTGTACTCCTAATGCAAAATTTGGCCAAATTGGGCCAAAACTCTGGCTTCTAGGACCATATTAGTCCATATCGGGCGAAAGATATATATGGGAGCTATATCTAAATCTGAACCGATTTCCATCAAATTTGGCACACATGACTACACTACTAGCTGTACAGATTGTGCAAAATTTCACCCAAATTGGGCCAAAATTCTGCCTTCTAGGACCATATTAGTACATCTCGGGCGAAATATATATATATATATATATATATATATATATATATATATATATATATATATATATATATATATATATATATATATATATATATATATATATATATATATATATATATATATATATATATATATATATATATATATATATATATATATATATATATATATATATATATATAGGATTTTCATGCATTAGTATTTGACAGATCACGAGGGATTTCAGACATGGTGTCAAAGAGAAAGATGCTCAGTATGCTTTGACATTTCATCATGAATAGACTTACTAACGAGCAACGCAAATCATTGAATTTTATTACCAAAATCAGTGTTCGGTTCGAATTGTGTTTCGCGCTTTACGTCCGATTTATGGTCTACATAATCGACCAAGTGAGCAAACAATTAATGCGATTGTGACCAAGTTTCGCACTCAGTTTACTTTATTGGACATTAAACCAACCACACGAATGCGTACAGTGCGTACAGAAGAGAATATTGCGTCTGTTTCTGAGAGTGTTGCTGAAGACCGTGAAATGTCGATTCGTCGCCATTCGCAGCAATTGGGTTTGTGTTATTCGACCACATGGAAGATTTTACGCAAAGATCTTGGTGTAAAACCGTATAAAATACAGCTCGTGCAAGAACTGAAGCCGAACGATCTGCCACAACGTCGAATTTTCAGTGAATGGGCCCTAGAAAAGTTGGCAGAAAATCCGCTTTTTTATCGACAAATTTTGTTCAGCGATGAGGCTCATTTCTGGTTGAATGGCTACGTAAATAAGCAAAATTGCCGCATTTGGAGTGAAGAGCAACCAGAAGCCGTTCAAGAACTGCCCATGCATCCCGAAAAATGCACTGTTTGGTGTGGTTTGTACGCTGGTGGAATCATTGGACCGTATTTTTTCAAAGATGCTGTTGGACGCAACGTTACGGTGAATGGCGATCGCTATCGTGGTTTCAACAAGATGGCGCTACATGCCACACAGCTCGCGATTCTATGGCCGTTTTGAGGGAAAACTTCGGAGAACAATTCATCTCAAGAAATGGACCGGTAAGTTGGCCACCAAGATCATGCGATTTGACGCCTTTAGACTATTTTTTTTGTGGGGCTACGTCAAGTCTAAAGTCTACAGAAATAAGCCAGCAACTATTCCAGCTTTGGAAGACAACATTTCCGAAGAAATTCGGGCTATTCCGGCCGAAATGCTCGAAAAGGTTGCCCAAAATTGGACTTTCCGAATGGACCACCTAAGACGCAGCCGCGGTCAACATTTAAATGAAATTATCTTCAAAAAGTAAATGTCATGGACCAATCTAACGTTTCAAATAAAGAACCGATGAGATTTTGCAAATTTTATGCGTTTTTTTTAAAAAAAAGTTATCAAGCTCTTAACAAATCACCCTTTATATATATATATATATATATATATATATATATATATATATATATATATATATATATATATATATATATATATATATATATATATATATAATATATATATATATATATATATATATATATATATATATATATATATATATATATATATATATATATATATATATATATATATAATATATATATATATATATATATATATATATATATATATATATATGGGAGCTATATCGAAATCTGAACCGATTTCAATAAAATTTGGCACACTTAACTACACTTCTAATTGTACCTCTAGTGCAAAATTTCAACCAAATTGGACCAAAACTCTGGCTTCTAGGACCATATTAGTCCATATCGGGCGAAAGATATATATGGGAGCTATATCTGAATCTGAATCGATTTCAATAAAATTTGGCACACTTGGCTATACTACTAATTGTACGCAAAGTGCAAAATTTAAAGCTAATAGGGATAAAACTATGGCTTCTGGGTCCATATAAGTGCATATCGGGCGAAAGTTATATATGGGAGCTATATCTAAATCTGAACCGATTTCTTCCAAAATCAATAGGGTTCTATTCTGACCCAAAAAAGGAACATGTGCCAAATTTTAAGGCGATTGGACTTAAATTGCGACCTAGACTTTGATCACAAAAATGTGTTCACAGACAGACGGACGGACGGACAGACGGACATGGTTATATCGACTCATGGAACCACCCTGAACATTATTGTAAAAGACACCATGTGTTTATCTCGTCTCCTTCTGGGTGTTACAAACATATGCACTAACTTATAATACCCTGTTCCACAGTTTGGCGCAGCGTACAAAAATAAAACATTTCTTTCGAAGAAAAAAAAATAAAAAATTTTCCAAATAAGATTTTGGTTTTAAATTTGGTAGATTTTTGGTAACATTTTCTTCAAACAGTTACTCACATTTAAAGCTGGAGGGTTCTGACTACAGCCACTTGCGGTATTCTACCCAAATATAAAGCAATCACGCATGCATTTCATGGCGAATAACTTTATTTCTGAATGCAACCGGAAGTTGGTATGCCCAAAATGTCATGTTCTTAAAACACTAATGCCTTTTGTACGCACACACCCACAGAGGGTATTTGATCAGCTCCTACAGCATCACCTCTCGGATATTATATATCTGATTTCGACAACCATTTTATGTTTGACGTGAAAACAACATTTTTGCGGCAACAATTTTGTCTTCTCCACAACCAAAAATAATGTTTTGCTCAAGGAGTTGATCATGTTCCTTCTGTGGGTGTAGCATAAAAAACTTAGTTTTGCGATACAAATATTTTTTACTTGAGCAAAAGCCGATAATCTCTTCATTGAAGGCGTTTACTTGAAACATGACATAATTTATTTTTGAAGTATCTATTTTAATTTGGTATTTAATATAAAGAATGACTTTGATTGTACGCGATGACAAAAGATGAAAATAATCATAGATAAAAATTTAATTTGAAGTGAATTGCATCTTCTATTTAAAGTAAAGATAACATTTTTAGAATTTAGATTTTTTCAGTGTAGAAAATTTGGTATTTCAAAAAACCATTTATGAAACAATAAAAGTTAGTTCTCTATATACTACCATTTTCGTTTGAGTGTAAGACTGTATTCAACGATCTCTATTAAAAAGAAGAGTTATTCACTTTTCATGCGAATTGCCAAAATAGAATTCAACTCGTTAGTTACGTTGAATAGGCAAATAAAATATTCCAAAATATTCTCTCTTTCACTCTAAATAATTCTCTTTATTCAGCCTATAAGAATGTTATTCAGTACGTACAAAAAACACGTATTTAATACATTCAGTCTCTTTTACTCTCTGAAGTTCGGAAGTCAAATTATAGTACCGGCATTTTGTCATAAATAGTTTATCTCATTGAAATTTGGTTGTCATTGTAATGCGAGAATTATAGTCGAGTGCATCGGATAGCGCGCGAACATCTTCCATATTGGGAATTATATCGCATGTGATTGTGGATAACAAAAATTCAGATTTTCTCCCGTGAATGGAGTGGATGTGTGTGTTTTTTTTTTTATTTCAAAGCATAACAACAACAAATATTACAAACAAAATTCAAATTTCTAGCCTCCAACAATCACTAAGCATTCGGGACAAGTGATTAACTTTGTGTGTGTGTGTTGTTTTTGTATTGATCACAGTGTTAATACCTTCTCTCCCCTTTGCTATCGATCGATTTAATCATTTGTTTTGGTGACGGTCTCTCATTAAAGCAAGTTTATTACAATACCAATTAACGAACGATCGTTTTGCTAGTCAAAAGTTGTTTAAAACGTTCTAAAAATTAAACAAAACCTCTGACTATTGTTTTAATTTTAATTTGTTTTTATGTAGATTGAAAAAAATAAATATTGTACATACGTATATAAGGATTGGTATAAGCGCCATTCAGTAAATAGTTGCAGGGAGCGATTAATAGGCTACAAGGCAAATGTTGTTGTCGCCGTTAAACAAATAATTCTCCATTCATTGATTAATTTAGACAGCTGCCCGTTCATTTATCAGGTAAGCTATATCACACACTGTATAGAAGTTACACTCAAAAAAATTTGTTTTAAGGCCGGTATTTATTTAAGTGTACAACAAAAAACGGTTTGTGTATAGAGTTTAGAGAAACGTAATGCACGCAAATTTTAAACCAGATAATCGCTTTTAAAAATTGTTAATATTTGTTGCATATATTAACTTAATAAATTGTTGACTATTTACAGACCTCTTAAAACTTTTACACACACAATGATTGTAATAAATTGCTGCTATAAGTTGTCAACATCTCTCCAAAATATGCTTTTGACAACCCTGTTTTGAACAAGAATTTTCATTAGAGGTACATACCAGCTTACGAAATTTAATGCTACCGAAAATATCGTTAGCATAAATACACCCTCAAAAAAATCGCTTCTCTAATATATGTTCCAAACATATTTTGCAGGAAGCACATATATTATTGGATACTGCCGAAACATTAATATATTTGTTTTATGTGAACATATTATATGTTTGGAAGCATTTTGAGCCCAAAAATATTATATGCTTGGAAGAATTGTCCCCAAAAAAGATTGTGCTCATTCCCTCACATAATTTTCACTTCCACGAAATTTTTTAGTTCTTGGCACTTTTTTCTGTAATACAAATAATGTTCAATTTTATAAATTTGTTAAATTTTACCTTTCGCCTGGACGGAGAATTGAACCGCGTACCATGCAGTTTGTAAGCGAACACACTATGCACTGGGCTGCGCAGCTATTATAGTCACCAGTAGACAATTATCGTTATAAGTTACATTTATATAGCCCACGAGCACATGCAAACATAACATTATTGAACAGAAACATACATTTGTTTGCAACGTGGAGCAGTGGTTAGCATGTCTGCTTTGAATGCAAATGGTCGTGGGTTCAATCCCTGATCCGACCGAACACCATTTTTTTTTTTTGTTTGTTTTTTAATTTACACATTTGTATTTATACTATATTAAATTTTTATAATGAGACTTCGAAATGTGGGTTATTAAAGATTTACAGTCAGAAACAGTACTTGATATAAACGAAATGGACTGAACTTTTGTATAGAATATTATTTTTTATTGCAAAAATAACAATTTTGTAACAAAAAAAAACTCTAAAAAAAGAAGAACGTGGAGTCGAGTATAAACAAACATAAATAGTTTTTTAATATACACATAAATTTATTTAGGCGTGAACAGTTTCTTACTAGCATTTAACACCATTTTAAATGCATTTAAAACTTATCGTGTTTTGTACTTATTTTCATTTTTACCTTTAAGGCCCGTATTAAGTTGGCATTATCGCTCTAAAATTACCTTGTTTTGCCTTTTACTTTTCTTTAATATTTCATTTTTAAGAAAATAAACTTGTTTTAGCTGCAAAACCCCGAACTTAATGCCCGCTTCCGAATGTCTAAATTAAATAATATTTAGACTTAAACATATCAAATTTTTGGCTTTATCATAAAACAGTTTTCCGAAACCAGCTGCTTGTATAGCTTCACAATTGCTCTCTTTTGATTCTCTCGCTGTGTTATGTTGATATCTTTCGTCAACCCTCCCGGTTTCCATCTCTATTTTGTCTCTATACTCTCTCTCTCTGTCGCTCCCTGAATAAAATATACTCGAAATTTGTAAGTTTATATATGTTTACATTCACACATATTATTTTTATGAAACATTCATGCCCCAACCATAATATATTCTAACATATTAACATATGTGTCCCAAACATTTAGTGTTAGTTTAGGAACATTACATGTTTGCACTTAAATATATTGTGTTTAAAAATTGTGCCCAAAACACATTTTGTTTATATCGGAACATATGAAAAACATGTTTTTCTAACCGTGTAGCAATGCATTTCTTTTGAGATCGAAATTTTTTGCATGAGGTGCATACAGGCCTTTAATCCAAAGATTTTGACATTCCCTTAAAGATTTTGGTAATGATTCCGAGCCAAAGCTGCGGCTTCCATAAAATAAAAATGGCCTTTTGGGAGTTTTACAACTTTAAATCTGGGCTGGATAAAATGATAATTACAATAAAAAATATGTTTACCTGGATCCAACGATTTTAACCTTCACTTAATGATGTTGGTATTGATTCCGAGCCAAATATGCGGCTTCTTTAAAATAAAATTTTTTTAGGTATCTATCTAGCTTTAAATATTTGTTTTATAACTCATATATCGATTGTTCATTCTGTTTTTTTTTTTAATTTCAAATAAAAACTTAAATCTACACCCAAAGAAAAAAAGTTTCGAAAACGTGTACCAAAAACGTTTTTCTTCGAAAATGTCAAACTTTTATCACCAACAAATTTTTTTTGTTACAAAATTTTTATTTCTGCATTAAAAAATTTTTTTTATCCAAAACCACAGTCATTTCGTTTATATCAAGCACTGTTCTTTTCTGACTTTTAGTCTTTAATAAGACACATTTTGAAGTTTCATAGTAAAAATTTAATATAGTAGTATATCGAACATCTTTGCGGAATATTCCGAACATTTGTGGAATATATGTAAAAAAAAACATTTTGGTGTTTGGCCGAAGCAGGGATTGAACCCATGAACATTTGAATACATGCTAACCGTTGATCCACGGTGGCCAATTAAATATATGTTTCTGTGAAATAAAGTTACTTTACATTAGGTCGTTGGCGCCCATGCTTTATAAATATAACTGCTTGACTGTTAGTGTTGCTTGTGCGTTTATGACTATAGCGATAATTGTCTGTTGATGGCAATAATAGCTACGTAGCCCAGTGGATAGTGTGATGGCTTACAAACTATATGGTCCGCGGTTCCATTCTCCGTCCAGACGAAAGGTGAAATTTAAAAACCATTATAAAATCGAAGAATTTCTTCTACATTGTTTGCTTTACTCAAAAATGTGTTATGAACTAAAAAGCCTCGTGGAAATAAGTCAGTAAGGGAATTTGCAATTAGCCAGAAAAGAAATTTTTTTGAGTTAGTCTTTATGAAATTGTTTTTTGTATACTGTAAAAGAATAAACATTTAACACAAAAAAAAACTTTTCATAGCGAAAATCATATGGGAAACGAAATTTTTTGTCTAAAAATTTGTTTGGGAGGGAGGATAGTTATCAGTTATAAAATAAATTTGAATTTATATGAACAGTTGCACAGCTTACAATCTTACAATCAAGTTCATTAAAAATTTTTGAGCTAAATTTTTGGAATATTATTATGTTATAGCAGCTTGACATTGGTTGATTGTGGTTATAAGGTTCAACATTTTTGGCAAAAACTACGACAATAATTAATAAAATTAATTTTTCTGATCTAAAAAAATATTTTTGATTAATTGGCGCTCTATTTGAGTCGAGATGAGTCGATATACCCGGCACCTTCGTCGACTGGCAAAAAAAAATAGTCGGCGGCGACTGAAATCAGCGGTACGACTCGGCGGCTTCATTCTCTGAAAAGAACAGTGCTTGCTACGAACGAAATTGACTGTAATTTTGGAAAACAAATACTTTTTTTAATGCAAATATAAACATTTTGTTACAAAAAAAAATTGTTTGGTGTTAATAGTTTGAAATTTTTGAAGAAACTCACTCTAACAAAAGAACAACGTTTCTGCACACAAAAAATTTTTTTTTCTGATTCAATCACGAAATTAATTGATCCAATTAATTTTTTAATTGAAATGTCTTCAATCACAGAATTGATAGTATCAATTAAAAAATTAATTGACAGTCAATTAAAAAATTAATTGATCCAATTAAATATTTAATTGATACTATTAATTTGTGCACACAAAAAAAAATTTTCTGATTCAATCACCAAATTAATTGATCCAATTAATTTTTTAATTGAAATGTCTTCAATCACGAAAATGATAGTATCAATGACAGTTTTAATTGGGCATAGAAAAAATTCTTGATTAAAGAATTAATTGATTTTTTCAGCAAATTTCAATTAATTTTTTAATTGATTCAATTAAAAATTTAATTGATGTTGATTGCAAAACTCAATTAATTTATTAATTAAAAAAGGTAACTATTTTTAATTACTTTCTGAATTGACTTAGAGTTTTTATTTGGATTAACAAATCATTTGAAATACATTTGTTTGAAATACATTTTTAATTAAAAATTAAAAAAAAATCAGCACTTTTTTTAACTGAATAAGTCTTCCGAATTTGATTAAAAAGTTAATTGTATCAATTAATTTTTTAATTAAAAATTTTAAAATTTTCAATCACTGGCTTAATTAACTTAATGTTTCTATCATGATTAAAAAGTTAATTGTATCAATTAATTTATTAATTGAAAACATTTTCAACTTCAATTAACTTTTTAATTGGAAAAATTTTTGTGATATTTTTTTCTGTGTGTGATTGATTTTTGTTTCAATTAAAAAATTTGTTGAATCAATTAAAATTTTAATTGAATATTTTTTAAAACTCAATTAAGATTTTAATTGGAAAAATTTTCGTGAAATTTTTTTCTGTGTGATACACGCTTTCCAAACATTTTTCTTTGTGTGTATAGGGGGGAACACATTATTAACAATGTCGGATTAAAAGTAAATCGACTATTTCTCAAAAAAAGTCGAAGTTGATTTTTCATATTTTCCAAAATCGACTACTCGTATTTGACACTTAAAGAAAAATCGACTCTGGATTATTGAAGCAAATATGTCTATGGTAACTATGAAAGTTGGAAGTCGAAAATTTGACTATTCCGAATCTACTTTTATAAGGAAAGAGTCTAATAGACGATTTTTTGATTTTAGACTATTAACATGTCAATTCAGGTGATAGGTTTTTATGGGGCGGTCTATAGCCAATTTGTACCAAATTCCATGAAACTATATCAATTATTGATTAGAATAAAAATAAGTTATAATAAAGAGGTATTTTATTGGCCCCATAGTACTTTATGCAAATTTTGAAGTTCATAGCTTTATCTGCAATTCTTTAACTCTTTCATGAGTGAATTTGCAACCAACGTGAGATATCCATAATTTATTGGAATTTCCTGGGATGATTTTTTTGGCAATGCAAATTTCATAGAGCAAATTTAACATCTATAGCAAAGAAAGCCCCACTTAAGCGATTGGTGGGAATTTTGTCAAGATCTCAATTTGTTTTTTTTTTATAAGATAATTTCGAACCAAATTAATTTTAAGACAACTGATGAAATTGTATGAATCATTTTGTTGATACAGCAAAAAATTTTGTTTACCACGGCAGACACATCTAAACGAAACAATCACAATTAAGAATTTAAATAAGATGACAATTGTCATCAATGGCATTGAAATACCAGTCGATGGTGAGACTGTTTTCAGTTGCGTAAATATGTACAATGTTTTTTTGTTAATCCATTCATTTGGATACAATTGTTTGTATTTACATTTATCGAATTGTTTGAAATAAAATATTAATTGGTCTATATTTATATAGAGATCACAATGGGTAATTAATAGATTTATGTTTCGATATATATGACATTTTCCCGACAAATTGTTGGGACATTTTCACAACCATCATATACAATTTTTATTGCAATCATGTTCTTTAGGAGAAACACCAATAGTCGGGAGAATTGCCTTTTGCCATGAGATTGGTCACATCATCTAATGCAAGAATATAGGAAATTATGAATAATTATTTAGGCACCCCTAAAATATTTACTTCATTTGGAAGTTTTTCATCTGAAGTCAAGCTAAAATTAAGTCCAGAGGATAATCATAAATCATTCAAACACCCACAATCTCAACTACGCACAAAATTTTCTAATCAATAGGTCAGACTCAAATGCAACATTGTTGTATTCAATTTTTATCACTTTGTTTTTTTTACGATTATTATTTTCTTTATTTTTCCAGGCGCCTCGTAATAAAAAGCCGTTCAAAACCTGAAGTTATTGAAATATTTCAAGTTCCATTGGAAAAAAATTATACAAATCGGTGTTACTTCAATTAGCTTAGGAATGATTTGGTCTTATCAGGCAGAGGTGTTGATCACTGTGTTGACGGCTTACAATGCAATTACAATTGCCATGGAGAGTAATATAAAGCCCAATATAGTCATAATTATGGCTGATGATATGGTAAGTTCAATGGCAATAAAATAAAATAAATAAAAAAGTATATACAGCAGTAAGTTCGGCCAGTTCGAATCTTATGTACCATACACCATGGATTGCGTACATAGTTCTATACCCTCAAAAAAAATCGCTTCTCTAATATATGTTCCAAACATATTTTGCAGGAAGCGCACATATTATTGGATATTGCCGAAACATTATTATGTTTGTTTTATGTGAGCATATTATATGTTTGGAAGAATTTTGAACCCAAAAATATTATATGTTTGGAAGAATTTTGAACCCAAAAATATTATATGCTTGGAAGAATTTTCTCCCCTCACATAATTTTAGTTCTTGGCACCTTTTTCTGTACTACAAATAATATTGAAGAAATTATTCAATTTTATATTTTTATACCCTTCACCATAGGATGGGGGGTATATTAACTTTGTCATTCCGTTTGTAACACATCGAAATATTGCTCTAAGACTTCATAAAGTATATATATTCTGGGTCGTGGTGAAATTCTGAGTCGATCTAAGCATGTCCATCCGTCCGTCCGTCTGTTGAAATCACGCTAACTTCCGAACGAAACAAGCTATCGACTTGAAACTTGGCACACATAGTTGTTATTTATGTAGGTCGGATGGCATTGCAAATGGGCCATATTGGTCCACTTTAACGTATAGCCCCCATATAAACGGACCCCCAAATTTGGCTTGCGGAGCCTCTAAGAGAAGCAAATTTCATCCGCTCCGGCTGAAATTTGGTACATGGTGTTAGTATGTGGTCTCTAATAACCATGCAAAAAGTGGTCCACATCGGTCCATAATTATATATAGCCCCCATATAAACGGATCAGCAGATTTGACCTCCGGAGCCTCTTGGAAAACCAAAATTCATCTGATTCAGTTCAAATTTGGCACGTGGTGTTAAAAAAAATGGCCTCCAACACCCATGCAAAAATTGGTCGAAATCTGTCCATAATTATATATAGCCCCATATAACCTATCCCCACATTTGACCTCCGGAGCCCCTTGGAAGAGCAAAATTTATCCGATTCGGTTGAAATTTGGTACGTGATGTTAGTATATGGTATCCAACAACCATGCCAAAAGTGGTCCATATCAGTCCATAATCATATATAGCCCCCATATAAACCGATCCCGAGATTTGGTTGAAATTTGGTACATTGTGCTAGTATATAGCCGTTAATAACCATGCCTAACTAGGTCCATATCGGTCTATAGTTATATATATCCCTCAGATAAATCGATCCTCAATCACACAAAAATTGGTCCATATCAAGTTCATAATTGTATAAATATAGCCCCCATATAAGCGATCCCCATATTTCAATTCTGACTCTCTACGTAAAAAGTCCATATCGATTCGTAATTGCTTGTAGACTTACCTATACATACCTTTTTTGTCTAGTATATACCACGTATGGACTAACTCACAATTTAGAAAACAAAGTTAAGAACTTTTAAAATACCACAACCCAAGTAATTCGATTGTTTATGACAGTCTTTCATAGTAGTTTCTACGCAATCCATGGTGGAGGGTACATAAGCTTCGGCCTGGGCGAACTTACGGCCGTATATACTTGTTTAAATTTTACCTTTCGCCTGGACGGAGAATCGAACCGCGAACCATGCAATTTGCATATTTTTGGGAATATGTTTTCGTGGATGGTTTGGGTGCTTTAACATATTATCGAAGTTTTGAGTTCAATACTAAAGCTTTCAACAATTTTTCTTCTCATACCACAGCGCTTTGTATTTGTACCGCCTGAAAATATGCAATGAGATTTTTTTACTCCGCTGGTTACTCCGCTTCACTGTAAGTTTGAAGGATTGATTTTCGATCAAACGGTGATTAAAATTATTGTTAGTTTAGTGAAAAATGGCGCTGCTTCGTATAAACAAATTATAAATTTTTAGTTTGTAATAATTTGTAGTTTAAAATCGTATTTTTTATAAAAAAAGTGTACCTTTTATTGAAAATTACACTCTTTTAAAAATCATCAATGGTAACGTGCCAGTGATAGTTTAACACTGCTCTAGATTCTCGATTTGGACCATACATTGTGAACCGCAGAAAATGGTGACCATTAACTTACAGACGAAAACTCCCTTGGCTTGCGCTTAAACAGCGTTGGTTGATGTTGTTTGACGGTTGCACTTATAGTCCTCATGTAATAAACGATAGTAAATTGCTCGTGCAGATGGAGAGACCATCTACTTACCTCGTAAAACCCAGAACTGGACACCTTTAATAAGCACGGTGTTATAGTCGAGTGGCCAGTTGATGTAACAATCAACTCGAAGGCCTATTCTATAAAAATGTCAGAGAATGGTGTGTTTCACCAATATTCCGAAATTCGGAATCGCAAATCGCAAAATTTTCATTTGACCATATTTTCTTAACCCTGAAACGTATAAACTTAAATCTCTGTAATATTATTTTCTCTAACCCTTAAATGCACAAGGTAAAAAGGAGGTCCTTTGTCATTATAAGAGAGAAGTTCACCACTTTGGTATCACAATGGACTGAATAGTCTAAGTGGGCCTGATACATCGGGCTGCCACCAAACCTAACCTAAACAAAATTTTTATTTACAAATAAACAATTTGATCTTAATAGAAATTAGATAAAAGACATATTTTTACATTACACAGCCTTTTAACCAACTTTACTTTCGTCTCTGGTAAATAATATTTAACTTTTTGATTTTTTTTGTCAAAATTTGATTTTCAATTTTGACTGCAGATTACTCAAAAGTACTACAAACTTTGCGGAAAAGCATATTTTTAGAAATAGCGCTGTGTTTTTTTTTAATGCATCAAACTTGATTTCATACAATTCGGTCAAAACTTTAAGACGTAAGAATTTTTTTCTTGTTGAATCTTAAAAGATACAGTGGGACTTTAAGGGCTAAGGAGAAGTTGAAATTAAAATTGTATTGAAGTCCGATAGTATCTCTATTTTTTCATTGCAACAAAAATAAATTCTAGTAATTTTTGATTCCGAATATCGGGGTTTATTTTTTTCAGGCGAATTTAGTAAAACAGTTACAGATTATCTATAGTATGTTGTCGAAAACTGACTACTGCAAACTGATTGGGTCTAGATCTACACCCAGATAAGCAATTTGATCAACTCCTTGAGCAAAGTGTTATTTTTCAATGGTGAACATGTAGCAATTTTATATTTGGCGAAAAAACAAAATTTTTACTACAAAAATGTTGTTTTTTCAATGGGAGTAAGTTGGTCTATTTTTTTTCCTTTGCAGGGTTTTGATGATGTCAGTTTTCGTGGTTCCAATGAATTTCTAACACCCAATATCGATGCCTTGGCATATAGTG
This sequence comes from Haematobia irritans, assembly GCF_050003625.1. Classification (NCBI taxonomy): domain Eukaryota; kingdom Metazoa; phylum Arthropoda; class Insecta; order Diptera; family Muscidae; genus Haematobia; species Haematobia irritans. The sequence goes on from NC_134400.1 coordinate 26,094,916, forward strand.
GAGTAATCTTGAATAATCTGTATACCCCATCTATGTGTACACCGTCGAGGGCAGCTTTACTTACTGGAAAATATCCTCTCAATACGGGTATGCAACATTATGTTCTGGTTAATGATCAACCCTGGAGTTTACCAGTAAATGAGACTACAATGGCTGAAATATTCCATGATCATGGCTACTTTACATCCTTGATAGGAAAATGGCATTTGGGTATGTCGAGAAAGGCTTATACACCTACGTTTCGAGGATTTGATCAACATTATGGATATTTGGGATCTTATGTGGATTACTATGATCAGACAATGGATCAAGGAGTAAGTGTGAGAGAAAAATGGATTCAATTCAATTTTATGACGCTATTTTTCCCATAGAATGTAAACTATTCAAGGGGCCATGATTTCCGTGATAATTTGAAACCGGTATGCGATCGAAATGGAACCTATGTCACAGATCTATTGACTGAGGCCGCTGTGAAGCGTATACAGCTACATGATTACCAGCAGAGGCCTCTGTTCATGATACTCAGTCATTTGGCCCCCCATTCAGGCAATGACGATTATCCCTTGCAGGCTCCAGAAGAGGAAATTGCTAAATTTTCCTATATTGAAGATCCAAGGAGAAGAAAATATGCTGCCATGGTTTCCAAATTAGATGAAAGCGTAGGTCTAGTGGTGGAGGCTTTAAGTCGGGCAGGTGTTTTGAATAATACTATATTGCTATTTTTATCGGACAATGGAGGACCCACTACAGGAATGCATTCTAGCACAGCCTCAAATTATCCTCTAAGAGGGGTAAGAAAGAATTTTCGTTTTCATGACCAAAACAAAAATTTATTTTTAATATGAACTTCCTTTTCAGCAAAAAAATTCCCCTTGGGAAGGTGGTATCCGTTCCTCAGCTGCTATATGGTCTACACAATTGGAAAAACTGGGCACAATTTGGAAACAAAAAATCTACATTGCTGATCTATTACCCACTTTGGCAGCTGCAGCCAAAATACATCTTGATCTGGAGGCCCTAAAAATTGATGGCCTTAATCTTTGGCCTTCCCTCAGATATGGTTATGAATCAGTGGAAAGAGAAATTATGCACAATATCGATGATATATTCAAGTATGAGGTCTATGCCAAAGGAAAATGGAAGTTCATTAATGGCACTACAGCCGAAGGCAAATATGATGGTTGGCTAGCATCGCGCCCAGCAAATGATTCGACCCAAATCGACCCCAGATTTGATCACTATGAAGATTTAGTCAAACATTCCAGTGTATGGAAATATTTACACATTATAACTGGTGATAAGCCCATTCAATTGTTGGAACACCGTCAACATTCGGTGGTAAAATGCCTATACGAAAATGCTACAGAAGGTGTAGCCTGCAATCCTTTGGAGGCTCCATGCCTATTCGATTTGGACACTGATCCCTGCGAACAGAATAATCTCTATGAGAAATATAAAAATTCCACTATATTTGCTAATATCCTTGAACGAATTGAATACTTCCGACTTCATGCCCATCCCATAAATAATAAACCTGCCGATTATCGTTGTAATCCGGCAAATTTCAATAATGAATGGACCTGGTGGGAAGATGTTCTTGAGGGAAATGGAGTAACCAAAGTTAAATTTACCTTTAATTTTCCACAATTGTTAATACTATCAAGTATTGTTATAGTCCTTACGAAAATTATGGGTTAACATAAAAACCTTTTACCAAAAATTAGTAATATTAATGAATGTATATTTAACATTTGTAAATAATAAATATTTTAATATTTCAACGAAAAATCAATCAATGAAATTTATAGTTGATGGGATGACCCGAACAATTTTCTTTATATATTTTAAGGAGTCTCGGTTGCCACTCGAGCCAAGAAAATCGACCAAAATTTAAAAAAAAAAAACTATCAAACAAAAAAATCTTTTTTTTTTTAATTTTATTTCTAATGAAAATGTTCTCAAAATTTTATTTCTATAGAATATTTTATCAAAATTTTATATCTATAGAAAATATTGTCAAAATTTTATTTGTATAGAAAAATTTGTCATAATTTTATTCCTATAGAAAGTTTTGTCAAAATGTTATTTGTATAGAAAATTTTGTCAAAATTTATTTCTATAGCAAATTTTGTCAAAATTTTATTTCTGTAGGAAATTTTGTCAAAATTGTAATTCTATAGGAAATTTTATCAAAATTTTAATTCTATAGAAAATTTTGACAAAATTTTATTTTTATCGAAAATATTGTCAAAATTTTATTTCTATAGAAAATTTTTTTTTTCAAAATTTTACTTTTAAAGAAAATTTGTCAAAATTTTATTTCTATAGAAAATGTTGTCAAAATTTTATTTTTATAGAAAATATTGTCAAAAGTTTATTTTTATAGAAAATATTGTCAAAAGTTTATTTTTATAGAAAATATTGTCAAAATTTTATTACTATAGAAAATTTTGTCAAAATTTTATTTCTATAGAAAATTTTGTAAAAATTTTATTTCTATAGAAAAATTTGTCAATATTTTACTTCTAAATAAAATTTTGTCAAAAATTTATTTTTATAGAAAAATTTGTAAAAAAAATATTTTTATTGAAAATTTTAATTCTATAGATAATTTTGTCAAAATTTTATTTCTATAGAAAATTTTAACAAAATTTTATTTCTGTAAAACAGTTTGTCAAAATTTTATTTCTATAGAAAATTTTATCAAAACTTTATTACTATGAAAAATTTTGTCAAAATTTTATTTTTATCGAAAATATTGTCAAAATTTTATTTCTATAGAAAATGTTATGTCAAAATTTTACTTTTAAAGAAAATTTTGTCAAAATTTTACTTTTAAAGAAAATTTTGTCAAAATTTTATTTCTATAGAAAATGTTGTCAAAATTTTATTTCTATAGAAAATTTTGCCAAAATTTTAATTCTATAGATAATTTTGTAAAAATTTTATTTCTATAGAAAATTTTGTTAAATTTTATTGCTATAGAAAATTTTAACAAGATTTTATTTCTGTAGAACAGTTTGTCAAAATTTTATTTCTATAGAAAATTTTGTCAAAAAATTATTTTTATAGAAAAATTTGTAAAAAAAATATTTTTATTGAAAAATTTGTAAAAATTTTAATTCTATAGATAATTTTGTCAAAATTTTATTTCTATAGAAAATTTTGTCAAAATTTTATTGCTATAGAAAATTTTAACAAAATTTTATTTCTGTAGAACAGTTTGTAAAAATTTTATTTCTATAGAAAATTTTATCAAAACTTTATTTCTATAGAAAATTTTATCAAAACTTTATTACTATAAAAAATTTGTCAAAATTTTATTTCCATAGAAAATCTTTTCAAAATGTTATTTTTATAAAAAATTTTGTCAAAATTTTATTTCCATAAAAAATCTTTTCAAAATTTTATTTGTATAAAAAATTTTGTCAAAATTTTATTGCTATAGAAAATTTTATCAAGATTTTATTTCTGTAGAACAGTTTGTCAAAATTTTATTTCTATAGAAAATTTTATCAAAACTTTATTTCTATAAAAAATTTGTTAAAATTTTATTTCCATAGAAAATCTTTTCAAAATGTTATTTTTATAAAAATTTTTGTCAAAATTTTATTTCCATAAAAAATCTTTTCATAATTTTATTTCTATAAAAAATTTTCAAAATTTTATTTCTATAGAAAATTTTACCAAAATTTTATTTCTGTAGAACAGTTTGTCAAAATTTTATTTCTATAGAACATTTTATCAAAATTTTATGTCTATAGAAAATTTTATCAAAATTTTATTTCAATAGAAAATTTTGTAAAAAATTTTATTTCTATAGAAAATTTGTGAGTACCTCTTAGTTGGAGAGGAATATTTTGGAAAATCTACCAAAACGTCAGGAATTCTACCAATCACTAAATAGTAAAAAATCTACCATTTGTGGTAAAATTCTACCAACTGTGGCAATCGTAAGTGAGAATGTCGTGGACTCAGAAATAGAGGTGTGCACGTGACACGAAATTGTCGTGACTCACGAAAATTTTCGTGATCCACGCGTGAGTGGTGAGTCACGCTCATGGCAATGGCGTGAGTGTGCGTGAACGTGATTAACAAACCAAAATGTCGTGCGTGAGCGTGAGTCACGAAAATATTATCTTCGTGAGTGTGCGTGAGTAAAGATTTACGCTCACGAAAATAATCCTGCTCACCAACATAAAACGCTTAAGAGTTAAATTCATTTACAATTTTAGTGACACCTGGGATGTTAAGAGTGTAATAACGCTCTCGATTTTAATAATGCTCATGTTTTCAGACGCGTCGCTAAGGTAAATTACTCAAAAAATTGTTCGTGAGTCACGATATTTTTCGTGAGTCACGGTATTTTTCGTGAGTCACGACATTTTCGTGCGTGAGTGTGCGTGAATACAAATTTTCTTTTCGTGAGTGTGCGTGAGCGTGAGTCCTACCAAACAATATCGTGCGTGAGTGTGCGTGAGTAAGATTTTTCCGTCGTGAGTGTGCGTGAGCGTGAGTAAAATATTACTCACGTGCACACCTCTACTCAGAAATTAAATCACTACCCCAATACCTGCAACACTGATCTGAACGGTATCAATTATTACACATTCATCAAGGTTGGTGGAAGAGAATGTTATGGGATGAGAATCGGGTGGACTCACAAATTAAATTACAATTGCAAGAGGATATTACTGTTCTGCAGACGAAAGTCCTATTCTTAATATCTTTTAATTGCATTTTCACCAGTACAGCCGCCGCTTTTCGTAAGCTTCATTCTGTGCGTTTTAATTTGTTTCCAATCCCATTCTATTGGTTTATATCAATCTAACATCAATTTATTGTATCAAGACTAAATATTACAGATTTAAAGCATACTGTTAGGCTCCCACAAAATGTACATTGTGTTTTATACAGTACGATTACGTACTGTATAAACGTTGAAAGCTCAAGTCAAATTGTATACAGTACGAGGACTGTATAAGCCTCTATAAATCAACTCTAATTGTATTACAAGCATGACTGTAAACAAAGATGTAACATCAAATATCCTATGATAGGTGGTACAGAGTAATGCGCCGTGCAGAATATAAGTTTACCCGGACGACAGTGGTCATGTCGAACATATCCCATATATTGGCCACACTATAAATTAAGTCCGAAGGCATAATCGATACTGCTGCATGTTTATGGGATCGATAATGCGCCTTGCAGACTACAAGTTTATCCAGACGACAGTGGTCGTGTCGAACATATCCCATATATTGGCCACATTATAAGTTAAGTCCGAAGGCATAATCGATACTGCTTCATGTTTATGGGATCGATAACACAATTACCGATTATTTAGTCATCAACGAATTGTCGTATCGATTGGACACATTGTAAGATTCTTTACAAACACAGACATTCCGTCCAGAGAATGAAGCCGCCGAGTCGCGCCGCCGATTTTAGCCGTCGCCGACCCGTTTTTAGCAGTCGACGCCGCCGCCGAATATGTCGACTCATCTCGACTCAAATTTAGCCGCCAATTAATCTAAAATATTGATTTATATCAGAAAAATTTAATAATATTTGTTATAGTTTTTGCCTAAATTTTGAACTTTCCACTTTTGATGATTAGTATCAAGTTGCTATAATAGTTTTACAAAATTTTAGCTCAAAAAATTCGAATGAAATGTAAATTTGATTGTAAGATTGGTTGTACAACTAATCTCATTACAATTCGGAATGCGCTTTACAGACTATCAGTTATTCCGGACGACAGTGCTCGTGTCGAACATATCCCATATATTGTGCACATTATAAGTTAAGTCCGAAGGAGTAATCGATACTGCTGCATGTTTATGGGATCGATAACACATTTACCGATTATTTAGTCATCGCCGACAAGTCGTATCGATCCGACACACTGTAAGATTCTTTACAAACACCGACATTCCGTCCGGAATAACTGATAGTCTGTAAAGCGCAGAAAACTTCAAATTGATAATTTTGCGCCGCCGAAGAGACAATTTTTTATCGGCTTAGCCGTCAAGCCGCCGCCGCCGGAGGCAAAAATGTAGTGTTAGCCGCCGCCAACAAAAATGGGTCGGCTTCATTCTCTGATTCCGTCCGAAAAAAACTTATAATCTGTAAGACGCATAATGCATAACGCATACTCCATTCATCCATCATCATTACTTAAAGTTGCTTGTTGCAACCATACTTTTAGGCTTGAAAATTCATTTTGTTGTTTATACAGTACTTTCACCATATCCGGTGTAATCTATTGCCGCATAATTTTTTGGATATGTATGTTACTAGAGGTGTGCGCGTGACACGAAATTTTCTGACACGCGTGAATCACGTGAGTCGTGAACAAAATCCAAAGCAACTCTCGTGAATGTGCGTGAATGGGACTAAAATGAATATGTCGTGCGTGAGTAATAAAATCGGTTCATGAGTGTGCGTGAATAAAATTTCTGAAAAATCACGGGCACGAAAAAATCAATATTTAATTCATACTCGTATGTAAATTGAAATTAATTTAGCTCTCGAACTATATTCTATTTTTGAATTTTGTTACATTTGCTGATTTCCGTTTGGAAAATGTCGTGAGTCTCGTGAATTTGTTGTGAATCACGTGAATTGTTGTGAATCGTGTGTGAGTGTGAGTCTTTAAAAGTAGTTCGTGCGTGAGTACTGGTTTTCATGTCGTGAATGTGCATGAGTGGGATTTGCTAAACATTTTGCTTCGTGAATGCGCGTTAGTGTGAGTGAAATTTCAGTTACGCGCAAACCTCTAATATGTACTAAGCTTTATTACAGCCATTTCTTTCTAAATAAAACCATATTTCGGAATTGAAACCCTCTATGTTATAGAAATAAAATTTTGACAAACTTTTCTATAGAAATAAAATATTGACAAAATTTTCTTAAGAAATAAAATTTTGACAAAATTTTCTGTAGAAATAAAATTTTGACAAAATTGTTTATAGAAATAAAATTTTGACAAAATTTTCGATAGAAATAAAATTTTGAAAAATTTTCCGATAGAAATAAAATTTTGAAAATTTTTTTTTAGAAATAAAATTTTGACGAAAATTTGACAAACATTCTTTTCCTCTGTTGGTTAAGCTACACTTGTAGTTTACTCAATGTATGGTTTTAAGCTGCAATAAAAAACAACAACAATGCTTAAAGAACAAAACCAACAATAACAAAACAAAACAAAATTTTTTTTAGAAATAAAAATTTGACAAATTTTTCAATAGATATAAAAATTTGACAAATTTTTCAATAGAAATAAATTTTTGATTTTCTATAGAAATAAAATGTTGACAACATTTTCTATAGAAATAAAATTTTTCTACACAAATAAAATTTTGACAAAATTTTCTATAGACATAAAATTTTGACAAAATTTTCGATAGAAATAAAATTTTAACAAAATTTTTTTATAGAAATAAAATTTTGACACATTTTTCAATAGAAATAAAATTTTGACAAAATTTTCTGTAGAAATAAAATTTTGACAAAATTTTCTATAGAAATAAAATTTTGACATTTTCTATAGAAATAAAATATTGACAAAATTTTTTATGGAAACAAAATTTTCTTAAGAAATAAAATTTTGACAAAATTTTCTATAGAAATAAAATATTGACAAAATTTTCTATGGAAACAAAATTTTCTTAGGAAATAAAATTTTGACAAAATTTTCTGTAGAAATAAAATTTTGACAAAATTTTCTATAGAAATAAAATTTTGACAAAATTTTCGATAGAAATAAAATTTTGAAAAGTTTTTTTAAATAAATAAAATTTTGACAAAAATTTTTTTAGAAATAAAAATTTGACAAATTTTTCAATAGAAATAAAATTTTGACAAAATTTTCTATAGAAATACATTGTGACAAGTTTTTCTACAGAATTAAAATTTTGACAAAATTTTCTATAATGAACAATTTTGACAACATTTTCTTTAGAAAAAAAAATTGACAAAATTTTCTATAGAAATAAAATTTTGACAAAAGTTTCTATAGAAATAAAATTTTGATAAAGTTTTCTATAGAAATAAAATTTTGACACAATATTCTACAGAAATAAAATTTTGTTAAAATTTTCTATAGCAATAAAATGTTGACAAAATTTTCTATAGAAATAAAATTTTTTACAAAATTTTCTATTGAAATAAAATTTTGACAAAATTTTCTATAGAAATAAAATTTTGACAAAATTTTCTATAGAAATAAAATTTTGACAAAATTTTCTATAGAAATAAAATTATGACAACATTTTCTATAGAAATAAAATTTTGACAAATTTTTCAATAGAAATAAAATTTTGACAAAATTTTCTTTAGAAATAACATTGTGTCAAATTTTTCTATAGAAATAAAATTTTGACAAAATTTTCTATAGAAATAAAATTTTGACAAAATCTACTATAGAAATAAAATTTTGACAAAATTTTCGATAGAAATAAAATTTTGACAAAATTTTCGATAGAAATAAAATTTTGACAAAATTTAAATAAATAAAAGGAAACTTTTGTAATTTTCTTTTTTGTTTTATTATTTTGTAGGCATTCAAACTACAAACAAGTGTTCATTATAGAATACAATTAAATTTAATAAATTCTATTTTGTACATTAACTAGGAATACTTCTACGTATGAATTGGTTTTAAAATCGTTTTCTTTAAAACTCTGGACAGACCCATAATACTTATATGAAACAAAAACTTAACCACAATCAAAAATGGTAATTTTCTCCCCCATTACCATGTTATACTTCTCACAGCAGCTGGTAAGGAGCATATAGCATTATGTACAGGTATCGAAAGGAAACCAGCTAAAGCAATACCATATGAATCCGATTGTACAACCATAGCCATGGCAAATTGTCGACGTCCTGGAGGAATCTCCTTTGACATTCTATAGAAGGTATTGACATAAGCACCACCACCCAGTAAACCTTCCCATAGAACAATGGCAAAGGTTATCCATATACTGGGTGTATAGAAATAGATGACTTCGGTCAGGAAGTAAGCAACATTGATAAACTGGAAGACAGACATTAACCAAATCTTATCGAGTTGGAAGATATTAACCGATGATCGGGATATAAAAACACCAATTTGATAGTCCACATTGAGCCATCTGTATTGCGAAGCTTGGTCCAATACAGAATTCTCGAAGAACACCAATTCAAACTGAAAAAAGAATAAAATGAATGATGAGAGATTATAAACTAAAATTAATTATTATTCCAATTAAATTCTAATACTTTTTAAAATATTCTCCATAAAAATTCATTTTTTTTAATCAAATAAAATTATTAGGTTGTCTAATTTTTGATTACTTTTTGTTTTGGTTAAAAACTTAATTGAATCAATTTCCATTTTAAAATAAATATTTTTCAAATTCAATAAATGCTTTAATTGAAACAAATTGGTGATATTTTTATTATTTGTTGGTAAAAAATCTATGGAAAATTCTTACGAATATTTTTCTCCAATTTGATATCGCAAACTTACCAAACCTTGATTGATGAAATACTCAAAGAAATAGACCAAAGCCAAAGGGACCATGTATTTCACCAATTGCTTAATGTAAGAGAACTTCTCTTTGAAACCTTCCAGGGGTTTATCATCAACAATGAGTTCTTCAGTTGAATCGACATGGGTAACAGGTAAAACCGTTACAGGTCTTCTCAATAAAATCCAAAATGATAAGGCCTCAATAAAGGGAAATATTAACATGATAAGCATTGTATCTCTGGGACTGACACCTAAAGATCTCAGAGTAGCATAAGATAAGGAACCAATGACACCGGCACCACCAGTACCAGAAGACCATGTAGAAACCACATTTCTAGAAATAAATAAATAAGAAACAACAAATCCATAAAAAAATTAAACATTTTTCTAAAAAGTGTTTCACTCGTACTTATTGAAGTTTGATGAATAGGCCAAAAATGTGGTCTCACCAATGCCCGAACTAGCTGAAGTAATTATTACACCCAATAAAGCCATCCATTCAGCATTGGCAAAACCCACTAATAGAAATCCAGCTGCCGAGAATGCCACCGCTAAACCAATGCGTATACTGAAAAGGGAAAAGGAAACTAAGTATATGCCATTACCTTTTCGCTTCATAGGTAAGGTCTCTCAAACTTACTGCACCCAAAATGGAAAAAATGGCATTATAATCTTAACAAATAATGAAGGCAAAATATCTGCCAATAGAATAGCACCCGTTGATACAATATGACAACTGCGACCCGAACCTCCAGTTTCGGTTTCATCTGATGGCTTATCCTATTTAAAAAATCTCTTCTTAATGATGTTTCTATACAAATTTTTCATTTCATTACTGACATCATGAAATTGTCCTATAATGTCATGAGCAGCACTTAACATCACAACATAGCCATAATTATTGCACAATCCCAAAATCCAATAAGAGGTAAGGTCGCGCCATAGGCCTTTATCTTTGCGTACAGCATGGGAATCGTTGGGTTGGGCCACAGCCAAATCAGTAGATGTGGAAGCCATTATAATGAGGTAGTTCTGAAAATATCCGATGGAAAAAGAAAAAAGGTTGAGAATCACATTTGGATGCAGATATTAGTGAACATAAAACCTAACGGGTTATATACACGAGAGAGAAGTTCACCACTATGGTCTCACAATGGACTGAATAGCCTAACTGAGCCTGAAATATCGGGCTGCCACTATACCTAACATAACCTATACACACGGTTGCTACTCGGGCAAAAAAAAATCAACCAAAACTTGGAGAAAATTTTACCAAAAACCTATCAAACAAAAAAAATTTATTTTGCAAAATTTTATTTCTATAGAATATTTTGCGAATATTTTATTTATATAGAAAATTTTATCAAATTTTATTTTTATAGAAAATGTTATCAAAATTTTATTTCTATAGAAAATTTTGTTAAAATTTTATTTCCATAGAAAATTTTATCAATACTTTATTTTTATAGAAAATTTTATCACAATTCTATTTCTATACAAAATTTTTTCAAAGTTTTATTTCTATTGAAAATTTTTTCAAAATTTTATTTCTATAGAAAATTTTGTCAAAATTTTATTTCCATAGAAAATTTTGTCAATATTTTATTTCCATAGTAAATTTTGTCAATATTTTGGTTCTACAGAAAATTTTGTCAAAATGTTATTTCTATAGAAAAATTTGTCAAAATTTTATTTTTATAGAAAAGTTTTTCTAAATTTTATTTCTATAGAAAATTTTGTCAAAATTTTATTTCTATAAAAAATTTTGTCAAAATTTTATTTCTATAAAAAATTTTGTCAAAATTTTATTTCCATAGATAATTTTCTCGAAATTTTATTTCTATAGAAAATTTTGTCAAAATTTTATTTATATAAAAAAAATTTGTCAAAATTTTATTTCTATAGAAAATTTTCTCAAAAGTTTATTTCTGTAAAAAATTTTGTCAAAATTCTATTTCTATGGAAAATTTTATCAACATTTTATTTCCATATAAAATTTTATTAAAATTTTATTTCTATAGAAAATTTTGTCAAAATTTTATTTATATAGAAAAATTTGTCAAAATGTTATTTCTATAGAAAATTTTCTCAAAAGTTTATTTCTGTAAAAAATTTTGTCACATTTTTATTTCTATATAAAATTTTGTCTAAATTTTATTTCTATAGATAATTTTATCGAAATTTTATTTCTATAGAAAATTTTGTCAAAATTTTATTTATATAGAAAAATTTGTCAAAATTTTATTTCTATAGAAAAATTTGTCAAAATTTTATTTACATAGAAAAATTTGTCAAAATTTTATTTCTATAGAAAAATTTGTCAAAAGTTTATTTCTGTAAAAAATTTTGTCAAATTTTTATATCTATAGAAAATTTGGTCAAAATTTTATTTCTATCGAAAATTTTGTCAAAATTTTATTTCTATAAAAAATTTTGTCAAAATTTTATTTCTATAGATAATTTTCTCGAAATTTTATTTCTATAGAAAATTTTGTCAAAATTTTATTTATATAAAAAAAATTTGTCAAAATTTTATTTCTATAGAAAATTTTCTCAAAAGTTTATTTCTGTAAAAAATTTTGTCAAAATTCTATTTCTATGGAAAATTTTATCAACATTTTATTTCCATAGAAAATTTTATTAAAATTTTATTTCTATAGAAAATTTTCTCAAAAGTTTATTTCTGTAAAAAATTTTGTCAAATTTTTATTTCTATATAAAATTTTGTCTAAATTTTATTTCTATAGATAATTTTATCGAAATTTTATTTCTATAGATAATTTTATCGAAATTTTATTTCTATAGAAAATTTTGTCAAAATTTTATTTATATAGAAAAATTTGTCAAAATTTTATTTCTGTAAAAAATTTTGTCAAATTTTTATATCTATAGAAAATTTGATCAAAATTTTATTTCTATAGAAAATTTTGTCAAAATTTTATTTGTGTAGAAAAATTTTATTTCTATAGATTTTTTTTTTTAAATTTTATTTCTACAGAAAATTTTGTAAATATTTTATTTCTATAGAAAATTTTGTCAAAATTCTATTTCTATGGAAAATTTTGTCAACATTTTATTTCCATAGAAAATGCTTTATTTTTATAGAAAATACAATACTTTATTTTTAGAGAAAATTTTATCACAATTTTATTTCTATACAAAATTTATTCAAATTTTTTTCAAAGTTTTATTTCTATAGACATTTTTTTTTTAAATTTTATTTGTACAGAAAATTTTGTCAAAATTTGATTTTCATAGAAAATTTTGTCAATATTTTATTTCCATAGAAAAGTTTTTCAATATTTTGTTGCTACAGAAAATTTTGTTAAAATTTTATTTTATAGAAAAATTTGTCAAAATTTTATTTCTATAACAAATTTTGTCAAAATTTTATTTCTATAAAAAGCTTTGTCAAAATTTTATTTCTATAGAAAATTTTGTCAACATTTTATTCCTATTTTATTTCTACAGAAAATGTTGTCCAAATTTTATTTCTATTGGCTAAACTAAAAATATAGCAACAGAGGGAAAGTATGCTTGTCAAATTTATTTGGACCAAGCCCTCTGCAAGATGGTTGGATGGACAGCTGTTTCGGATTTACCACATTCCTCATCAGCATCCTCTACTTTATCATATTATCAGAATAAATTCAAGTAATTCACTAAACCCAAAGAGAACTACACTTGAAACTCCCGATAAAATTTTTTTTAATAGTCGGCTATTGCCTAAACAAATGTGCAAGCATATCTCTTTTCCTTTACCAAAGTCAAATCATCGATTTGAGTGCAGTTGGCTGAGTTTGGTTTTGAGCGTACTTCCTCTCTCCACATTCGTTTTGTTTGTTATGGTTGGTTTACTCTTCAATCATTATTGTTGTTTTTGATTTCAGCTTAAAACCATGCATTAACTAAACTACTTATTTCTATAGAAAAATTTTTTCACAATTTTATTTCTATAGAAGATTTTGTCAAAATTTTATTTCTATAGAAATTTTTTTCAAAATTTAATTTCTATAGAAGATTTCGTCAATATTTTAATTCTATAGACATTTTTTTTTTTAAATTTAATTTCTATAAAAAATTTTATCAAAATTTTATTTCTATAGAATTTTTTTTCAAAATTTTATTTCTATAGATTTTTTTTTTCAAAATTTTATTTCTATAGAAAATTTTGTCCAAATTTTATTTATATAGAAAATGTTGTCCAAATTTTATTTTTATAGAAATTTTTGTCAAAAATTAATTTCTGTAGAAAATTTTGTCCAAATTTTATTTCTATAGAAAATTTTGTTCAAATTTTATTTCTATTGAAAATTTTGTCAAAATTTTATATCTATAGAAATTTTGTCAAAATTGCATTCCTATTGAAAATTGAAAATTTTGGCAATAGTTTATTTCTATTGAAAATAATTTGGCTAACGTTTAAAAACCTAAACATTTTACGAATTATTATTCCCTAGAAGTGCATAAATAATACCGCAAACACTGACTACAGGATTTAGCTGACTTTTTTCTATGAGTGTACTGATTAGTTTAAAAATACTACCGATAGGTTATACATAGCTTTCAACTCTAGATGATTATATCAATATGATGCATAGTCTAATTAAATCTTTCCCATTCGAACCTACACCCAGTTGTTTTTATACCCTCCACCATAATATGGGGATATAAAAACTTTGTCATTCCGTTTGTAACACATCGAAATATTGCTCTAAGACCCCATAAAGTATATATATTCTGAAATTCTGAGTCGATCTGAGCATGTCCGTCCGTCCGTCTGTTGAATCACGCTAACTTCCGAACGAAACAAGCTATCACAAGAAGTTGTTATTGATGTAGGTCGGATGTTATTGCAAATGGGCCATATCGATCCACTTTTACGTATAGCCCCCATATAAACCGATCCCCAAATTTAGCTTGCGAATCCTCTAAGAGAAGCAAATTTCATCCGATCCGGCTGAAATTTGGTACATGGTGCTTGTATATGGTCTCTAACAACCATGCATAAATAGGTTCACATCGGTTCATAATTATATATAGGCCCCATATAAACCGATCCCACGATTTGGCTTGCGGAGCCTCTAAGAGAAGCAAATTTCATCCGATCCGGCTGAAATTTGGTACATGGTGTAAGTATATGGTCTCAAACAACTATGCAAGAATTTGTTCACATCGGTCAATAATTATATATATAGCCCCCATATCGACCGATCCCCCGATTTGGCTTGCGGAGCGTCTAAGAGAAGCAAATTTCATCCGACCCGGCTGAATTTTGGTACAAGGTGTAAGTATATGGTCTCAAACAACTATGCAAAAATTGGTCCACATTGGTCCATAATTATATATAGCCCCCATATAAACCGATCACCAGATTTGACATCCGGAGCCTCTTGGAAGACCAAAATTCATCTGATTCAGTTGAAATTTGGAACGTGGTGTTAATATATGGCCTCAAACACCCATGAAAAAATTGGTCGAAATCGGTCAATAATTATATATAGCCCCCATATAAACCAATCCCCAGATTTGAACTCCGGAGCCCCTTAGAAGAGCAAAATCCTCCGATTCGGTTGAAATTTGGTACGTGATGTTAGTATATGGTATCCAACAACCATGCAGGAATTGGTTCATATCAGTCCATAATTATCTATAGCCCCATATAAACCGATCCCCAGATTTGACCTCCGTGGTGGTAGTAGATGATATTTAACAACCATGCCAAAAGTGGTCCATATCAGTCCATAATCATATATAGCCCCCATATAAACCGATCCCGAGATTTGCTCTTGGAGGAGCAAATTTCATCCGAGTCAGTTGAAATTTGGTACATTGTGCTAGTATATGGTCGATAACAACCATGCCTAACTAGGTCCATATCGGTCTATAGTTATATATAGCCCTCAGATAAATCGATCCCCAATCACACAAAAATTGGTCCATATCAAGTTCATAATTATATATAGCTCCCATATAAGCGACCCCCATAATTCAATTCTGGCTCTCTAGGTACCGTGCAAAAGTCCATATCGTCCCAGCAAAAAAAATTGGAAGTTGTTCCACAAACATTTCTTTTAAATCCCATCCCAGAATCCCCCATCGAGTTTTTTCAACTTCCTATGCAGTCCTTTTGGACAACTTCACAAACATTTCTTCTAAAGCGCATCGTGGGATCCCCCAATAATTTTTTTCCACTTCCGATGCAGTCCTTTTGGACAAGTGCACAAACACTTCTTCTAAAGCACATCTTGGGATCCCCCAATGATTTTTTTCTACTTCCGATGCAGTCATTGTGGACAAGTATTAGAAAGAACGCAATCAGGTTATTTTAAGTGCAAATTTTGTACAATTAAATTTTACAAAAAATAGAAAACTTATAAAAAAAAACTTAAAAAAATAGAAATTAATAAAAAAGTAAAAAAATAATAAAAAAAAATTTCATCCCCGCTGGGATTTGAACCTGTGCCGTTTGACTTTTTCGCTTCCATGGAAGTTCTTTTGAGAAGGTTTTGCAAATTACGAGAATTTTTAATTTTTTTGTTGTTTTTTAATGGAAAAAATATATTTATACGAAAATATATGCCGAAAATAAAAAATAAAAACGATGCATGTCATAAAAAAATATTTTTTTAGAAAAATATTTATTAACAAAAATTGCCGCTGATGAGATTTGAACCTGCGTTTCTTATTTTTTCGTTCATACTAATAAAGAACATCTCAAGAAGCAATTATAATGTTATTCCTTGGTGTCGTATTGCGATCAGATCACAACATTTGAATTGACCTTTCGACGCTTTATGTTCAATGGCGTTGGTGGCTGAGTGTGCTAAGGCGTTCTTTTATGGTGCCAGCAAACCCAGGTTCAACCCCTGGCCGGAGCGAACAAATTTTTCAAATTGTAAAAATTAGATAATAGGAAAATAATTGTGTAATAAAACATATGGATGAAAAAAAAATTAAATTGGTTGAAAAAAAAAAAAATTTGCTTTTTAAATTTCTTCATTCAAATTAACTTCCAGGGCACAACTTCTAAAGCAATGCCAAGGATCCAAAAAGGGAGTACATCCGTCCTATGACAAGCCCATGTAAAATTCATTGGAGATGATCCAAGTTTGCACTACTTCCGGATCACAGATTGGGGATCCAAACTACTTTTTTGGAAGCTCTTTTTTTGCTGGGGTATGGATTAACTCACAATTTAGAAACTGATGTTAACCCTAGGATAGGCGATAAGCAATCGATCACTAAGCGCTCGAAGTCAAATTTGGTCTGGCCAGACCAAGTAGTCTGTCCTACGGTTAAGAAGTTTTAAGATACCACAACCCAAATAATTCGATTGTGGATGACAGTCTTTCGTAGAAGTTTCTACGCAATCCATGGTGGAGGGTACATAAGGTTCGGCCTGGCCGAACTTACGGCCGTATATACTTGTTTTTTGTTTTAATATCAATTACTAATTATTCAAATGCAACTTCTTGTTTTTTTATTAAACACTATTAAATGTAATTGATTATTTACAATTGTTTACTGACATTTCTCTTGAACTCATTAAAAATTCACAAAAAAATACCAATATTCATTTCAAAATAGAAATGACCTTCAATGCTATATTTTTATAATACGAATTTTAAATTCCGAAATATAAAATAAAAAAGATAATCTTTTGTCTAAATAACATACGTTTTGTTTTTGTGTTACGCTTGACATTCATGACGAGCATTTTTACCAAAACTTTGCCAATGCAAAGTGAAACGAAAACAAAAAACAGAAATATTTGTTTAACGAATAAACTGCAAGTAGAAAAACAATAAAAGAGGCAAAACAAAAAAAAATAAATAAAATAAAAAACAAACAAAAAATTCCCAGAGAAAAATAAAACACTTAAAAGCAAATGACATTTCCCGCTAGATAAAATCGAACCAAATGAATTAAAAAAAATACTACAACCTGTTGCAATAGCTGATATCTCATTGATCGGAAGTTATCAAAGACCCATGCTAATCTTTTTTGAATATAGTGAGGACAGTTTTGATTTAATTCCGATATTTGTGTAAAAACAAAAAAATAGACAAAGGTCGATGATGTGGGTGGTTAGGCGTTCAGAATTTATAATTATGTGGAATAGTATTTCTGTTTGAAAGTCTAAATGCTAAAATAGGTGGCACGAGTGTACTTTTTAAAAGCCATTATGAATTTTAATTAATTTCGATTCACCATTGTAAAAAGTAGTTTCAAGTAGCATGCTGTTCATATTTCAAGGCCTTGTATAGAAAGGGTAGCTTACACGAAGTGTTACTATTTTATTTACTTTTATTGGTATCGTGGGGATATTTATGGTCCACCTGATAGAATCAGTTTTTTTCACACACATTTTTGGCTGCTTGTCTGATTTTTTTCACTTCCTGACAACCATTTCCCCCTGTTGATTTGCTATTAGATTAAAATTGTGTTAATTAAATGCTAATAGCATTACATTTAAAATGTTTGTATTAATGTGTGAAATGTTTTTTTTTTTGTTTATTTTCTATTGTCTAATTCCACTATGCCTTTTTGATGGGGGGAATGATTGGAAAATGATAGATCAGCTTTACATGGGCTATGGGATGAAATGATGTTCGCCGACACAAAAAAAGGTCATACATTTATAGAAATAAAATCTTGACAAAATTTTCTTTAGAAATAAAATTTTGACAAAATTTGTTTTGGAAATAAAATTTTATAAATATAAAATTTTTTATAAAAATGCTTTATTTTTGTCAAAATTATTTCTATAGAAAATTTTGTCAAAATTTTATTTCTGAAGAAAATTTTGTCGAAATTTTATTTCTATACAAACTTTTGTCAAAATTTTATTTCTATAGAAAATTTTGTCAAAATTCTATTTCTATAAAAAATGTTATCAAAATTTTATTTGTATAGAAAATTTTGTCAACATTTTATTTATATACGAATTTTTTTTCAAAAATTTATTTCTATAGAAAACCAACCATCTTGCAGTCTATAGGGCTTTGCCCAAATAAATTTGACAAACATTCTTTTCCTCTGTTGGTTAAGCTACTCTTGTAGTTTAGTCAATGTATGGTTTTAAGCTGAAATAAAAAACGACAACTTTGTCAAAATTTTATTTCTATAGAAAATTTTGTCAAAATTATTTCTATAGAAGATTTTGTCAAAATTTTATTTCTAAAGAAAATTTTGTCGAAATTTTATTTCTAACGAAAATTTTGTCGAAATTTTATTTCTATACAAACTTTTGTCAAATTTTTATTTCTATAGAAAATTTTGTCAATATTTAATTTTAATCGAAATTTTGTCAAAACTTTATTTCTATATAAAATTTTGTCAAAATTATTTCTATAGAAAAATTTGTCAACAGTTTTATTCTATAGAATTTTTTTAATTTTATTTCTATAAAAAATGTTGTCAACATTTTATTGCTATAGAAATTTTGTCAAAATTTAATTTCTAGGAAAATTTTGTCAAAATTTTATTTCTGTAGAAAATTTTGTCAAAATGTTATTTATGTAGAAAATTTTGTCAAAATTTTATTTCTATAGAAAATTTTATCAACATTTTATTTCTATAGAAAATTTTATTAAAATTTAATTTCAAGGAAAATTTTGTCAAAATTTTATTTCTGTAGAAAATTTTGTCAAAATGTTATTTATGTAGAAAATTTTGTTAAAATTTTATTTCTATAGAAAATTTTATCAACATTTTATTTTTATAGAAAATTTTGTCAAAATTTTATTTCTATAAAAAATTTTGTCTACTTTTTATACCCTTCACCACTACTGTGGTACAGGGTATAATAAGTTTGAGCATTTGTATGTAACGCCAAGAAATAGTGGTCATAGACCCATCTTTTAGTATACCGATCGGCTTAGAATTAAATTTTGAGTCGATTTAGCGATGTCCGTCTGTCTGTCTGTCTGTCCGTCCGTCTGTCTGTATATGTAATTTTGTGCACAAAGTACAGCTCGCAATTTAAGTCCTATCGTCCTCAAATTTGGCATAGGGCCGTTTCTTGGGACAGAGACAATCGCTATTGGTTTTGGAAAAAATCGGTTCAGATTTAGATATAGCTGCCATATATATTTATCCCCGATTTGGTCATAGTTAGCGTGTTTATCAACCGATTTTCTTGAAATGCCGTACATCCAAATATTTTATGAATCTCGAAAATCTTGCAAAATATCAGCCAAATCGGTTCAGATTTAGATATAGCTCCCATATATATCTTTCGTCCGATTTAGACTCATATGACCACAGAGGCCAAAGTTTACTACCGATCTTCGTGAATTTTTGCACAGAGAATATAATTGACCTTCTACCAATGCTTGGTAAATTTGATTGAAATCGGTTCAAATTTAGATATAGCTACCATATATATCTTTCGTCCGATTTGAACTTATATGACCACAGAGTTTTGCCGTGATTTGCTTCAAATTTTGCACAAGGGGTACGTTTAATAGTATCGTTAAGTGTGTTAAATTTTGTTAAAATCGGTTCAAATTTAGATATAGCTCCTATATATATCTTTCGTCCGATTTGAACTTATATGGCCACAAAAGCCAGAGTTTTGCCGTGATTTGCTTCAAATTTTGCACAAGCGGTACTTTTAACGATACTATTGTATGTGCCAAATATGGTCAAAATCGATTCAGATTTAGATATAGCTCCCATATATATCTTTCGTCCGATTTGAACTTATATGGCCTCAAAATCCAGGGTTTTGCCGTGATTTGCTTCAAATTTCGCACAAGGAGTACGTTTAGTAGTATCGGTAATTGTACCAACTTTGGTTTAAATCGGTTCAGATTTAGATGTGGCTCCCATATATATATCTTCCGTCCGATTTGCACTCATATGACCAGGGGGCCAAAGTTATACTCCCATTTACGTGAAATTTCGCATAGATAGCAGAATTATTATTCTAACTATACATGTCAAATTTAGTCAAAATCGGTTCAGATTATATATAGCTCCCATATATACGTACACCAGAGTTGGGGAAATATGGTAGACTGTGTCACATTTTAGACCCATTTGCAATGGAAGTTTCCTATAATTAACTGGATAGCGTTAGCCGATTTAAATTTTAATTCTAAAGATTTTGTAGAAGTAAAAAAATTGTCTCCTTTAAATATACAGCTTCCAGCAAATGTGAAGTAGTTGAGATGTAACACAAATTTTGGCCTACATAGGGGTGAAGGGTATAATATAGTCGGCCCCGCCCGACTTTAGACTTTACTTACTTGTTTTTTCTATAAAAAATTTTTTCAACATTTTATTTATATAGAAAATTTTGTCAACATTTTATTTATATAGAAAATTTTGTCAAAATTTTATTTCAATATAATCTTTGTCAAATTTTATTTCTATAGAAAATTTTGTCAAAATTTTATTTCTATAAAAAATTTTGTCAAAATGCTATTTCTATATAGAAAATAGAAAATTTTATCAAAATTTTATTTCTATAGAAAATTTTGTCAACATTCTTTTTTTTATATAGAAAATTTTGTGAACATTTTATTTGTATAGAACATTTTGTCAAAATTTTATCTCAATATAATCTTTGTCAAAATTTTATTTCTATAGAAAATTTTGACAAAATTTTCTTTCTATAGACAATTTTGTCAAAATTTTATTTCTATAAAAAATTTTGTCAAAATGTTATTTCTAAATAAAATTGTGTCAAAATTATTTCTTTAGAAAAATTTGCCAACAGTTTATTTCGATAGAAATGTTTTTTAAATTTTATTTCTATAGAAAATTTTCTCAAAAATTTCTTTCAAAATTAATTTTTATAGAATTTTTTTTCAACATTTTATTTCTATAGAACATTTTATAAAAACTTTATTTCTAAAGAAAATTTTGACAAAATTTTCTTTCTATAGACAATTTTGTCAAAATTTTATTTCTATAAAAAATTTTGTCAAAATGCTGTTTCTATAGAAAATTTTATTAAAATGTTATTTCTAAAGAAAATTGTGTCAAAATTATTTCTTTAGAAAAATTTGTCAAACATTTTATTCCTACAGAAAAATATGTCAACAGTTTATTTCCATAGAAATGTTTTTTTAAATTTTATTTCTATAGAAAATTTTCTCAAAAATTTCTTTCAAAATTTTATTTCTATAGAATTTTTTTCAACATTTTATTTCTATAGAACATTTTATAAAAACTTTATTTCTAAAGAAAATTTGTGAAATGCCCCGCAGTTGTGAAATAGCTCGAGTTAGCTGAACTTGCACTAACAGAGCTTCAAAACAATGGTGATGATTTATATAAAGGGTGATTCTTTTGAGGTTAGGATTTTCATGCATTAGTATTTGACAGATCACGTGGGATTTCAGACATGGTGTCAAAGAGAAAGATGCTCAGTATGCTTTGACATTTCATCATGAATAGACTTACTAACGAGCAACGCTTGCAAATCATTGAATTTTATTACCAAAATCAGTGTTCGGTTCGAAATGTGTTTCGCGCTTTACGTCCGATTTATGGTCTACATAATCGACCAAGTGAGCAAACAATTAATGCGATTGTGACCAAGTTTCGCACTCAGTTTACTTTATTGGACATTAAACCAACCACACGAATGCGTACAGTGCGTACAGAAGAGAATATTGCGTCTGTTTCTGAGAGTGTTGCTGAAGACCGTGAAATGTCGATGAATGAAATGTCGCAGCAATTGGGTTTGTGTTATTCGACCACATGGAAGATTATACGCAAAGATCTTGGTGTAAAACCGTATAAAATACAGCTCGTGCAAGAACTGAAGCCGAACGATCTGCCACAACGTCGAATTTTCAGTGAATGGGCCCTAGAAAAGTTGGCAGAAAATCCGCTTTTTTATCGACAAATTTTGTTCAGCGATGAGGCTCATTTCTGGTTGAATGGCTACGTAAATAAGCAAAATTGCCGCATTTGGAGTGAAGAGCAACCAGAAGCCGTTCAAGAACTGCCCATGCATCCCGAAAAATGCACTGTTTGGTGTGGTTTGTACGCTGGTGGAATCATTGGACCGTATTTTTTCAAAGATGCTGTTGGACGCAACGTTACGGTGAATGGCGATCGCTATCGTTCGATGCTAACAAACTTTTTGTTGCCAAAAATGGAAGAACTGAACTTGGTTGACATGTGGTTTCAACAAGATGGCGCTACATGCCACACAGCTCGTGATTCTATGGCCATTTTGAGGGAAAACTTCGGAGAACAATTCATCTCAAGAAATGGACCGGTAAGTTGGCCACCAAGATCATGCGATTTGACGCCTTTAGACTATTTTTTGTGGGGCTACGTCAAGTCTAAAGTCTACAGAAATAAGCCAGCAACTATTCCAGCTTTGGAAGACAACATTTCCGAAGAAATTCGGGCTATTCCGGCCGAAATGCTCGAAAAAGTTGCCCAAAATTGGACTTTCTGAATGGACCACCTAAGACGCAGCCGCGGTCAACATTTAAATGAAATTATCTTCAAAAAGTAAATGTCATGGACCAATCTAACGTTTCAAATAAAGAACCAATGAGATTTTGCAAATTTTATGCGTTTTTTTTAAAAAAAAGTTATCAAGCTCTTAACAAATCACCCTTTATATTTTGTTTTAGTTCATTTGTAAAATTTCTTTTCATTTGTAAAATTTCTTAAGAACTTTTCCCCAGATCAATGAAATTTTCATTATTCCAAATATGTTTGAAAGCTCAATTTTCAAACATTATAAGAATGAACTACAATATGGTCAATATGATAACACAGGGGAACAAAATTGAACTTTTTTGTGTTGATTTGAAATTTATAGCAAATTTTTAGTAATTTGAGGCCGCTTGGTTTTTTTCTATCAGCTCGACTTTTCAAGATATACCGTTATGTTCAAAATTAAGGCACTTCCGCTACATATTTTGGAATAACTTGAAAACGGTTCATTATATTGAATTAAAAACAAAATGTGAAACTCCCAAACAATATTCTCTTTAAGCTGTGCTTACAATGTTTTTCAATTTTCCAAGTAGTTTTAGAGATATTGTCATTTGGATCATACTCCTCTTATCCCATCGCTGTTACTAAACCAGGAATATCTGGACAATAAACAAATCCATCGTCTTCGGAAAAAACCAAGTACAGATTTGGATCCAGTACAGAACCAAGTACAGATTTGGATCCAGTTCTTAATCAACAGAACCATTGTTCCCTTGTGTAATGATTTGGCACCAATAATTTTAGTTAAAAATCCAATAATTTCAATATATTGTCGTTATTTTAACAACGCATTATGGAAATCCCAAACAATGGAATAAAATTTAGTGCAAGTTTCGGTAGTTCATTTATCCAATAAAACATGTTGCTTTTATTCTGTGAGGTTGCAGAGTTTGTTATTTTTTTATTAAGTCAACTTTTGTATACCCTAAATCACAATGGTCAAAGTGATTAATAATTTGTACGTTCTCAATTAAATACTTAATTCATATAACTTTTTAATTTATATTAAATAATGCTCCAATTAAAATTATAACTAAGGTATTAGCAGTTTTCAATAAAAAAAAACATTGTTGGATAAATTTATTAATTAAAAATTAACCGAAATAAAAATTTTACCATTCCCAGTTATGATTCCATTAAATCTTTCAGTATATTTTTAACTAATTTTATTATATTATAGCTGTCTCTGCATCATTTGCTCAAATTGTTTCGCTTTTATATGGCAAAACTGTAGTGATATTCTTTTATTAATTTATTTGTTACTTCATTACAATTACAAAGTACAATCGTAATCGTATTAATGCGGGTACTAGACACTAATGGTTATCGAGCTCAAATACATATTTAGTGGATGATAATCTTTTATATAGACACAACAAATCATATGTACTTGATGAATAAGGCCTGACAAGTTAGATAATACATGCTGAAAAAATTAAATCTTTCTATGAAGATAATTCACTACACAGAAAAAAGTATCAACAAAGATTTTCAAATTAAAATTTCAATTGAAATTTAAAATAAAAACATTAATTAAATTGTATCAAGTAATATTTTAATTTATGTTGGTGATTGATACTATAATTTCCGTGATTGAAGACATTTCAAGTAAAAAATTAATTGGATCAATTAACTTCGTGATTGAAGATAAAACATATTTTTTTCTGTGTACAGTTGACTCGGAATATTACCACCCAGCAATTACCACCCAGAATTAATAAAATGGTACAAATTATTTAAATTTTGTCAACAAAAAATTCTAAATCCATTCTAGAAAAATTGCAAATTTTTAAAAATACTACAGGTCAAACGTTTTAGACAAGCATTAGGAATGCATTAAAAATCATAAAAAGTTATAAAAATTATTTATTTGGCCAAATATCACACAATTTTATAATTCACGTCCAAAACATTGATGTCGGACCACAGAAGTGATGCAAATTCAGTGCAACGACTGTTGAAATGGTGGACATCCGTCCTATGATAAGTCCATGTTAAATTTATCGCTTCTGCGCCAATTTTGCACCACTTCCGGATCCAAAAAGAACTTTTTCACCACTTTTTTGGCAACGCTTTTTTTGCTGGGCAAGTGCAAACTTGTATGTCTGTCGAAATGAAAAGACAGCTACATTAATTGTCAGCTTATTATATTGTTCACAAACCACCAAAAGCATTTGTGCCTAAGTTTATCTAAGAATGAACTTATGAGTGATGAAGTTCAAGCCTAATAGTGTGATTTTCTTATAATTGGCTGGAAAATGATAATAGGCTATTATTGACGGGATCACACACCTCAATGTGAATAAAGTGTTTGTGTTTCGAACTATAAATAAATAAATAAATAAATCGTTATATTGATACTGCATCCATAGAAGGAATATGATCACCTCCTTCTCTGCGTATGGCAGCGTTGCCAAATGGCATTAAAGGCTCAAATTCAATATAGTAGCAATCATGTAGTTAAAGATATGAAAATAACCCTTTAAAGAATGCTTTCAATGCTTTGAAAAAATATCTCAAGTGAAAGCATCAAAAAAAAAAGTAAAAAATATCATCGTAATAAAGTTACGCTCGCTCTGAAATGAAGATTTTACCTAAAAAATTTCACAACTGAACATTTTTAATACTTCCAAAATTTTCAAATTTATTTAACCGAGTATAACCCACAGACAGGGAGCCACCGTGGTGCAATGGTTAGCATGCCCGCCTTGCATACACAAGGTCGTGGGTTCGATTCCTGCTACGACCGAACACCAAAAAGTTTTTCAGCGGTGGATTATCCCACCTCAGTAATGCTGGTGACATTTCTGAGGGTTTCAAAGCTTCTCTAAGTGGTTTCACTGGAATGTGGAACGCCGTTCGGACTCGGCTATAAAAAGGAGGTCCCTTGTCATTGAGCTTAACATGGAATCGGGCAGCACTCAGTGATAAGAGAGAAGTTCACCACTGTGGTATCACAATGGACTGAATAGTCTAAGTGAGCCTGATACATCGGGCTGCCACATAACCTAACCTAACCTATAACCCACAGACGTACCCACAAGACCGTCACAAACCAATTTCCAGATTTGGCACTTCGGGATTCAGAGATGCTACAGTAAAAGTCCAAACCATAGCTAACATTTATTATATATCTTAGACATCGGCCCAAAATTTATCATAGGTTCCGTATTGACCAAGAAGAACTATGAATTCGGCTTTTTGAGGCACTAAAATCAACTTCTCTGATTTGCCCATCTAAATCTCCTTGGCCCATTCCCTAGGTTAAATTAAGTTAGTTATAGTGGCAATTCCCTTAAAGGGTGATACGGTCAAAATTTGGTCAAGGGAAAACGCGTGTAAATCGGTGAAATCGTTTATTAAAAAAATCAAATTAAATTTCTTTTTCAAGTTCAATTAGTATAAAATTCAGGAAAAATATTCAGTTAGGCTTTCGCTTTTCCAAATCCGAATTGCCGGGCCTCACACTTGACACCTGCCATCAGATTTTGTACAGCCACCTTGTCCACCTTCTTCGCCGCAGAAAGCCAGTTTGCCTTGAACTGCTGCTCGTCCTTAGCAGTTTTTTTTTGGTCTTCTTTAGGTTCCGCTTGACAATAGCCCAGTATTTCTCAATTGGGCGGTGCTCTGGCGTGTTGGGAGGGTTCTTGTCCTTGGGAACCACCTGCACGTTGTTGGCGGCGTACCACTCCATGGCCTTTTTACCGTAATGGCAAGATGCCAAATCCGGCCAAAACAGTACGGAACAACCGTGTTTCTTCAGGAAAGGCTGCAGACGTTTATTCAAACACTCTTTCACGTAAATTTCTTGGCTGACAGTCCCGGAAGCTATGAAAATGCTGCTTTTGAAGCCACAGGTACAGATGGCTTGCCAAACCAGATATTTCTTTGCGAACTTTGACAGTTTTATGTGCTTGAAAATATCTGCTACCTTTCCCTTCCTTTTGCCGTATAAAACTCCTGTCCCGGAAGCTGCTTGTAGTCGGCTTTGACGTAGGTTTCCTTATATATCTTAGACCACTTTTAGGTATAGCCCCATATATAAACCGATCCCCAGATTTGGCTTGCGGAGCCTCTTGGAGGTGCAAATTTCATCCGATCCGTTTAAAATGTGTTATATGTATATGCCCTCCCTCAACCTTGCAAAAATTGATTCATATCGTTCCATAATTATATATAGCCCCCAAGCCATGATTTGATTTCCAGAGCATCGTGGAAGTGCAAATTTCATCCGTTCGAGTACGAATGGATAATGATACTTGATGTCAATGTATGGTCTCTAACCATCATGCAAAAATTGGTGCAAATCGGTTCATACGAGTATGTATATATAGCCACCATATAAATCGCCAGATTTTACCTCTTGGGACTCCTGGAAAAGCAAACTTAATCCAATCCGGTTGAAATTTAGCACATGATGTCAGTATATGCTTTCCACTGCTCATGCAAAAATTGGTCCATATCGGTTCATAATAATATATAGCGCCCATATAAACTAACCCCCAAATTTGACTTCTGGAGCTTTATGGAGGAACAAATTTCATCCTCTAATTACACTGAAAAAACAGTGAACCCACCAGAAGAAAACTTTTGATTAAAAAATTTTGAATATTTTTAGAACAGTATTATAAGCGCAGGCATCACGCCGATATCACAAAAATTAGTAAATATTTTTCGACAAATTCAAGAAAATTTATTAGACATAAATAATTTTTTTCATGTTTTAAAGAAAATTTTGTAATTTGAAGAAAAAAATTTTAGTTCAAAATTGCAAGAATGTCTTTAGTGACATACGAAGTTCATGATGGACGCTTTTGTTGTAAAATTTACAAATTTGAAGAAATAATGAACTACGAATTTAGTAAATCTCTTTGCTTAATTTATGTATACTTTTTCCCATCTTTTAGTTCATTTAACTAACGTACGCAAAAAATTATTAGAGTAAATGAAACTTTCTCCAAATATAATAATTTCATGAATTAAAATATAGTTAAATTGGCTTTAATGAAATAGAGAGTTCACTTTTTTTTTTGAGTGTACAGTTCGAAAATTGGTTCATATAGGTTCATAATTGTTTATAAACTCCTAAATATCAACCGATCAAGAACTGAATTGGCTTACACTCACAAAACAGTGAACCCTCCAGGAAAAAACTTTTTGGATAATTTTAGAAAATTTTAACTAAACTCTATTACGCAGATGTCACACCGCTTTCACAAAAATAAGTAAATATTTAACGACAAATTCAAGAAAAATTATAAGACATATATTTTTTGGTTCACTTGTAAAAGAAAATTTTCTAGTGTGAAGGAAAAAATTGGAGTTGAAAATTGCAAAAATTTCTTTAGTGCTATACGAAATTCAAGATGGGTGCATTATTGCTAAAATTTACAAATTTTTAAGAAATTCTAAACTATTTTGTGGGAGACATGAATTTCGAAAATCTTTATGCTTCATTTGTGTATAATTTTCCCCCTTTTTAAGTTAATTTAACTAACATACGCAAAAAATTATTAAAGCCTGGAAAACTTTCTCAAAACATAATAATTCCATGAACTACAATAGATTTAAATTGGCTTTAGTGAAATATATGTTAGGGTTCACTTTAAATGTAGAAGTAGAAGTTTCTAAGCAATCCACGGTGGAGGGTATATATGATTAGGCCTGGACGAACTTACGACCATAGATGCTTGTATCTACCTTTTGTTCTTCAACCTCCCTAAAGTATAGCTCACCATTTTGTCGACCTTGCCATGAGCTAGATGAAATCGTGTTTTATAGAGAAACAATTGTCTTTAGGACAATTTATTACATCCATTGTGGATAATTCGGTCAGGTCTAATCTCCACCATGGTGAGATCCACATTGAGAGCTATAACGGACCTACAAAATTTGTCTTTAGGACAATTTCTTGAATACCATCCATTCCGTTGGGCCAGGTCTTTATTTCTGTGGCATTTGTTTATTTATGCTATATCGCTTATATAACAAAAATGGTCTTCTTATGTCATAAATCGAGTTTAGTCTTTTCTCACTTCTTTATTATTGAATTTGCAAATCTGTGCTTATTAAAAACGCCATTTATCAATTATAATTTTCATATACGAAAATTGTGTTGGCGTTAAAATTTTACGTACAATCTTTTTTTTTTATTTTCTTTTATTTATAATTACCACTTAAAAAAATGACATCACAATAACGTAAATTTAAACTGAAGAGGTGGCAAACAAGTTAAAAACTAAATAGTTATAAGACACACTTTAGTCAATGTAATCTTTAACTTTTTAAAATAAATTATAAAGATATCGTTTATTGTTGGTTGACTATAAAATCACAAATTTCATTATTAAATTAAATTATGTATTAATTTATTTTTTTTAATATCATTTTTTTTTATTTTAATATATATTTATAAATATATATGTTTTCATTTTAATTTCAATTTAATTCTAGACTTTCACAAAACTTATGTATAATATAGCGATGATTATGATCCCCTTTGTTTTTTGCCCTGATTCATTTCTTTTAACGTGTCATTCATATTCATTAGTATTATCTGTAATCACTCACGTTTTTGTTTTTTTTTTTTTTTTTGTTATTCTATATCGTTATTAATATTTGGTGTTATCACGAGACTTTTGTATTTAAAAAAAAATCTTGTAAACGTTTTCCAAGTACAACGAAAATATCGTTACTTTATCCGCGTTCGAAATACTCAAAATAATCTATCATCCGCCGCAATATGACACTTCAAAGCGAGTCACAAATTGTAACTAAAATAGCCAATGCAAAATGTGGGACATCGTATACGAACATAGACGGTAATCTGTTCACAAGCAGTATGTTTTACACAATGATCGTTAAAGCAACAAGTGCATCAATCTCTTATATTTCGAAAGTGAGAGAGAGAGCAAGTTAGCTAGAGAGGAGAATGAAAACAGTTACGCATTTTCACAGAGATGCCACATTTTCATTTTATATGCAAGCACAAAAAAACCGGGGAACAGAACATTTAACCTTCATTATCTACTTCCTGTGACAATTACTATAAATTTATGTACCAGAGATAAAAGTAATAATGATATGAATTTATATTTTCAAAATAACACTGATGGGAAGGTATCGTAAAACTTCCTAACACCGTCTTCTAAATTGCAAGGAAGTCCATACGTGGTATATATTAAACTAAAAAAAGGCCGATTAATTACTTATATAATTAAGTTTGACAAAATTTTTTATAGAAATAAAATTTTGACAAAAGTTTCTATAGAAATAAAATTTTGACAAAATAAAATTTTGACAACATTTTCTATAGAAGTAAAATTTGGACAAAAGTTTCTATAGAAATAAAATTTTGACAAAGTTTTTTATAGAAATAAAGTTTTGTCAAAATTTTATATAGAACAAAAATTTTGACAAAATTTTCTATAGAACAAAAATTTTGACAAAATTTTCTATAGAAATAAAATTTTGACCAAATGTTCTATAGAAATAAAATTTTGGTAGATTTTTTTTTTGGCTCGAGTGGACCGATATGGACCAATTTTTGTGTGATTGGGGATCGACTATATATAACTATAGACCGATATGGACCAATTTTGCCATGATTATTAGCGGCCATATACTAACACCACGTTCCAAATTTCAACCGGATCGGATGAATTTTGCTTCTCCAAGAGGCTCCGGAGATCAAATCTGGGGAACGGTTTATATGGGTGCTATAATGGACCGATATGGACCAATTTTTGCATGGTTGTTAGAGACCATATAATAACAACACGTACCAAATTTCAACCGGATCGGATGAATTTTGCTCCTCCAAAAGGCTCCGGAGGGCAAATCTGGGGATCGGTTTTTATGGGTGCTATATATAATAATGGACCGATGTGGACCAATTTTTGAATGTTTGTTAAAGACCATATACTACCACTATGTACCAAATTTCAGCCGGATCGGATAAAATTTGCTTCTCTTAGAGGCTCCGCAAGCCAAATCTGGGAATCGGTTTATATGGGGGCTATATATAATTATGGACCGATATGGACCAATTCTTCCACGGTTGTTAGGGACTAACACCACGTTCCAAATTTCAACCGGATCGGATGAATTTTGCTTCTCCAAGAGGCTCCGGGCATCAAATCTGGGGAACGGTTTATATGGGTGCTATATATAATTATGGACCGATATGGACCAATTTTCGCATGGTTGTTAGAGACCATATAATAACAACACGCACCAAATTTTAACTGGATCGGATGAATGTTGCTCCTCCAAGAGTCTCCGCAAGCCATATCTGAGCGTCGGTTTATATGACGGACATGCTTAGATCGACTCAGAATTTCACCACGACCCAGAATATATATACTTTATGGGGTCTTAAAGCAATATTTCGATATGTTACAAACGGAATGACAAACTTAATATACCCCCCATCCTATGATAGAGGGTATAAGATGCTAAACTAAAAAAAATCATTATGGAGTGGTTTTTCCAAAAAATGAATGGGCTGTTATTAAAAATTGATATTTCACGAAAGGTAAAAAATTGTATGATTCGACCTGTTCAAACATTTTCAACTACCTAGCACCCTGTAATATTTTCTTCTTTAAGGGCATTACTTTTTGTATTTTTTACCTGTAATAGTTATAATGACCTATAAGAAGATTAAAGGATTAAACGTACAAAAATGGCATTGTAGGAATATCGTTACATTCATTGCTTAATTTGGCCATAAACTGATCGACATAGGCCTTTATGCCCTATTACCGGCAATAAGCATAATTTTAAAGTTGGTGCATCACAAAAATGAATTTCGGATAAGTAAAATATGCAAAAACCAACTGCGTCTCGAGTTATAAACAGTGGATGCACCTAAACTGTACACTGGGGTAGAAGAAAGCCTAATACTACGCCTAAGGAAGATCATATAATCAAAAGATCTATGCAACAATTCAATCAAATATCATCTACGAATAAAGAAGTCAAAAAATAAATTCAACTGGGTATATCTACCATAACGGTAACGAGATAGAGCATTATAAGTAGGAGTGCAATTATACAAGAATGTCAAAAAGCACCGATTTCAAAGAAAACTAGGTTAGCGCGCCTTCAATTTTCACAAAAATACCTTAAATGGCCTCAGGGGCAGTGGATATGTGCTATGTTATATTTACGTACGACTCAAAATTTAACTTGCATGGATCGGATGGTCGAAATTTAGCACGAAGGCTGCAAAGAAAGCCTTAATCCAAGAAATATAAAAAGTTACGTCAATAATGGTGGGGACAATATTAGGGTCTAGGGGTATTTTTCTGGACAAGTTATTGGCCCGATTTATAGAGTCGAGGGTGTTATGATGTCGGAAGTCTACACAAAACACTTTGTTCCATGTGACATTGCCGTAAGCATTCCGGGAAATCACGTCTGCATGGATTCTTCAGCGCGATCATGACCTCTAGTTCACGTGTAACGTGGTAAAACAATAGATTTCCGATGAAAAATTGCGGGTGCTTGTTCAGTCGCCTATAGTAAAAGTCATAAAAAAGCTTTGGAAATGTAGAGAAAATAAGCAAGAATAAAAAGACGTATAACTGCTTTAGAACCATCCAGCAATAAATATGGTATATTGAGATTGTCTCTCTCTCACCTTGTACACTGGAAAAAAGCATGTCCGGTTCCAAAGATGTTGTCTTTACTTTAACAATTTTCGTATTGATTCCGAGCCAAAAAAAAAGAATACAAGTAAGGATACTTTTAAGACACAATTCTCTTTTAAATTTGGGTTTTGTGTACTTGCTTTTAGAAAGCAAATTTTAATTATTCGATTTTTTTTCAGCTTTTTTTCTTCATATATCATCAAAGTCCTTTAAAAACGAGTTAAAGACATCTTTATTTTCCAAATTCAGACTCGACTTCCAGTAGAATTTATGCTATGTTTCAAGTAGAAAACGTTTTTAAAATAAAGTGTTGAAAATCATGTCCTACATTTCAACGATTTTTTGATTTGTAGTGAAGATGCAAAAATACAACAAATTTAAACACAATTTCATTAATTTTAAAGAATTTTACTGAATTTTTAAAGTCAAGTTGACCTTACCCCAAAAAATTTTTCTTTCATGTTATAATACCCATTTATAAGTCAAATCACTTAATTATATGGACAACACGACTTCATTGAAAAGTTTATCGACTTTTGGCTAAGCAACATTTGAATTCGCATTTTAACGACATCAAATCGTTGGCCTCACGACAATATTTTGTTCAGTATAAGGCATTGAAATATTAATATTGTATCTGAGACCCTATACACACAGAGAAGGAATATGATCACTTTTTAGAATTTTATGTTTGGCGAGAAAAATATTTTTGTGGCAAAAATGTTGTCTTTCGGGTATAGCCTCCATATACACCTACCTCCAAACTCCATATACACCTACCTCCAGACTTCCGGGCACGGTTGCCACAGAAGATTTCTACCAAAATGGTAGATTTTTAAACCAATTTTTAAAATTTTGACAACATTTTCTATAGAAATAAAATTTTGCCAAATTCTCTATAGAAATAAAATGTAAAAATTTTTCCATAGAAATAATATTTTGACAAAATTTTCTATAGAAATAAAATTTTGATAAAATTTTCCATAGAAATAAAATTTTGAAAAAAATTGCTATCGAAATAAAATTTTCTAAACAAGTATATACGGCCGTAAGTTCGTCCAGGCCGAATCTTATGTACCCTCCACCATGGAATGCGTAGAAACTTCTACTAAAGACGGGTCAACCACAATTACTTGCGTTGCGGTTGCCAATGGCCGCAAAAACTTCTTAATATCATCTTCCAAAAAACTTCTTAATATCATCTTCCAAATTATAAGTTAGTCCATGCTGGATATATAGTAGACAAAAGAAAGGTCGATTAAATACGTATATATTCAGGTCTTGACCGGTATATGTAGGGAAGAAATAATTACGAACCGATATGAACTTTTGTGCGGTAATTATAGAGCCAGAATTGAAATATAGGGGTCGCTTTATATGGGGGCTATATACAATTATGAACACGAGTCTACCAAAAATGGCAGATGTTTTACTGTTTGGTAGATTGGTAAAATTCTTGATGTTTTGGAATATTTTGCAAAATATTCCTTTTCAACTATGAAATGCTTCATAAATTTTCTATAGAAATAACATTTTGACAAAATTTTTTACAGATATAAAATTCTGACAAAATTTTCTATAGAAATAAAATTTTGACAAAATTTTCTATAGAAATAAATTGTTGACAAAATTTTGTGTAGAAATTATACTTAAACAAAATTTCGTAAAGACATAAAATGTTGACAAATTTTCTATAGAAATAAAATTTTGATAAAATTTTCTATAGAAATATAAAATTTTGACAAAATTTTGCATGGTTGTTAGATACCATATACTAACATCATGTACCAAATTTCAGCCGGATAGGATGAATTTTGCTCTTTCAAGAGGCTCCGGAGTTCAAATCTGGGGATCGGTTTATATGGGGCCTATATATAATTATGGATCGATATGGACCAATTTTTGCAGGGTTGGTAGTGTCCGCATAATTACACCTCGTACCAAATTTTAACCGGATCGGAAGAATTTTGCTCCGAAGGTCAAACCTGGGGATCGGTCTATATGGGGTCTATATATAATTATGGGCCGATGTGGACCAATTTTTGCTTGGTTGTTAGAGGCCATATATCAACACCATGTACCAAATTTCAGCCAGATCGGATGAAATATGATTCTCTTAGAGGATCCGCAAGCCAAATCTGGGTTCCGTTTATATGGGGGCTATACGTAAAAGTGAACCGATATGGCCCATTTGCATCAATAACAACTACTTGTGCCAAGTTTCAAGTCGATCGCGTGTTTCGTTCGGAAGTTAGCGTGATTTCAACAGACGGACGGGCATCGCTGGATCGACTCAGAATTTCACCACGACCCAGAATATATACATAGAGCAATATTTCGATGTGTTACAAACGGGATGACAAAGTTAATATACCACCATCCTATGGTGGAGGGTATAACAAATATTTATTTATGGTCTTTTGGTGCAGACATATTTGAACTATATTGTGATGCCACAGTATAGTTCGATTATAAAGAACTTTCTTCCTATAGCCCACGTTTACGAATGAGGTGACACACTTTTTTCGAAATTCCATTAATTGGGAATTTCAATCGTTCCAACAGCTTCTCTCTCAGATTAACTCAACCCTTACTAGCAGTCAATTGAGTTACCTGTCCGTCTATAGCTACCTACCTTCTTTTCGTTGTTACCAAAAATGTGAAACAATTTTACTTTCATATTCATGCCATCGCAAAGATACGTACTTTTCGAATTTCAAATATGAGTGATGATTTTCGAGGTAATTGCCTTTTGGTCTTTTGTTTTGTGTTTAGGGTTTGTTTGATGGTCAAGACCGGTTTTTTGGTAACAGAAATGAGTAGGTAAACAAAACATGCGTATTTACAAGTTCGGTTTGATAAGGTTCATTTAACTTTTGACCAGATAATGAATTCCAAATGTATTTGAGCAACAACAACATTGGTCTGTTTGTGTATCAGGAATACTGATCTTAAATCCTACATTGTTTTTGTGACATAAATCACATATTAGTTCTAAGGTCTGGAAGGGGCAGACCTATGATTGGCAGATTTTTTGACAAATCAATTTTGTTCCTTTTATTTCCATAGATAATTTTTACAAAATTGTATTTCTATATAAAATGTTGACAAAATATCTACAGAAATAAAATTTTGACCAAACTTTTTATAGAAATAAAATTTTGACAAAATTTTCTATAGAAATAAAGTTTTGACAAAAGAAATAATATTTCGACAAAATTTCCTATAGAAATAAAATTTTTGCAAAATTTTCCATAGAACTGAAATTTTGTAAAAATTTTCCATAGAACAATACAACTTTGTAAAAATTTACTATAGAAATAAGATTTTGTCAAAATTTTTTTCCTCTAGAAAATTTTTCAAAATGTTCAAAATTTTATTTCTATAGAAAATTTTTTCAAAATTTTACTTCTATAGAAAATATTGTCAAAATTTTATTTCTATAGAAATTTTGATAACATTTTCTGGAGAAATAAAATTTTGACAAAATTTTCTGTAGAAATAAAATTCTGCCAACATTTTATTACAATAGAAAATGTTGTCAAAATTTTATTCTATGGAAAATTTTGACAAAAATTTATTTCTACATTATTAAAATTTTGCCGAAATAAAATGTTGACTAAATCTCATTTCTATAGAAAATTTTTACAAAATTGTATTTCTATGGTAAATTTTTACAAAATTTCAGTTCTATGGAAAATTTTGACAAAATTTTCTATAGAATTGACAAAATTTTATTTCTACAGAAAATTTTGTCAAAATTTTATTTCTATAGAAAAGTTTGACAAACTCGTTTAAAGAAATAAAATTTTGATAAAATTTTCTATACAAATAAAATTTTGACAAATTTGTATACAAGTAAATTTTTGACAAATTTTCTATCAAAATAAAATTTGAACAGAATTTTCTATCAAAAAATTTACCAAAATTTACAATAATAATAAAATTTTGACAATATTTTCTATAGATATAAAACTTTGACAAAAAGTTTTTGTAGAAATATAATTTTGGCAATATTTTCTGTAGAAATATAATTTTTGCAAAATTTTCCATAGAAATGAAATTTTGTCAAAATTTTCCATAGAAATGAAAATTTTGACAAAATTTTCTATAGAAATAAAATTATGACAAAATTGTCTAAAGATATAAAAAACATTTATTTAGTTAGACAAAATTTTCTATAGAAATAAAATTTTGTAAAAATTTTCTATAGAAATAAAATTTTGTAAAAATTTTCCATAGAAATAAAATATTGACAACATTTTCTATAGAAATAAAATTTTGACAAAATTTTCTATAGAAATAAAATTTTGTAAACATTTTCCATAGAACTGAAATTTTGTAAAAATTTTCCATAGAAATAAAATTTTGTAAATATTTTCTAAAAACATTAAATTTTGACAATGTTTTCTATAGATATAAAGCTTTGATAAAAAGTTCTACAGAAATAAAATGTTGACAATATATTCTGTAGAAATATAATTTTGGCAAAATTTTTCATAGAAATGAAATTTTGTCAAAATTTTCCATATAAATGAAAATTTGTCACAATTTGACGACAAATGTTATTTCTATACAAAATTTTGACAAAATTTTCTATAGAAGTAAAATTTTGACAAAATATTCCATAGAAATAAAATTTTGACAAAATTGTCTAAAGATGTAAAAAACATTTATTTAGTTTGACAAAATTTTCTATAGTAATAAAATTTTGACAAAATTTTCTATAGAAATAAAATTTTGACAACATTTTCTATAGAAATAAAATGTTGACAAAATTTGCTATAGAAATAAAATTTTGACAAAATTTTCTATAGAAACAAAATTTTGGCAAAATTTTCTATAGAAATATAATTTTGTAAAATTTTTTCATAGAAATAAAATTTTGACACTATTTTTTATGGAAATCAAATTTTGACAAAATATTCTATAGAAATAAAATTTAGACAAAATATTCTATAGACAGGACATATCCTACCACTTTTATGTGTAGCTTCCCATATAAACCGAACTGCAAATTTGACAAAATTTTCTATAGACAAAAGAAATAATATTTCGACAAAATTTCCTATAGAAATAAAATTTTTGCAAAATTTTCCATAGAACTGAAATTTTGTAAAAATTTTCCATAGAACAATACAACTTTGTAAAAATTTACTATAGAAATAAGATTTTGTCAAAATTTTTTTCCTCTAGAAAATTTTTCAAAATGTTCAAAATTTTATTTCTATAGAAAATTTTTTCAAAATTTTACTTCTATAGAAAATATTGTCAAAATTTTATTTCTATAGAAATTTTGATAACATTTTCTGGAGAAATAAAATTTTGACAAAATTTTCTGTAGAAATAAAATTCTGCCAACATTTTATTACAATAGAAAATGTTGTCAAAATTTTATTCTATGGAAAATTTTGACAAAAATTTATTTCTACATTATTAAAATTTTGCCGAAATAAAATGTTGACTAAATCTCATTTCTATAGAAAATTTTTACAAAATTGTATTTCTATGGTAAATTTTTACAAAATTTCAGTTCTATGGAAAATTTTGACAAAATTTTCTATAGAATTGACAAAATTTTATTTCTACAGAAAATTTTGTCAAAATTTTATTTCTATAGAAAAGTTTGACAAACTCGTTTAAAGAAATAAAATTTTGATAAAATTTTCTATACAAATAAAATTTTGACAAATTTGTATACAAGTAAATTTTTGACAAATTTTCTATCAAAATAAAATTTGAACAGAATTTTCTATCAAAAAATTTACCAAAATTTACAATAATAATAAAATTTTGACAATGTTTTCTATAGATATAAAACTTTGACAAAAAGTTTTTGTAGAAATATAATTTTGGCAATATTTTCTGTAGAAATATAATTTTTGCAAAATTTTCCATAGAAATGAAATTTTGTCAAAATTCTCCATAGAAATGAAAATTTTGACAAAATTTTCTATAGAAATAAAATTATGACAAAATTGTCTAAAGATATAAAAAACATTTATTTAGTTAGACAAAATTTTCTATAGAAATAAAATTTTGTAAAAATTTTCTATAGAAATAAAATTTTGTAAAAATTTTCCATAGAAATAAAATATTGACAACATTTTCTATAGAAATAAAATTTTGACAAAATTTTCTATAGAAATAAAATTTTGTAAACATTTTCCATAGAACTGAAATTTTGTAAAAATTTTCCATAGAAATAAAATTTTGTAAATATTTTCTAAAAACATTAAATTTTGACAATGTTTTCTATAGATATAAAGCTTTGATAAAAAGTTCTACAGAAATAAAATGTTGACAATATATTCTGTAGAAATATAATTTTGGCAAAATTTTTCATAGAAATGAAATTTTGTCAAAATTTTCCATATAAATGAAAATTTGTCACAATTTGACGACAAATGTTATTTCTATACAAAATTTTGACAAAATTTTCTATAGAAGTAAAATTTTGACAAAATATTCCATAGAAATAAAATTTTGACAAAATTGTCTAAAGATGTAAAAAACATTTATTTAGTTTGACAAAATTTTCTATAGTAATAAAATTTTGACAAAATTTTCTATAGAAATAAAATTTTGACAACATTTTCTATAGAAATAAAATGTTGACAAAATTTGCTATAGAAATAAAATTTTGACAAAATTTTCTATAGAAACAAAATTTTGGCAAAATTTTCTATAGAAATATAATTTTGTAAAATTTTTTCATAGAAATAAAATTTTGACACTATTTTTTATGGAAATCAAATTTTGACAAAATATTCTATAGAAATAAAATTTAGACAAAATATTCTATAGACAGGACATATCCTACCACTTTTATGTGTAGCTTCCCATATAAACCGAACTGCAAATTTGACAAAATTTTCTATAGATATAAAATTTTGACAAAATTTTCTATAGAAGTAAAATGTTGACAAAATTTTCTATAGAAATAAAATTTTGACAAAATTTTCTATAGCAATAAAATTTTGACAAAATTGTCTAAAGTTACAAAAAACATTTATTTAGTTTGACAAATTTTTCTATAGAAATAAAATTTTGACAAAATTTTCTATAGAAATAAAATTTTAACAAAATTTTCTATAGAAATAAAATTTTGACAAAATTTTCTATAGAAATAAAATTTTGTCAAAATTTTCCATAGAACTGAAATTTTGTAAAAATTTTCCATAGAAATAAAATTTTGTAACAATTTTCTATAAAAATAAAATGTTGAAAAAGTTTTCTATAGATATAAAGCTTTGACAAGAAGTTCTACAGAAATAAAATGTTGACAATATTTTCTGTAGAAATATAATTTTGGCAAAATTTTTGATAGAAATTAAATTTTGTCAAAATTTTCCATAGAAATGAAAATTTGTCAAAATTTGACGACAAATGTTATTTCTATACAAAATTTTGACAAAATTTTCTATAGAAGTAAAATTTTGACAAAATTTTCTATGGAGGTAAAATTTTGGCAAAATTTGCTATAGAAATAAAATTTTGACAAAATTGTCTAAAGATATAAAAACATTTATTTAGTTTGATAAAATTTTCTATAGAAATAAAATTTTGACAAAATTTTCTATAGAAATAAAATTTTGACAAAATTATGTAGAGAAATAAAAAAATTTATTTATTTTGACAAAATTTTCAATAGAAATAAAATTTTGACAAAATTTTCAATAGAAATAAAATTTTGACAAAATTTTCTATAGAAATAAAATTTTGACAAAATTTTCTATAGAAATAAAATGTTGACAAAATTTTCTATAGAAATACAATTTTGTAAAATTTTTTTATAGAAATAAAATTTTGATAATATTTGCTATAAGAATAAAATTTAGACAAAATATTCTATAGACAGGTCATATCGGACCACTTTTATGTGTAGCTCCCCATATAAACCGAACTGCAAATTTGACTTCCGGACCCTATTAGTTGTTAGTTAATTTTGACAAAAGTTTCTATAGAAATAAAACTTTCACAAAATGTTCTATAGAAATAAAATTTTGAAAATATTTTCAATGGAAATAAAACTTTTGACAAAATATTTGATAATAAAATTTATAAATCGATCTGCAAATTTTTATATAGGCCCCAAATAAACCGATCCCCAGATTTGACTTCGGGAGTTTCAACCAATACGGCTTTAAAGAGGGCAAATATTCATTGATATTTCTGCAGTGTATTCTCAGATTTCATATAAACGTAAATCATTCAACGAAACTAAATTTACAGAAATTACTCGTATGGTTATCATTGCATTGTTATGACAACCAATTGTTTCTGGGAACTTTCCAATTGCATTCCCATTGAATTCTTTGTCAATTATTGCATAGTCTTCCTTGGGGATAGAAAAAAATTCCAGTTGTATTCCCCTCCATTTCGTTGAAAAAATCATAACGGTCAAGCCCCTATCTGGAATATAAGGAGGCGTGTAGGCATAAAGTGGGGATTCTGATGTTCCTTCATCAATGACATGGATTTTATTTAAAATCAATTCACAATTCATTGAACCCAATTAGACAACGAACATGACGGACGTCTGCAGTGGTACCACAGCGAAAAAATAAAAAGGTTGGGTGTATAGAGATATATTAAAAATTATATAGATATATTAAAAAGTTTATTTCTGAATGTTAAACAAGTATATACGGCCGTAAGTTCGGCCAGGCCGAATCTTATGTACCCTCCACCATGGATTGCGTCGAAACTTCTACGAAAGACTGTCATCCACAAATTTCAACTCACATGGTTGTTAAATATCATATACTACCACCACATAGCAAATTTCAACCAGATCAGATGAATTTTGCTTCTCCAAAAGGCACCGGAGGTCAAATCGGTTTATATGGGAGCTATATATAATTATGAACTGATAGGAACCAATTCCTGCATGGTTGTTGGATACCATATACTAACATCACGTACCAAATTTCAACCGAATGGGAAGAATTTTGCTCTTCCAAGGTGCTCCGGAGGTCAAATCTGGGGATCGGTTTATATGGGGCCTATATATAATTATGGACCGATATCGACCAATTTTTGCATGGGTGTTTGAGGCCATATATTAACATCACGTACCAAATTTCAACTGAATCAGATGCATTTTGGTCTTCCAAGAGGCTCCGGAGTTCAAATCTGGTGATCGGTTTATATGGGGGCTATATATAATTATGGACCGATATAGACCAATTTTTGCATGGTCATTAGAGACCATATATTAACATCATGTACCAAATTTCAACTGAATCAGATGAAATTTGGTCTTCCAAGAGGCTCAGGAGTTCAAATCTGGTGATCGGTTTATATGGGGGCTATATATAATTATGGACCGATATAGACCAATTTTTGCATGGTTGTTAGAGACCATATACTAACTATATATAATTATGGACCGATATCGACCAATTTTTGCATGGGTGTTTGAGGCCATATATTAACATCACGTACCAAATTTCAACTCAATCAGATGAATTTTGGTCTTCCAAGAGGCTCCGGAGTTCAAATCTGGTGATCGGTTTATATGGGGGCTATATATAATTATGGACCGATATGTACCAATTTTTGCATGGGCGTTTGAGGCCATATATTAACATCATGTACCAAATTTCAACTGAATCAGATGAAATTTGGTCTTCCAAGAGGCTCCGGAGTTCAAATCTGGTGATCGGTTTATATGGGGGCTATATATAATTATGGACCGATGTGGACCAATTTTTGCATGGTTGTTGGATACCATATACTAACATCACGTACCAAATTTCAACCGAATGGGAAGAATTTTGCTCTTCCAAGGTGCTCCGAAGGTCAAATCTGGGGATCGGTTTATATGGGGCCTATATATAATTATGGACCGATATCGACCAATTTTTGCATGGGTGTTTGAGGCCATATATTAACATCATGTACCAAATTTCAACTGAATCAGATGAATTTTGGTCTTCCAAGAGGCTCCGGAGTTCAAATCTGGTGATCGGTTTATATGGGGGCTATATATAATTATGGACCGATATAGACCAATTTTTGCATGGTTGTTAGAGACCATATACTAACTATATATAATTATGGACCGATATCGACCAATTTTTGCATGGGTGTTTGAGGCCATATATTAATATCATGTACCAAATTTCAACTGAATCAGATGAATTTTGGTCTTCCAAGAGGCACCGGAGTTCAAATCTGGTGATCGGTTTATATGGGGGCTATATATAATTATGGACCGATGTGGACCAATTTTTGCATGGTTATTAGAGACCATATACTAACACCATATACCAAATTTCAGCCGGATCGGATGAAATTTGCTTCTCTTAGAGGCATCGCAAGCCAAATTTTTGGGTCCGTTTATATGGGGGCTATACGTAAAAGTGGACCGATAAGGCCCATTTGCAATACCATCCGACCTACATCAATAACAACTACTTGTGCCAAATTTCAAGTGGATAGCTTGTTTCGTTCGGAAGTTAGCGTGATTTCAACAGACGGACGGACGGACATGCTCAGATCGACTCAGAATTTCACCACGACCCAAAATATATATACTTTATGGGGTCTTAGAGCAATATTTCGATGTGTTACAAACGGAATGACAAAGTTAAAGTTCCTATGGTGGAGGGTATAGAAATTAAACAAATAATTGAATTGACCCATGTGTGGCCTGTTTTAATTGAGTTTCCCTCTTCAGTACTACGTTTGAGATCTAAGGGTTGGTTATTGAGTTTATCATAGTTTTAACCCTCTAATGCCCAATTTAATAAGGAAGCTTTTTGTAAAACACACCTTAAGACACCAAAAATAGGCAAAATAAAAACAAATCTTATTTGAAACTATTCAAGAGGCTTTGCAGCATATGCTGAATTTTCACCGGTATAAATGTGTCGTTAACATTGAAAATTTATTCAGTTGGCAAAAAAATTGGGGCATTAGAGGTTTAAGTGATTGCTAGACATCCTTATCAGACAACTCTTTTCACTGACAAACCATCTGATCTGGTAAAACACACTAACATTCCTTTCCAATTTGCGATAATACGTTAAACAGCGAGCCCACTTAAACCATTAGCTCTATAAATCTTAAATGTGTTATTTGGATTTATTATGGGGATAAGATTAAAACCAAAACTTTGAAGTGTTTCGCATATTCAACTAAAAAAACAGTTTATAACACCATTTTCATAAACAGAAGGGCTGGGCTCTAGACCACACCGCCATATGGAAGAACCATTGCCATCCGTGTTAAGCCTAACCTACAATTCTTGAATTTTTAACCCTTTTTTATATCCAGCACCATAGAATGGTGAGGGGGGTATATTAAGTTTGTCATTCCGTTTGTAACACATCGAAATATCGATTTACGACTATATAAAGTATATATATTCTTGATCAGGGAGAAATTCTAAGACGATATAAGCATGTCCGTCTGTCTGTCTGTTGTAATAACGCTACAGTCTTCAATAATGGCGCTATCATCCTGAAATTTGGCACAGATTCGACTTTTGTCTGCACGCAGGCCAAGTTCAAAGATGGGCTATATCTACACACAGGCCAAGTTCGTAGATGGATTATATCGGCCCAGATTTTGATATAGCTCCCATATAAACCGATCCCCCGATTTGAGGTCTTGGGCTTCTAGACACCGTATTTTCTATTCGATTTACCTGAAATTAAAAATCTAGAGGTATGCCGAACATGGTGTGTATCGGTCCAAGGTTTAGTTTAGTTTCCATATAGCCCTATCTCCCGATTTGACTTCTTGAGCATCTAGACATCCGAACTTTTATCCGATCTGCCTATAATTCAAAATCGAGAGGTATTTTGGGTTCATAAATAAGTGTGCCAAAATGGGTGTATATCTTGGTCTTTAAGACACCACAATTTTTATCCGATTTACCTGAAATTTAAGATCTGAAGATATTTTGGGTCTACGCATAAGTACGCCGATTATGGTGGTCTTGGTCTTTAAGACACCACAATTTTTATCCGATTTACCTGAAATTTAAGATCTGAAGATATTTTGGGTCTACGCATAAGTACGCCGATTATGGTGTGTATCGATTCATGTTGTCGTAGTTACCTCATATGACCT
This sequence comes from Haematobia irritans, assembly GCF_050003625.1. Classification (NCBI taxonomy): domain Eukaryota; kingdom Metazoa; phylum Arthropoda; class Insecta; order Diptera; family Muscidae; genus Haematobia; species Haematobia irritans. The sequence goes on from NC_134400.1 coordinate 26,139,664, forward strand.
CTTAAGTGTGTAGACATCCCAATTTTTATGCGATTTTCCGGAAATTCAAAATTTAGATTTATTTTCGATCCGTAAATAGGTGTAGCGATTATCGGTATTGTGGATCGGTCCATGTTTTTGTATAGCTCCCATGCGTTAAGTCTCCCGATTTATATGCTGGTACACTGAAAAAAATATTGTCGTGAGGTCAAAGATTTCATGTCTTTAAAATACGAATACAAATTTTGCATAGAAGACACATTTCTCTAAAATAAAGTTATTTTCTTTGTCTAAAAGTCGATAAACTTTTCAATGAAGTCGTATTGTCCTTATAATTAAGTGATTTGACTTAAAAATGGGTATCTTAACATGAAAGAAAAATTTTTTAGGCTAAGGCCAACTTGACTTTAATAATTCAGAAAAATTCTTTAAATTTAATGAAATTGTCTTTAAATTTGTTGTCTTTTTGCATCTTGACTACAAAGCAAAAAATCGTTCAATTATAGGACATGTTTTTCAAAACTTTATGTTAAAGAAGTTTTTTACTTCAAACATAGCATAATTTCTACTGGAAGTCGAGTCCTAATTTGGAAAATAAAGTTGCCGTTAACTCGTTTTTAAAGGACTTTGATAGCATATGAAGAAAAAAAAGCTGAGAAAGCGAAAAATTAAAATTTGCTTCCTAGAAGCAAGCACACAAAACCTAAATTTAAAAGAGCATTGTGTCTTAAAAGTATCCTTACTTGTATTCTCCGCTTCTTTGGCTCGGAATCAATACCAAATTTTTTAAAGTAAAGACAAAATCTTTGGAACCGAGTATGCTTTTTTTTTCAGTGTATATACGTTTGCTTGGCAGAGTATCTGTCATCAAATCCACCTGAAACAATTATATTTTTTGATTCATGGTGGTGGGTATTTAAGATTCGGCCCGGTCGAACTTAAGTCCGTATATACTTGTTTATTATATGGAAAATGGAGTGAATAGTCCAAGTGAGCCTAAACTTAATTGGGATGCCACTTTAACCTAACATTATTATCCTTTTACACCATTGAACATTTTATTTTTTTGTGACAATAGTCATTAGATTTCAAGTAAAATTGCATCTACGCCCTGACCTAAGCCAACATGCAATATTTTTGTTATGTGTAGTGATTATATCCATATTTTTTAAATTTAACCCATATCCATTAGTAACGAAGAACCATATTTATATCGTATTTTCAACAGTTTGAATTATTCATGGGAATAATCTCTTTTCCCTTACAATCCATTATAAATAATTTACATATATTTCACAAATTTTGCACCCCCTAACAAAATGGCAAAACCTCCAAAATGACCCTTTGGCTATCAGAAATCAGCGTAATTACATTCATACAAATTCGCTAAGGAAGGATTGCATTGCTTTCGAGGGTTTTGTGTGTGTTACCCAATATGGTACAGCACATTTCCATAGAAATCACAAACCAGAATAATGGTCATCGCATTAACTACTTTACAGAAGGTAAAAAATATGTAACAATTTAAAGTATCAGGAAACGAAAAAAAAAATCTCTTAGCGTTTTTGTAAAGGGTGATTCTTTTGAGGTTAGGATTTTCATGCATTAGTATTTGACAGATCACGTGGGATTTCAGACATGGTGTCAAAGAGAAAGATGCTCAGTATGCTTTGACATTTCATCATGAATAGACTTACTAACGAGCCACAACGTCGAATTTTCAGTGAATGGGCCCTAGAAAAGTTGGCAGAAAATCCGCTTTTTTATCGACAAATTTTGTTCAGCGATGAGGCTCATTTCTGGTTGAATGGCTACGTAAATAAGCAAAATTGCCGCATTTGGAGTGAAGAGCAACCAGAAGCCGTTCAAGAACTGCCCATGCATCCCGAAAAATGCACTGTTTGGTGTGGTTTGTACGCTGGTGGAATCATTGGACCGTATTTTTTCAAAGATGCTGTTGGACGCAACGTTACGGTGAATGGCGATCGCTATCGTTCGATGCTAACAAACTTTTTGTTGCCAAAAATGGAAGAACTGAACTTGGTTGACATGTGGTTTCAACAAGATGGCGCTACATGCCACACAGCTCGCGATTCTATGGCCATTTTGAGGGAAAACTTCGGAGAACAATTCATCTCAAGAAATGGACCGGTAAGTTGGCCACCAAGATCATGCGATTTGACGCCTTTAGACTATTTTTTGTGGGGCTACGTCAAGTCTAAAGTCTACAGAAATAAGCCAGCAACTATTCCAGCTTTGGAAGACAACATTTCCGAAGAAATTCGGGCTATTCCGGCCGAAATGCTCGAAAAAGTTGCCCAAAATTGGACTTTCCGAATGGACCACCTAAGACGCAGCCGCGGTCAACATTTAAATGAAATTATCTTCAAAAAGTAAATGTCATGGACCAATCTAACGTTTCAAATAAAGAACCGATGAGATTTTGCAAATTTTATGCGTTTTTTTAAAAAAAAAAAGTTATCAAGCTCTTAACAAATCACCCTTTACAACGGAATCTCAAAGGTTTCCCAACATTGTTTTTTTAATGTATAAAAATATTACAAAAATATTGCATATTTTTAGGAGAATAAATCTACAAGTAGAGACGGTTCAAATTTGGCCTGGACAAAACTGTATACGAAAATTATATAAAATTACTTAGAATGGGATTATGAAGAACAAATAAATACCCACCACCATGAATCAAATATAACAAATCTTCCTTGTATCGGGTTACTTGAAAATATGTATAATTTTAGGTGGATTTGATGACTATACTTTCCCAAGCACATAACAGGTTGGCTGATAAGTCCCCGGTCTGACACATAGATGGCGTCGCTAGTATTAAATTCATATTATTTTTATATAGTACCAACCTTCAAATGATTCGTGTCAAAATTTGACGTCTGTAAGTCAATTAGTTTGTGAGATAGAGCGTCTTTTGTTAATCAACTTTTGTTATTGTAAAAAAAAATGGAAAAAAAGGTATTTCGTATTTTGATAAAATACTGTTTTCTGAAGGGAAAAAATACGGTGGAAGCAAAAACTTGGCTTGATAATGAGTTTCTGGACTCGGTCCCAGGGAAATCAACAATAATTGATTGGTATGCAAAATTCAAGCGTGGTGAAATGAGCACGGAGGACGGTGAACGCAGTGGACGCCCGAAAGAGGTGGTTACCGACGAAAACATCAAAAAAATCCACAAAATGATTTTGAATGACCGTAAAATGAAGTTGATCGAGATAGCAGAGGCCTTAAAGATATCAAAGGAACGTGTTGGTCATATCATTCATCAATATTTGGATATGTGGAAGCTCTGTGCAAAATGGGTGTCGCGCGAGCTCACATTTGACCAAAAACAAGAACGTGTTGATGATTCTGAGCGGTGTTTGCAGCTGTTAACTCGTAATACACCCGAGTTTTTCCGTCGATATTTGACAATAGATAAAACATGGCTCCATCACTACACTCCTGAGTGCAATCGGCAGTCGGCAGAGTGGACAGCGACCGGTGAACCGTCTCCGAAGCGTGGAAAGACTCAAAAGTCCGCTGGCAAAGTAATGGCCTCTGTTTTTTGGGATGCGCTTGGAATAATTTTTATCGATTATCTTGAGCAGGGAAAAACCATCAACAGTGACTATTATATGGCGTTATTGGAGCGTTTGAAGGTCGAAATCGCGGCAAGACGCCCCCATATGAAGAAGAAATAAGTGTTGTTCCACCAAGACAACGCACCGTACCACAAGTCATTGAGAACGATGGCAAAAATGCATGAATTGGGCTTCGAATTGCTTCCCCACCCACCGTATTATCCAGATATGGCCCCCAGCGACTTTTTCTTGTTCTCAGACCTCAAAAGGATGCTCGCAGGGAAAAAATTTGGCTGAAATGAAGAGGTGATCGCCGAAACTGAGGCCTATGTTGAGGCAAAACCGAAGGAGTACTACCAAAATGGTATCAAAAAATTGGAAGGTCGTTATAATCGTTGTATCGCTCTTGAACTATGTTGAATAATAAAAACAAATTTTGACAACAAATTGTGTTTTTCTTTGTTAGACCGGGGACTTATCAGCCAACCTGTTACATATACCAAAACATGGACCGATGCACACCCATATTCAGCACTTCTATTTATGGATCGCACTCCTATCTACGAATTCCAGGCAAATCGGATACAAATTGGACGCTCAAGAAATAAAATCGGTATATCGAGCTATATTGGGACTATATTACAACATGGACCGATTCAAAACATATTCGGCACACTTATGTGTGGACCTAAAGTACATCTAGATTTCTAATTTCAGGCGTATCAGATATATTGGCATGTCTAAACTCTCAAGATATCAAATCGGAAGATGGGGCTATATCACAACATGGACCATATTCGCACACTTATGTGTGGGGACCTAACATACCTCTAGATTTCCCATTTAAAGCAAATCGGATAAAAATTGTGGTATCCAGAACACGGTTGCCACTAGTGCTAAAAGTAATCTACCAAAATTTGAAAAAAATTCTACCATAAATCTACAAAATCAAAATTTTATTTATTTTCTACAGAAAATTTTGTCAAAATTTTATTTCTATAGAACATATTCCCCAAATTTTATTTCTATAGAAAATTTTGTCAACATTTTATTTCTATAGAAAATGTTGGCAAAGCTTTATTTCCACAGAAAAATTTGTCAAAAGAGATGTTTGTACAAAGATTTATTTCGGCAAAAGCCTACCATTGGAAACCTTTTTTCGGAAGGTTCAAGTGTGGTTCACTTTAGTTTTGGTGAACCACCCAAATTTATTCTGATAATTAGTTGATAATTTTGCTGCAAGTAGAGGATGCTGATGAGGAATGTGGTAATTCCAAAACGTACGTCCATCCAATCATCTTGCAGTCTATATGGCTTTGCCGAAATAAATTTGACAAACATTCTTTTCCCCCGTTGGTTAAGCTACTCTTGTAGTTTAGTCAACACAATGGTTCTAAAGCTGAGATCAACACAACAAATATGATTGAAGTACAAACCAACAATAAAAAACAACACACGAATGAAGTAAGAGGAAGCACGCTCAAAATAAACCCAGCCAACTGCACTCAAATCGATGATTTGATGGTGGCAAAGGAAAAGACAAATGTTTGTATGAATTTATTTCGGCATAAGCCGGCTATCATAAACATTTTTTCGGAAGGTTCAAGTGTGGTTCACTTTGGGTTTAGTGAACTGCCTGAATTAATTCTGATAATTGGTTGATAGTTTTGCTGCAAGTAGAGGATGCTGATGAGGAATGTGGTAATTCCGAAATGTGCGTCCATCCAACCATCTTGCAGTCCATAGGGCTTTGCCCAAATAAATTTGACAAACATTCTATTCCTCCGTTGGTTAAGCTACTCTTGTAGTTTAGTCATCACAATGGTTTTAAAGCTGAGATAAACACAACAAATAAATTTTTTTTTCTATAGAAAATTTTTGTCAAAATTGTATTTCTATAGAAAATTTTATCAAAATTGTATTTCTATAGACAATTTTGTCAAAATGTTATTTCTATAGAAAACTTTACCAAAATTTTATTTAAATAGAAAATTTTGCCAACATTTTATTTCTATAGAAAACTTTACCAAAATTTTGTCAAAATTTTATTTCTGTAGAAAAAGTTGCCAAAATTTTATTTCTGTAGAAAATTTTGCCAAAATTTTATTTCTATAGAAAATTTTATTAAACTTTTATTTCTATAGAAAATTTTGTAAAAATTTTATTACTATAAAAAATTTTTGTCAACATTTTATTTCTATAGAACATTTTCCCCAAATTTTATTTTTTATATATTTATTTTATATATTTATTTTTGTCAACATTTTATTTCTATAGATAATTTTATCAAAATTTTATTTCTATAGAAATTTTTATCAAAATTTTATTTCTATAGATAATTTTATCAAAATTTTATTTCTATAGAAAAATTTGCCAAAATTTTATTTCTATAGAAAATTTTGCCAAAATTGTATTTCTATAGAAAATTTTGCCAAAATTTTATTTCTGTAGAAAATTTTGCCAAAATTTTATTTCTATAGAAAATTTTGCCAAAATTGTATTTCTATAGAAAATTTTGTCAAAATTTTATTTCTGTAGAAAATTTTGCCAAAATTTTATTTCTGTAGAAAATGTTGCCAACATTTTATTTCTATAGAAAATTTTGCCAAAATTTTATTTCTATAGAAAATTTGTGTCAAAATTTTATTTCTATAGACAATTTTGTCAAAATTTTATTTCTATAGACAATTTTGTCAAAATTTTATTTCTATAGAAAATTTTATTAAAATTTTATTTCCATAGACAATTTTGTCCAAATTTTTTTTCTATAGAAAACTTTACCAAAATTTTATTTATATAGAAAATTTTGCCAAAATGTTATTTCTACCGAAAATTTTTGGCAAAATTTTATTTCTGTAGAAAAGTTTGCCAAAATTTTATTTCTATAGAAAATTTTATCAAACTTTTATTTCTATAGACAATTTTGTAAAAAAATTTATTTCTATAGAAAATTTTTTAAAAATTTTATTTCTGCAGAAAATTTTATAAAAACTTTATTTCTATACAAAATTTTGTCAAAATTTTATTTCTACAGAAAATATTGTCAAAATTATATTTCTATAAGATTTGGTGAAATACCTCTTAGCTGGAAAGGAATGTTTTGCAAAATCTAACAAAACATCAAGAATTGTACCAATCTGCCAAACAGTAAAAAATCTACCAGTTTTGGTAAAACTGTGGCAACCGTGATCAGAAGCCAAAGAAGTCAAATCGGGAGATCGGGTTATAAGGGGGCTATACCGAAACATGAACCGATACACACCATCTTCGGCACACCTTTTTATGGACCCAAGTACCTCTAGATTTCCAATCTAAGGCAAATCGATAAAACATTGCTCAAGACCCCAAATCGGTCCCGATGTGTTACAAGCGGAATGACAAACTTATTACATCCCCATTACCTTTCTACAGTTTTTTGTACCACACCAGTGGTCATATACAAAGTGTACTACAAAGATGTTCATAATTTTATAGGCTACATTTCTTCCCTTGAATGTTTGGTAAAATTTTCAATAGTTCAGGAGCTGTAGTCGAAAACCCGAAAAAAATCGATGATAAACGTGGTAATTTTTTCGACATTTTTGTGGTTTTGAGCATGAAGATGGAAATTTAACGTCTTAATATATTTAGAATTTTGGCCGAGTCAAGAGCTACAACATTGCTGAATACCTCAAAAATGAATTCACAACACTTTTCGAGCTATGGTCATAGGAAAATTGCAAAAAGTGCTCAAATTCGAATTTGGCGACAAAACTTTAGAGGCTCATAAAAGACGAACGGCAAACAATCTAGCAAAATCCAGACATAAATTTTCTTCTCTCATCGAGTACTTTCCGCTGGGATAAGTGATTTTTTTGTTTGGATTTTTTTGTGTTGCACTGTGTTATTTAAATTTTACTAGAAATGCGTTCATCGTGAACTTCGGATGGCACTAAAGGCATTCTTACAATTTTGAACTCCAATATTTTCCTTCAAACTACAAAATTTTAATTAACAAATGAAAAAAAATTATTATGTGTAATAAATTTTCTTGAATTTTTTGAAAAATATTTACTTATTTTTGTGATATTGGCGTGATGTCAGCGTTTTTAATACGGTTTAGTTAAATTTTTCTAAAAATCATAATAAGTTTTGTAAGGAAAAACCCAAAATTTTTCTTCCTGGTGGGTTCACTGCTTTTTCAGGGTGTAGCCTTATCTTTGACCATAATGCCCTCATTTATTAACCGATATTACTCAAATTTGGCACAAGGTAATCTTCTATAGTATCAACCAAGCGTGCAAACTATCATCCAAATCGGTCTAGATTTATATATCGCTCTCATATATATCTATGTATTACCGGATTTTCAAAAAGTTGGCCTTTTAACCTTATTATACCCTCCACCATAGAATCGGGGTATATTAACTTTGTCATTCCGTTTGAAACACATCGAAATATTGCTCTAAGACCCCATAAAGTATAAATATTCTGGGTCGTGGTGAAATTCTTAGTCGATCTGAGCATGTCCGTCCGTCCGTCTGTTGAAATCACGTTAACGTCCGAACGAAACAAGTTATCGACTTGAAATTTGGCACAAGTAGTTCCTATTGATGTAGGTCGGATTGTGTTGGAAATGGGCCATATCGGTCCACTTTTACGTATAGCCCCCATATAAACGGACCCCCAAATTTGGCTTGCGAATCCTCTAAGAGAAGCACATTTCATCCGATCCGGCTGAAATTTGGTACATGATGTTAGTATATGGTCTTGAACAACCATGCAAAAATTGGTCCACATCGGTCCATAATTATATATAGCCCCAATATAAACCGATCCCCCGATTTAGCTTGCGGAGCCTCTAAGAGAAGCAAATTTCATCCGATCCGGCTGAAATTTGGTACATGGTGTTAGTATATGGTCTCTAAGAACCATCCAAAAATTGGTCCACATCGGTTCATAATTATATATAGCCCCCATATAAACCGATCCCCCGATTTGGCTTAAGGAGCCTCTAAGAGAAGCAAATTTTATCCGATCCGGCTGAAATTTGGTACATGGTGTTAGTATATGGTCTCTAATAACCATGCAAAAATTGGTCCATATCGGTCCATAATTATATATAGCCCCTATATAAACCGATCCCCCGATTTGGCTTAAGGAGCCTCTAAGAGAAGCAAATTTTATCCGACCCTGAAATTTGGTACATGGTGTTAGTATATGGTCTCTAATGACCATGCAAAAATTGGTTCACATCGGTCCATAATTATATATAGCCCCTATATAAACCGATCACCATATTTGACCTCCGGAGCCTCCTGGAAGACCAAAATTCATCTGATTCAGTTGAAATTTAGTACGTGGTGTTAATATATGGCCTCAAATACCCATGCAAAAATTGGTCGAAATCGGTCCCTAATTATATATAGGCCCCATATAAACCGATCCCCAGATTTGACGCCCGTAGCCCCTTGGAAGAGCAAAATTCATCCGATTCGGTTGAAATTTGGTACGTGATGTTAGTATATGGTATCCAACAACCATGCAGGAATTGGTTCATATCAGTCCATAATTATATATAGCTCCCATATAAACCGATCCCCAGATTTAACCTCCGGTGCCTTTTGGAGAAGCATATTTCATCCGATCTGGTTGAAATTTGGTACGTGGTGGTAGTATATGATATTTAACAACCATGCCAAAAGTGGTCCATATCAGTCAATAATCAAATATAGCCCCCATATAAACCGATCCCGAGATTTGGTTTTGGAGCCTCTTGGAGGAGCAAATTTCATCCGAGTCAATTGAAATTTGGTACATTGTGCTAGTATATGGCCGTTAACAACCATGCCTAACTAGGTCCATATCGGTCTATAGTTATATATAGCCCTCAGATAAATCGATCCCCAATCACACAAAAATTGGTCCATATCAAGTTCATAATTGTATATAGCCCTTATATAAGCGACCCCCATATTTCAATTCTGGCTCTCTACGCATCGTGCAAACAGTCCATATCGATTCGTAATTATTTGTAGACTTACCTATACATAACTCTGATATATACCACGTATGGACTAACTCACAATTTAGAAAACGATGTTAATTAGTTTTAAGATACCACAACCCAAGTAATTCGATTGTGGATGACAGTCTTTCGTAGAAGTTTCTACGCAATCCATGGTGGAGGGCAGGGCTGTGGAGCCGGAGTCGGAGTCGGAGTCTGAAGATTTTGCTGGAGTCGGAGTCGTAAAAATTTTGCTCGACTCCGACTCCGACTAAACCAAATTTTTTAAAACACTTTTTATTTTTGTAACTAAGCAAGTTTTTACGCAAATTAGTTTCCATTGCGTTATTCATTCGATCAATGTGCAGCATGATTGTAAATGAAAATCAACTTCCAATTACGTCTATCTTTTTATGTTTCCTAGAATGTTAGACTAGCAGATAGGCTGGATCGATCCATTTTAATGCCCACATCAATTTATTTGAAATATTTCGAACAATCGAAATTATTTTTTTTTAATTTTATTTTAAGGCCATAAACATATGTGAAATATTGACAGAAAATTTTTTCAAAGTTGTTTTTTATAGAAAATTTTGTCAAAATGTTATTTCTATAAAAAGTTTTGTCAAAATTTTATTTCTATAGCAAATTTTGTCAAAATTTTATTTCTATAGAAAATTTATTCAAAATTTTATTACTAGAAATATTTTTTTCTATAGAAAATTTAGTCAAAATTTTATTTCTATAGAATATTTTGCAAAATTTTATTTCTATAGAAAATTTTGCAAAATTTTGTTTGTTACACAAAAATTTTTCACAATTTTATTTCTATTGATAATTTTATTTCTATAAAAATTTAAGTCAAAATTTTATTTCTATAGAAAATTTTGCCAAAATTTTATAGTAGTAGATTTTTTTTATTAGAAAATTTGGTCAAAATTTTATTTCTATAGAAAATTTTGTCAAAATTTTATTTCTATAGAAAATTTAGTCAAAATTTTGTTTCTGTAGAATATTTTGCAGAATTGTATTTACTACACAAAAGTTTTTCTAAAATTGTATTTTTATTGATAATTTTTTCAAAATTTTATTTCTAAAAGAACAAATTGTCAAATTTTATTTCTATAGCAAATTTTCTCAACATTTTTTTCTTACTGATGCTCACTGATACTCACTGCTATAAAAAATGTATTCAAAATTTTATTACTATAGAAATATTTTTTTCTATATAAAATTTAGTCAAAATTTTATTTCTATAGAAAATTTAGTCAAAATTTTGGTTTCTATAGAATATTTAGCAAAATTTTATTTCAAAGAAAATTTTGCAAACTTTTATTTGCTACACAATTTTTTTTTTAAATTGTATTTCTATTGATATTTTTTTCAAACTTTTATTTCTATAAAAAATTTTGCCAAATTTTATTTCTATAAAAATTTTATTCAAAATTTTATTTCTATATATTTGGACAAAATTTGATGTCCATAGAAAATTTTGCCAAAATTTTATTTCTATAGAAAATTTAGTCAAAATTTTGTTTCTGTAGAAAATTTTGCAAAATTTTATTTCTATATAAAATTTTGCAAAATATTTTAGTTACTAGACAAAAATTTTTTCCAAAATTGTATGCTCAATGATACTCACTACTAAGTCGAAAACTTGTAGAAATGACTCAAATTTTCAAATTTTTCAATGAATGAATCATAAATGCATTTTTGCGAAATTGTCTAAACAATTATAAATATTTCCCAAATATTGCCCGAGATTTTATAGAAGTCTGATTTGAGATTTTATCAAAATGTAGATCTAAATACAAAGTTGTGCAGAGTATATTATAATCGGCACGCCCGACTTTAGACTTTCCTTGCATTTTTATTTTTTGTTAAAATTGTGTTTTTTTTAAATTTGTGTGTATAACGTTAGATTTAAATTTTAAGTACATAGATTTTGTAGAAGTATATACAATTTTGTCTAAATCGATTCAGATTCAAATTCAGGCATATGGGAATATAAACTTTTATATAGCTCGCAACAAATTTAAAGGATTTGAGATAGTATCAATAATTTTGGTCCACAAATACATATACTGTTGGTATCTTCGCATCTGTTATATAATTATTTTATTTATTAAACATTGCCCTAAATTTGAAATATAGAGTTCAATTGGCATCTAGTATGAAATTAAGACCCTTTTTTTGCACACATAAATAAATACGTATCGTATCGATCCACTTACGGTACCCCCACAATAGAACTACAAATTAGTGGTATTAAAATGAGATTTAGTTATATTACCCGGAGTCGACTCCGGAGTCGGAGTCGGAGTCGAGCTGATGAAAAATGCTGGAGTCGGAGTCGAGCAAAATTGACTCGACTCCACAGCCCTGGTGGAGGGTACATAAGATTCGGCCTGGCCGAACTTACGGTCGTATGTACTTGTTATTGACTATAATGCTCTCATTTATTAACCGATTTTACTCAAATTTGGCACAAGGTAATTTTCTCTAATATCAACTTTAATCGCAAAATATTATCCAAATCGATTCAAATTTCATATATATGTATTGACCAACTTCACATTAAAAAAAATTAATTGACCCAATTAATTTTTTAATTGAAATGTCTTCAATCACAGAAATGATAGTATCGATTAAAAAATTAATTGAGGGTCAATTAAAAAATTAATAGATCCAATTAAAAAATTAATTGATACTATTAATTTTTATAATTGATTTTTGTTTCAATTAAAAAATTTGTTGAATCAATTAAATTTTTAATTGAATATTTTTTAAAACTCAATTCAAATTTTAATTTCAAAAATTTTCGTGAAATTTTTTTCTGTGTTTGCTAAATTTGGCCATAATTTATCTTCCAAACCTATATCAATGATTCCCCACAAATGCTTAAGTTAACTAATTCAGTAGGGGTGGTTTAGGGTATGATATAGTCGGCCTCACCCGACTTTCTATTTTAATTACGTGTAAAGTCCAAAATGATAGTTTCTCAGTCATGCGGAGGACTCTCTGCTATTTTATCTTTTATACCATTTGGGAATTTTTCCTCTCAATGCTAGTGCCATAATATCTGGCATGCCCTTTGACATTGTTACAATGAAGAGCTGATACGTTTCTTAGTCCTATTTCGAATATATTCAATTTTTTTTTGCTCGAGTGTGTTTCATAAATGACTAAAAAGGACTATTTGATTTCAGTAACTGATATTGTATTCGTCTTAATAGGATAATCAACATCAATTTAGATGTCAACTTAGCTTGTCATCACACAATAGGCTGTCGAAAGCTCGATAATGTAAAATAAATATTGGACTTTTTTCAGCAGCCAATCATATATGATAGAATGATAAATGGATAAATGGAAAATTAACCGCTATATATAGAAGGGTTTTACAGGCATCTCCCATAGTTTTCTTTGTGTTATTAAAGTTACAACACTAAGGTCGAAGTTCCAAGTATAGAAAAGGGCCCGAAATATTCCACAGATATGGTGAACATAGCCCTGTTCAATTTTATTCTATACAATTTTTTGGAAAATCATATAAAATGGGCAATAATTTTCAATTGCTGGAAAGTGAATTGTAAGTTTTAATCAAACGATTTCAGTCTCTTATCTAAAGGGTGGTTAAAATTTCAAGGGCCGATGTTGATTTTGAATAAAACACAAACTATTTAGGAAATTATTGTAATTTTATTTTATTATGATATATTGGTATTACGCAATTATGTATGGAACAAAATATCGGCCAAATGGGCGCCGCGACCTCGGTGGCACACCTCCATCCGATGGTCCAAATTTTCGATGACGCTGAGGCATAATGGAGGTTCTATGCCAAAAATGTGCCGAATTATCTCATCCTTCAGCTCTTGAATTGTTGCTGGCTTATCGACGTACACCTTTTCCAACGGTGTCAAATCACATGATCTTGGCGGCCAATTGACATCGCCATTACGTGAGATAACACGGCCATTGAATTTGAAGAGCCATTGTTTCGTTAGCTGTGTGGCAAGTGGCACCATCCTGCTGAAACCACATATGGTCCACATCCATATCTTCCAATTCGGGCCATAAAAAGTTCGTTATCATCTCACGATAGCGAACACCATTCACAGTAACTGCCTGACCGGACTCATTTTGGAAAAAATACGGCCCGATGATGCCGCCAGCCCATAAACCGCACCAATCAGTCACTCTTTGTGGGTGCATTGGTTTTTCGACAATCACTCTTGGATTTTCATTCGCCCAAATGCGTTTGTCACACATCGAAATATAGCTCTAAGACCCCATAAAGTATATATATTCTGGGTCGTGGTGAAATTCTGAGTCGATCTAAGCATGTCGGTCCGTCCGTCCATCCGTCAACAATCGCCATGAAACTTGGCATAGGTAGTTGTTATTGTTATAGGTCGGATGGTATTGCAAATGGGCCATATTGGACCACTTTTACGTCTAGCACCCATAAAAACGGATCCCAGATTTGGCTTGCGGAGCCTCCTAGAGAAGCAAATTTCATCCGATCCGGTTGAAATTGGGTACGTGGTGTTAATATATGGTATCTAACAACCATGCAAACATTGGTCCATAATTATATATAGCCCCCATATAAACCGATCCCCAGATTTGACCTCCGGAGCCTCTTGTAGGAGCAAATTTCATCCGATCCGGTTGAAATTTGGTACTTTGTGTACGTATATAATCTCTAATAACCATGCAAAAATTGGTCCATATCGGTCCAAAATTATATATAGTCCTTATATACATCGATCCCCAGATTTGGTTTTGGAGTCTCTTGGAGGAGCAAATTTCATCCGATTCAGCTGAAATTTTGTATTTTGTAACAACCATGCAAATATTAGTTTATATCGATCCATAATTATATATAGCCCCATATAAACCGGTCCCCAGATTTAACCTCAGAAGCTTCGCGGAGGAGGAAAATTCATCCGATTCGGTTGAAATTTTGTACATTGTGCTAGTATATGACCTATATATATAGTTATATATAGTCCCAGATAAACGGCCCCCATATAAGGCGACCCCCATATTTCAGTTCTTGCTCTCTAATTACCGCGCAAAAGTTCATATCGGTTCGTAATTATTTGTAGACTTCGTTATATATACCGGTCAAGAACTGAATTATACAAGTATTAAATCTGCCTTTTTTTGCCTAATATACACCACGTATGGACTAACTTACAATTTAGAATACGATGTTAAGGAGTTTTAAGATACCTTGACATCGGTAAGTATGACCACAACCCAAGTAATTAGATTGTGGATGGCAGTCTTTAGTAGAAGTTTCCATAGTAGAGGATACATAAGATTCGGCCTGGCCGAACTTACGGCCTTATAAACTTGTTCCAATTAAAGTCTTAATTGAATTTTAAAAAATATTTAATTAAAAATGTAATTGATTCAATAAATTTTTTAAATGAAACCAAAATCAATCACATACCTTAATAGAATCAATTAATTTTTTAATTGGATCAATTAATTCTTTAATTGACTTTCAATTACTATCATTTCTGTGATTGAAGACATTTCAATTGAAAATGAATTGGATCAATTAATTTGATGATTGAAGACAAAAAATATTTATTTTTTTTTTTGTGAAGGTTATGAATCACTCCATGTCTTCTCCAAGTATTGGATATGATTCTGACATTATTTGCAACTTATTGAAGGATGATCTTTTTTTTGAAATATTTGTTTTCAGCACAAATCAAATTGACTGAAATCTTTATGGATCATAATATTTATGTAAAACTATGGGATATAAATCATGTCACGGAGCAAGATGGAATGGAGGACCAATTTTTGGGCTACACACATCCTCATGTGGGAATCTTTTTCGATATCAATTGCTTGAAATCCGAAGAAATTTTAAATAAGGTAAGCTACATATAAATATGAATCGAATTCTAAGTTTAAATAATTGGGACACCTAGAAAATATTGTATCATCTTAAAATCGGCCAGATTTTGCACTTTTCCCATTATGTTTTGAATATACCAAATATATACCATATTTCCAATTCTATATACTATAATACATTTTCCCTATGTCTTTTATTTAGGCGAGTAAAGAAAAATTGTTCACAGAACACTTTCATTGGTTGATTTATGATGGTTATTCAGATATGGAGAAATTTCGTTATAATTTTCAAAATTTCAATATGGCTGTAGATGCCGATCTAACCTATTCGTTTCCCAATCCAAAGAAATTAAATACAAAAATGCATTCATTTTACCAAACGTATGATGTCTATAATAATGGTTACAATTGGGGAGGAACACTAAATATGACTGCTGATCAAGAAATAGCTTGCACTCAGAAGAAATGTCAGCGTAACTTATATCTATCCACCTTATACCAGAAGCGAAAATATGAGAATCGTTGGCATTTGAGAGATATTACATTGAGAGTATCAACTGTGGTAAGTTAGCATTTGAATTTGATCAGAATTGAGATTTGAGCACAGTATCAATTGTTTTGGGAACAATAACTGATTTTGGGCAACCTTACCGAAATTAATTTTGGAGTTACGACCTCGATTGAATTTACCACAC
Organism: Haematobia irritans; assembly: GCF_050003625.1. Classification (NCBI taxonomy): domain Eukaryota; kingdom Metazoa; phylum Arthropoda; class Insecta; order Diptera; family Muscidae; genus Haematobia; species Haematobia irritans. The sequence goes on from NC_134400.1 coordinate 26,155,801, forward strand.
CATCTATGATATTCAGTGTTGCCAGAAGTAGGGGGAATTCCCTAGATATCTGTTTTTTTTCTAATATTGAGCGTCTTGTAGGGACGTAGGGGCACAATGTAGGGACTTTTTCACTCAACATATTTTTTAATAATTTTTACAGTTTGGTGGCTCTAAAGGAGGAAATTAGAAGCTGACAACGGTTACCACCAAGATTGATAAAGTTGACACTTTTGTGTTTTTTTTTGATACATTTCGACTGCCAAAAGCACCGTGGCACGACCGCGAGCCATTTGGTACTTTTTCATCACAATTACTCTATATAGAGTTATTCTGCCCTAAATGTGAACGTTTCTCAGATATCAACTCAACTCTAAAAGTTATAAATAGCGGTCATTGAAGAAAAAAATATTTTTCAAAATGAGGATATTTTAGTTTTTCTTACAGGATCTCAATATTTTTAACCCTTTCACTACCGATGTCCACTTAGAAGGACATTCGAAAAAGACACCAAATTCTATTTTGCAACTTAGTTTCGATTTATTTCTCGGTGTTATTTTAAAGTAGGGGCTTTAATATAAATAAGTTATAAATATTTTCTGTATTGGTGAGCACTAAAATAAATTTTTATAAACTTTTTAAACAATAAACGAAAAATACGAAAATTTGAGACAATTTTTCTACTGTATATTTCTAGTAAATGGAAATTTATACAAAAACTATAGCTGATACTTTTACGGGTTCTTTTTTGTACTTTTTCTCACACTGTGAAAGATATTATAGGCCAAATAGTGCTTATTTTCGTAAGGCCATTTGGTCTCAATTCAAGAATCAAGTTTTCAGAACAAGCTCATATAGCTCTTGAAGTAGTTGAGGTAAGTTCTCAAAATGACATTTTTTGTTCTACATGCTGTTAGTACAAGTAAAAACAGAAAAAAATTAAAGTTTTTAATATTAGGTTTATTTCGGTAGTGAAAGGGTTAAGAGTAATATTGTCTATACCGCCACACTGAGGGACAGAGTATTATAAGTTAGTATATATATTTGAAACGCCCAAAAGGAGACGAACTAGACACATGGTGTCTTTAATAATAGTGCTGGCCGCTGAGCCGGTTGACACAGTTGGTAGAATTCTACAAAAAATGGTATATTTTTTACTGTTTTGTAAATTGGTAGAATTCTTGATTTTGGTAGATTTTGCAAAGAGGCACTCCTTCCTAAATTTTCTATTGAAATAAACTTTTGACAAAATATATAGAAATAACATTTTGTCAAAATTTATTTTAGAAATAAAATTTTAAGAAAATCTTCTATGGAAATAAAATTTTGGCAACATTTTCTTATAGAAATAAAGTTTTGACAACATTTTCTATATGTATACAAAATTTTGTATACATATAAATTGTTGACAAAATGTTCTATAAGAATAAAATTTTTCCTATAGAATAAAAATTGCACAAGATTTTCTATGGGAATAAAATTTTCAAAAAATATATAGAAATAAAATTTTGACAAAATTTTCCATAGCAATAAAATTTAGACAAAATTTTCTACAGCAATACAATTTTGACAAAATTTTCTATAGAAATACAATTTGGACAACATTTTCTATAGAAATAAAATTTTGACAAAATTTTCTATGGAAATAAAATTTTGATAAATTTTTTTATAAAATAAAAAAAATATTAACACTCGTGCCAAAAACCAATCTACCAAAATTTGAAGTAAATCTTTGCCAGAAATCTACCAAGCAAATATTTCTATAGAAAATTTTGTCAAAACTTTATTTCTTAGAAAATTTTGTCAAAACTTTATTTCTATACAAAATTTTCTCAAAATTTACTTTCTATAGAAAATTTCTCAAATTTAATTCTATAGAAAATTTCCTCAAAATTTTATTTCTATAGAAAATTTTCTCAAAATTTTATTTCTATAGAAAATTTGGTCACAATTTTATTTCTATAGAAATTTTCTCAAAATTTCTTTCTATAGAATTTTTTCTCAAAATTTTATTTCTTAGAATTTTTTTTTCTATAGAAAATTTACTCAAAATTTTATTTCTATAGAAAAATTTCTCAAAAGTTTTTTTATAGAAACTTTTTCCAAAATTTTATTTCTATAAAGATTTGATCTACCAAAACAAAAAGAACTCTACCAATCTACTAAACAGAAAAAAATCTACTACTATTCAATTCTACCAACTGTGGCAACCGTGGTGGTAATACAAATTAATTTTTACGTAATATACGTTGCATTTTTATATATTTTAAGATACTAAAGCACATAGAACAATTTTTGTTTTGTACATTTTTTTTATTTTAATTTAACGAAAAATATTGTAGGGGAAATTGTAGGGAAAATTTTTTGGGAATGTAGGCGAAAGTGGGGAATTATTTTTGTCCTTGTAGGATAAACCAAAAAATTTCCCTGGCAACACTGATGAAAACAGTTCCCTTCCGGAGTTTCATCGCCAAAAATTAAATTATGTTATTCGATGCACTGTTATTTAGTTAATCGACATCTAGAGATGTAAAGAACAATCGCACGAAAATATTCACGATTTAATTCCATTTGTGTTTTGGCGAGATGAATCTTTTAAGTCATAATGCTTCTGTTAACAACACAAATGGCGCTAATATGTCAAAACATTCCCCCAAACGTTCCAACCCCAAAAAATGTCCAGCTTTAGTTGCAAGATTTCAACACTAGGGTTTCCCAATCCCGCCGCCAAATAAAAGGCAACCCATCTAAAACTACTCATGAAATCGAAAACAATAAAGACGTCTGTACGAAATTAACATCTTAAGAGGGCTTCATGAAAAATGCCCCAACTGAAGAAAACCCCAAAATCAAAAATGAAACATTTATTGGGCATTTTTTAATAAACGATTTAGGGATTTTTTATACAAATTTGAGAATTGTTCATACTGCTTTTTTGGGGAATTTTTCATCTTATTATTCATTTGGGGCATTTTTATACCCTGCGCCACACTGTGGAACAGGGTATTATAAGTTAGTGCATATGTTTGCAACACCCAGAAGGAGACGAGATAGACACATGGTGTCTTTGGGAAAAATGCTCAGGGTGGGCTCCTGAGTCGATATAGCCATGTCCGTCTGTCCGTGAACACATTTTTGTAATCAAAGTCTAGGTCGCAGTTTTGGTCCAATCGACTTCAAATTTGGCACAAGTATGTGTTTTGGCTCAGAATAGAACCCTATTGATTTTGGAAGAAATCGGTTCAGATTTAGATATAGCTCCCATATATATTTCGTCCGATATGGACTTATATGGCCCCAGAAGCCAGACTTTTACCCTAATTTGCTTAAAATTTTGCACAAGAAGAACAATTAGTATTATAGTTAAGTGTCTCAAATTTGATTGAAATCGGTTCAGATTTAGATATAGCTCCCATATATATCTTTCGCCCGATATGGACTAATACGGTCCCAGAAGCCAGAGTTTTACCCCAATTTGGTTGAAATTTTGCACAGGGAATAGAATTAGCATTGTAGCTATGCGTGCTAAATTTGGTTGAAATCGGTTCAGATTTAGATATAGCTCTCATATATAGCTTTCGCCCGATTTACACTCATATGACCACAGAGGCCAATTTTTCGCTCCGATTTAGTTGAAATTTTGCACAGGGAGTAGAATTAGCATTGTAGCTATGCGCGCCAAATTTGGTTGAAATCGGTTCAGATCTAGATATATCTCCCATATATAGCTTTCGTCCGATTTACACTCATATGACCACAGAGTCCAATGTTTAACTCCGATTTAGTTGAAATATTACACAGTGAGTAGAATTAGCATTGTTGCTATGCGTGCCAAATTTGGTTGAAATCGGTTCAGATTTAGATATCGCTCCCATATATATGTTTTTCTGATTTCGACAAAAATGGTCAAAATACCAACATTTTCCTTGTAAAATCGCCACTGCGTAGTCGAAAAGTTGTAAAAATGACTCTAATTTTCCTAAACTTCTAATACATATATATCGAGCGATAAATCATAAATAAACTTTTGCGAAGTTTCTTTAAAATTGTTTCAGATTTAAATGTTTCCCATATTTTTTACTAACATTGTGTTCCACCCTAGTGCATTTGCCGACTTAAATTTTGAGTCTATAGATTTTGTAGAAGTCTATCAAATTCTGTCCAGATCGAGTGATATTTAAATTTATGTATTTGGTACAAACCTTTATATATAGCCCCCCAACACATTTGACGGATGTGATATGGTATCGAAAATTTAGATCTACAAAGTGGTGCAGGGTATAATATAGTCGGCCCCGCCCGACTTTAGACTTTCCTTACTTGTTCATAATGTATTTGTATCATTGAATTCTATAATAGCAGTGTATTGCACTAAATATATTTAAATTGAATTAAATTAAATTAAAAAGCTTGAATTGTTAATTAGCAAATATACTTTAATAAATATTTAACGGTGATATGTGCCCATTTCTTTATATTTCAATAGGCCACCTCTATTCCGGTGACAGAAACGCCAAATATTATATTAAAATTCCTAAATTCAGATGATAAAAGGTATATTGATGCAATTGCTCGTTTTGGCTTTGCCCACTTAATGGTATTAAAGGACACCCTCATGTCCAAGTAAGCCCTAACCAAAAATTTCACAATGACTAACTAATCACATTGCTCAAACTTGTCCCTAAGCTTTTCTTACAGTTTCACCAATGCCTGGAGCGAAACGGAAACTACGGGTGGAGTAATCGGAGCCATTTGTATTGAAAATTCTGCAGAACTTGCCTCATCACCATTCCTCCCAACCCTTAAGAGGAATGAGTATTGCAAACCTACGGTAGCATTGGGTGGATTTCGTCATGTGTGCATATTTCGGACACCCAGGAACTCGGGCGTTAGAGGAAAAGTATATTTTAAGCCCTTTTCTACAGCAGTATGGATATATTTTGCTGTCGTAATTATTCTCGCTGCCCCATTATTATGGATCACATTTAAGGTGGAATCCGCAAAATTAAGAAAAAACCTGACTTATATACCCTCTCTACTGACCAGTGGATTGATAGCCTTTGGTTCGGTTTGTTGCCAGGGTAGTTTTCTGGTACCACAATCGGTTGGTGGCAGAATTACATTTTTCTCTCTTTCCTTGTTGACCTATATCATCTACAACTATTACACATCGATAGTGGTGGCAATTCTTCTGGGTACCCCAGCTAAATCCAATATTAATACATTGAAAGGACTTGCCGAGAGTAATTTGAAGATGGGTATAGATCCCATACCTCATACAATGTCATATTTAAATGTAAGATAAAATAAATAAATGTAAGTATTCAAGGATATTTATGTGCCAAAAAACAATAGGGTTTGAAAAGAGTGAACACGTGTGAAAATTACAAGAATTTTATAGCACTCAATTCAATACGAATTACATCATTATAATTCCCAAATAAATTTAATTGTGCAGACGAGGAGACATAGGTGACATTGATTGCAAACCTGCGCTCAAAAAAAGTGTACTCTCTATTTCACTAAAGCCAATTTAACTTTATTCTAGTTCATGGAATTATTATGTTTGGAGAAAGTTTTCTTTACTCTTATAATTTTTTGAGTACGATAGTTAATTTAACTAAAAACGGGGAAAAAATTATACACAAATTAAGCATAAAGATTTACTAAATTCGTATTTTTCCAAAAATAGTTCATTATTTCTTTAAATTTGTACATTTTACTACAAATGCGTCCATCATGAACTTCGTATGTCATTAAAGACATTCTTGCAATTTTTCCTTCAAACTACAAAATTTTCTTTATCAAGTGAAAAAAATTATTTATGTCTAAGTTTTCTTGAATTTTTAGAAAAATATTTACTTATTTGTGTGATATTGGCGTGCTGCCAGCGTTTGTAATACTGTTTAGTTAAAATTTTCTAAAAATATTCAAAAATTTCTAAAATTAACTAAAAATGTTCTTCCTAGTGGGTTCACTGTTTTTTCAGGCTTCCCAAATGAAAGAATCTAGAAGTAACGATATTTACACTGAAAAAAAAGCATGCCCGTTTCCAAAGATTTTGTCTTTACTTTAAACATTTTGGTATTGATTCCGAACCAAAGAAGCGGAGAATACAAGTAAGGATACACAATTCTCTTTTAAATTTGGGTTTTGCGTACTTGCTTCTAGGAAGCAAATTTTAATTGTTCGCTTTTTCAACTTTTATTCTTCATATGCTATCAAAGTCCTTTAAAAAGGAGTTAACAACAACTTTATTTTCCAAATTAAGACTCGACCATGGTCACCATACAAAAATAACATTTTGCTCTTGAAACATGTTTGAGGTGATCATATTCCTTCTCTGCGTGCGGTCTAACAAAGAAAAACACATTTTTTTGTCAAAATTCGTTTTTATTATTCAACATACACACACAAAAATATCAATTAATTTGGTTGTCAATACAATTAAAATTATGTTTAAATATGAGCTAACAACGTATTTTGTAAATACAATTACGATTTTAGTCACTTTAGCAACTAATTTTGTTACATCAACAAAAATTTTGTTATATCAACAAAAATTTAGTTGAACTTCAAAATTTTCTGTAACAACAATTTATTGTTAGCTCAAAAATTATAATATTATTTTGTGTGTAGTTCTCTTCAAGAGCGATACAACGACGATAAGGACCTTCAAATTTTCTGATACCATTTTGGTAGTATTCCTTCGGTTTTGCCTCAAAATAGGCCTCAGTTTCGGCGATCACCTCTTCATTGCAGCCAAATTTTTTCCAGGCGAACATCCTTTTGAGGTCTGAGAACAAGAAAAAGTCGCTGGAGAATACGGTGGGTGGGGAAGCAATTCGAAGCCCAATTCATGATTTTTTGCTATCGTTCTCAATGACTTGTGGTACGGTGCGTTGTCTTGGTGGAACAACACTTTTTTCTTCTTCATCTGGGGCCGCTTTGCCGCGATTTGCCACTCTAATAACGCCATATAATAGTCACTGTTGATGGTTTTTCCCTTCTCAAGATAATCGATAAAAATTATTCCATGCGCATCCAAAAAAAACAGAGGCCATTACTTTGCCAGCGGACTTTTGATTCTTTCCTTTCCTTCCTTCGGAGACGGTTCACTGGTCGCTGTCCACTCAGCCGACTGTCGATTGGACTAAGGAGTGTAGTGATGGAGCCAAGTTTCATCTATTGTCACATATCGACGGAAAAACTCGGGTGTATTACGAGTTAACAGCTGCAAACACCGCTCAGAATCATCAACACGTTGTTGTTTTTGGTCAAATGAGAGCTCGCGCGGCACCCATTTTGCACAGAGCTTCCACATATCCAAATATTGATGAATGATATGACCAACACGTTCCTTTGATATCTTTAAGGCATCTGCTATCTCGATCAACTTCATTTTACGGTCATTCAAAATCATTTTGTGGATTTTTTTGATGTTTTCGTCGGTAACCACCTCTTTCGGGCGTCCACTGCGTTCACCGTCCTCCGTGCTCATTTCATCACGCTTGAATTTTGCATACCAATCAATTATTGTTGATTTCCCTGGGACCGAGTCCGGAAACTCATTATCAAGCCAAGTTTTTGCTTCCACCGTATTGTTTCCCTTCAAAAAACAGTATTTTATCAAAACACGAAATACCTTTTTTTTCATTTTTTCACAATAACAAAAGCTGCTTCACAAAAGACGCTCTATCTCACAAACTAATTGACTTACAGACGTCAAATTTTTACACGAATCATTTGAAAGTTGGTGCTATATAAAAATAATATACATTTAATACTAGCGACGCCTATGTGTCTATGTGTCAGACCGGGGACTTACCAGCAAACCTATTATATCTTACGCCCGATTAAGGTTCGTAAGACTGCCGGAGGCCAAAGTTTCATTCCGATTAAAATTTTGTACTGATAGTAGAATTAACATTTTAGCAATGTATGTCAAATTTGCTTCAAATTGGTTAAGATTTAAATATAACTCTCATATAGTGTACACTAGATTTGGTACAATATTTTTATACCCTTCACCACTACTGTGGTACAGGGTATAATAAGTTTGTGCATTTGTATGTAACGCCAAGAAGGAAAAGTCTGAGACCCATCGTTTAGTATACCGGTGGTCTTAGAATTAAATTCTGAGTCGATTTAGCGATGTCGGTCTGTCTGTCTGTCTGTCTGTCTGTTCATGTATTTTTGTGCGCAAAGTACAGGTCGCAGTTTAAGTCCGATCGTCCTCAAATTTGGCATAAAGTCGTTTTTAGGAACAAAGACAATCGCTATTGATTTTGGAAAAAAATCGGTTCAGATTTAGATATAGCTGCTATATATATTTATCCCCGATCTGGTCATAATTGGCGTGTTTATCAACCGATGTTCTTCAAAATCAGTACATCGGAATATTTTATGAGTCTCGAAAAACTTGCAAAATATCAGCTAAATCGGTTCAGATTTAGATATAGCTCCCATATATATCTTTCGTCCGATTTATACTCATATGACCACAGAGGCCAATTTTTAACTCCGATTTAGTTGAAATTTTGCACAGGGGATAGAATTAGCATTTTAGCTATGCGTGCCAAATTTTATTGAAATCGGTTCAGATTTAGATATAGCTCCCATATATAGCTTTCGCCCCTAAATCACTTTTGCGAAATTGCATAAAAATGGCTTTAGATACTTCCAATATTTTTTACCAAAATATTTCCAATTAAAAAGTTAATTGAACCTGAAAACTTTTTCATTTAAGAAATTAATAAATTAACCATTAACTTTTTAATCAAACTAGAAACATCAAGTCAATTAGGTCAATGATTGAAAACTCTTAATTAACAAATTCATTAGTTTTTAATCAAACTCGGAAGACTAAGTCAGTTAAACTCTGATTCATTTATTTTTAATTTTTAATAAAAAAAATAATAATTGACACAATCAATTTTATGATCACAGTAAGAGCACAAAGTTAATTGATTAAAAATAGTTACGTCTTTGAGTACAAAATCAATCAATACAATCATCTTTTCAATCAAACTAAGAACACAAAGTTAGTTAAGAGAATAAATGAAAATTTTCGCGGTTTTTATTAAAAAAAACAATTAATTGTTCCAATTAAAGATTTAATTAAAAACTTTAGTCGATCGACATCGATCGACATGTAAAACTCAATTAACTGTTAAACAGATTGTATTAAAAAGTTAATGGAAAATTGGATTGAAGTTTAACTAAATCAATTAAAAATTGTTTGAGTTTTCCAGTCGACATCAATTAAACTTTGATTGAATCTATTAAGAAAATAATTGATTTTTGCCATCAACACTAATTAAATTTTTTAATTGTATCAACTAAAAAATTAAGTGTTTTTCTTCCAATGAACATCAATTAAATTTCTAATTGAATCAATTAAAAAATTGATTGAAATATATACTATCAAAAATTTGTTTGTGTATACGATTGTGTTTTGTCCTAAGGCGTTAGTCGATTTAAACTTAAAGTCTAGAGATTTCTTAGAAGGCTAACATAACTTGTTATTTTTTTAAAATATATATGGTAATATAAAACTTTATATAAATTCAGACAAATTCGAGGGATTTAACATGGTATCAAACATTTTGGTCTACAAAGTGGCGAAGGGCTTAATGTCTTTTGGTTGTGTAAATGTTCATCTGATGTCTTAGAAAGTAAAACGAATGATTTGTTTTATTCACAATTTGTTCAATTTGTTCCCATCGGAGAAAACCAAATTCGGTAACTGGCCAATTTCATGCAAGCAACTCATTGGCTCTGGTCTAACTTTTTTTGTGTATTGGTGACCTCTTGCACTTTTTGGAACTTTAATGGCTTTAGTCCAAACTCGTTTTTCAATACCTGTAGCTTCCGTTCTCCCCTCATATCCCAGCAGAAAAAGCGTCGCCAAAAAAGTAATGAAAATTTTCTTTTTGGATCCGGAAGTGGTGCAAAATTGACGCAGAAGCGATGAATTTAACATGAGCTTGTAACAGGACGGAAGTCCTCCATTTCAACAGCCCTTGCACTGAATTTTCATTTAGGTGTGATCCGAATTCAATATTTTGGATGTAAATTAAACAAGTAAGGAAAGTCTAAAGTCGGGCGGGGCCGACTATATTATACCCTGCACCACTTTGTAGATCTAAGTTTTCGATACCATATCACATCCGTCAAATGTGTTGGGTGCTATATATAAAGGTTTGTCCCAAATGCATCCATTTAAATATCACTCGATTTGGACAGAATTTGATAGACTTTTACAAAATCTATAGACTCAAAATTTAAGTTGGCTAATGCACTAGGGTGGAACACAATTTTAGTAAAAAAATATGGGAAACATTTAAATCTGAAGCAATTCAATAAACCATAAATAAACTTCGCAAAAGTTTATTTATGATTTATCGCTCGATATATATGTATTAGAAGTTAAAAAAAATAGAGTCATTTTTACAATTTTTCGACTAAGCAGTAGCGATTTTACAAGGAAAATGTTGGTATTTTGACCATTTTTATCGAAATCAGAAAATCATACATATGGGAGCTATATCTAAATCTAAACCGATGTCAACCAAATTTGGCACGCATAGCTACAATGCTAATTCTACTCCCTGTGCAAAATTTCAACTAAATCGGAATTAAAAATTGGCCTCTGTGGTCATAAGAGTGTAAATCGGGCGAAAGCTATATATGGGAGATATATCCAAATCTGAACCGATTTCAACCAAATTTAGCACACATAGTTACAATGCTAATTCTACTCCCTACACTCAAAAAAAAGTGAACTCTCTATTTCACTAAAGCCAATTTAACTTTCGTTTAGTTCATGGAATTATTATGTTTGGAGAAAGTTTCCTCTACTCTAATAATTTTTTGTGTACGTTAGTTAAATTAACTAAAACCGAGGAAAAAAATATACACAATTGAAGGATAAAGATTAACTAAATTCTTGTCTTCCACAAAATAGTTCAATATTTCTTAAAATTTGTAAATTTTACTAGAAATGCGTTCATCATGAACTTCGTATGTCACTAAAGACATTCTTGCAATTTTGAACTCCAATTTTTTCCTTCAAACTACAAAATTTTCTTTAACAAGTGAAAAAACTTAATTTGTCAAATAAATTTTCTTGAATTTGTCGGAAAATATTAACTTATTTTTATGACATCGGCGTGATGCCAGCGTTTGTTATACTGTTTAGTTAAAATTTTCTAAAAATATTCAAAATTTTCTAAAATTAACCGAAATTTTTCTTCCTGGTGGGTTCACTGTTTTTTCAGTGTATGCAAAATTTCAACTAAATCGGAGGAAAAGATTGGCCTCTGTGGGCAAATGAGTGTAAATCGGGCGAAAGCTATATATGGGAGATATATCTAAATCTGAACCGATTTGGCTGATATTTTGCAAGTTTTTCGAGACTCATAAAATATTCGGATGTACGGAATTTGAGGAAGATCGGTTGATATACACGCCAATTATGACCAGATCGGTGAAAAATATATATGGCAGCTATATCTAAATCTGAACCGATTTTTTTCCAAAATCAATAGGGATCGCTTTGATCCGAAACAGGTCCCTATACCAAATTTTAGGACAATCGGCGAGCTGTACTTTGCACACAAAAATACACCAACAGACAGACAGACGGACAGACAGACAGACAGACAGACGGACATCGCTAAATCGACTCAGAATTTAATTCTAAGCCGATCCGTATACTAAAAGGTTGGTCTATGATTACTCCTTCTTGGCGTTACATACAAATGCACAAACTTATTATACCCTGTACCACAGTAGTGGTGAAGGGTATAAAAATTAACTTTACCCATTAAAAATATCAAAAAAGCAAGGTATAAAAATTGAATTAAAAGAACTTCCTTTGTAGTTAAAATAAAGAACATCATTGGGAGTACATCTTTTGGAAGTGCTTTAAAGTTGTGCCTTTGAAATTTTTTTGCTGGGATGTTCAAGACCATTGAAGCGTGGATTTTGATTAAATCTGGCCTTCAGATTAGAGGTGTGCGCGTGACACGCGTGAATCACGTGAGTCGTCGACAAAATCCAAAGCAACTGTCGTGAATGTGCGTGAATGGGACTAAAATAAATAAGTCGTGCGTGAGCGTGCTTTTCGTGTGTTTCACTGCAATGTGGAACGCCTTTCGGACTCGGCTATAAAAAGGAGGTCCCTTGTCATTGAGCTCAACATAGAATCGGGCAGCACTCAGTGATAAGAGAGAAGTTAACCACTGTGGTATCACAATGGACTGAATAGTCTAAGTGAGCCTCAGATATCGGGCTGTCACTATACCTAACCTAACTTAACATACCAATTTATTTTTTTTTTCGTTTTTGTTTTCTTTTTAACTCAAAAAAAATTGTAATATTAAATTTAATTTCAATAAATGTTAGTTCATTTTAGCACCAGTTTTACAACAGACTTTTTTTATGTGCAATATATCAAAATGCTTCTGTAAACTTGTAAACAATAAAACGAACAATCTGACGACCCATTATATAGATGGCAAATATTTATCCTTGAGTACCTATAACAATACTATTTGTTTTACTATTGGTGTCACATTTGTCATCACTATTTTTATACCCACCACCATAGAATGGTGACAGGGGTATAATAACATAAGTTTGTCATTCCGTTTGTAATACATCGAAATATCGATTTCCGACTATATACAGTATATATATTCTTGATCAGGGAAAGATTCTGAGACGATATAAGCATGTCCGTCTGTCTGTCTGTTGTAATCAAGCTACAGCCTTGAATAATGGCGCTATCGTTCTGAAATTTTGCACCGATTCGTCTTTTGTTTGCAGGCAGGTCAAGTTCGAAGATGGGCTATATCGGTCCAAGTTTTGATATAGTCCCCATAAAGGGTAGTTAAAATTTCAAGGGCCGATGTTGATTGTGAATAAAACACAAACTATTTAGGAAATTATTGTAATTTTATTTTATTATGATATATTGGTATTACTCAATTATGTATGGAACAAAATATTGGCCAAATGTGCGCCGCGACCTCGGTGGCACACCTTCATCCGATGGTCCAAATTTTCGATGACGCTGAGGCATAATGGAGGTTCTATGCCGTTAATGTGCCGAATTATCTCATCATTTAGCTCTTGAATTGTTGCTGGCTTATCGACGTACACCTTTTCTTTCAAATAACCTCAAAGAAAAAAGTGTCAACGGTGTCAAATCACATGATCTTGGCGGCCAATTGACATCGCCATTACGTGAGATAACACGGCCATTGAATTTGTTGCGCAAAAGAGCCACTGTTTCGTTAGCAGTTTGGCAAGTGGCACCGTCCTGCTGAAACCACATATCGTCCACATCCATATCTTCCAATTCGGGCTATAAAAAGTTCGTTATCATCTCACGATAGCGAACACCATTAACAGTAACTGCCTGAACGGCCTCATTTTGGAAAAAATACGGCCCGATGATGCCGCCAGCCCATAAACCGCACCAAACAGTCACTCTTTGTGGGTGCATTGGGTTTTCGACAATCACTCTTGGATTCTCATTCGCCCAAATGCGGCAGTTCTGTTTATTGGCGAATCCACTGAAGTGAAAATGTGCCTCATCACTGAAGATGATTTTTTTCGAAAATTGATCATCCAATGTTGCCATTTCTTGGAACCATGGTTCAAATTGAGTAAGTCTGAACTAGAGAAATGCCAAATAAAATTCGGAAAAAAACTTGGCGTTTAGGTGTGGTTCCCATTCAACATCGGCCCTTACAATTTAACCACCCTTTATAAACCGACCTCCCGATTTAGGGTCTTGGGCTTATAAAAACTGCAGTTTTTATCCAATTTGCCTGAAATTGGAAATCTAGAGGTATTTTAGGACCATCAAAAAGTGTAGCGAAAATGGTGCCTATTGGTCCATGTTTTGGTATAGCCCCCATATGGACCGATTTCCCGATTTTGCTTCTTGGGCGTCTAGAAAGTGTATTTTCTATCCGATTTGCCTGAAATTGGAAATCTTGAGATATTCTAGACCATAAAGAGATGTGCCGAAAATGGGGTGTATCGGTCCATGTTTTGATGTAGCCCCCATATAGACCGATCTCCCGATTTTACTTCTTGGGCTTCTAGAATCCGTAGTTTTAATCAAATTTGCCCGAAATTGGAAATGTAGAGGTATTCTAGGAAAATAAAGAGATGTGCCGAAAATGGTGATTATCGGACCATGTTTCGATATAGCCCCCATATAGACCGATCTCCCGATTTTACTTCTTGGTCTTCTAGAATCCGTAATTTTTACCCAATTTGCCTGAAATTTGAAATCTAGAGGTATTTTAGGACCATAAAAGCGTGTGCCGAAAATTGTGATTATCGCACCATGTTGTGATATAGCCCCCATATAAACCGATCTCCCGATTTTAATTCTTGGGCTTGTAGAATCCGTAGTTTTGATCAAATTCGCCTGAAATTGGAAATGTAGAGGTATTCTAGGAAAATAAAGAGATGCGCCGAAAATGGTGATTATCGGACCATGTTTCGATATAGCCCCCATATAGACCGATCTTTCGATTTTACTTCTTAGGCTTCTAGAATCCGTAGTTTTAACCCAATTTGCCTGAAATTAAAAATCTAGAGGTAATCTAGGACCATATAGAGGTGTGCCGAATATATTGAGTATCAGTTTTTGCTATATCCCCCTTATAAACCGGCCCTCCGATTTGGGGTCTAGATTCGAACTCACGATTTAACTCCTAGGGTTTCTAGAAATTGTTTTTATCCGATTTGCCACAAATTGATCATATGTTATACTGGCATTTTAGACCCATAACAAAGTGTATATGATATAGTTTTATCGGTCCATTTGGTAAGGCCTCCATATAGACCGATTTCACTTATTGAGGGTATAGAAGGCGCACTGATCATGAAAATTGCATGAAACTGAATGCAAAATTTCCAGATTTTACTTCTCGTAGTCGTTTAAATAATTGGTATGAAAATCCACAGATTATAGATTTCAAATCAAGGTTGAACTGATCTGTCATCAAACCCCCCTGAAATTTTCAAAGGAAACTACTACATTTGATTCATGGTGGTGGGTATTTAAGATTCGGCCCGGCCGAACTTACTACTTTATATACTTGTTTTATATCCTTTAGTTTTCCAAACGACCTGAAGTACGCAGTATTGTACGAAATAAAATACAATCTCGAAAAGATCCCGAAAGTGTTTGGATACCGATAACGGAGGGATTGAAACGTGTTCGTGAAGAACCTGGTTTCGTGTATATCACCGATTCATATTCCAGTTATGATATGATCGAACGTACCTATACTGCCAATGAAATTTGTGATCTTAATGAGATTTTACTGAGACACGATCACGCTCTCTATCTGCATATCAATCGGAATTCATCGTATAAGGAGTTTCTTAAACTAAAGTATATCTGAATTAAGAAAAAGGCAAAAGGTAGTAGCAGAGAAGTTCAATTAATTTACTTTAGTTTTCATTTGATTTTATTTAACAAAATTTTTATTTGTAATGTAAAGACATTCTTAGAAAACGGTTTCCTGCTTTGCCGCCTTTTACCTTTTCATTCGATATTTTGTAATATTCTAAATACTAAAAATTTTGCTTTAACATTGTATCTTCCATTTGTAGGCAATATCGAATTTTGGAATCGGGTGTGCACAGCCGTATCGAAAATATGTGGTTCAAATCACGCCTACCTTGCTATGCATCCACAACAGCATTACTTCAAGTTGGCTGGGAATATACCGCTCCTTTGTTTATCATGATTGCCTGTATCTATGCACTGGCATTTATCATATTAATTTTGGAGATTTTCTGGTTTAAATATTTTACAACTAGATATTTGCATACTTAGATCTCAAAATTCATAATTCAGAATTCTGAGAGGATTTATCTTATAAATTTCACTCGATATGTAGTACTGCATGAATATACTATACACAGAAAAAATTTTCCGTAGTTAAACTAACGCTAAATTTAACTTATTTTTTATTTTTATAGTTCAATTTACATGCGTGATAGTTCATTCTTCTTATAAAACAGTTCACTTTTTTCGGTGTACACTGAAAAAAAATATTATCGTGAGGTCAAAGATTTCATGTCTTTAAACTACGAATGCAAATTTTGCTTAGCATTTCTCTAATATAAAGTTTCTTTCCTTGTCCAAAAGTCGATAAACTTTTCAATGACGTCGTATTGTCCTTATAATTAAGTGATTTCACTTAAAAATGTGTTTCATAACATGAAAGTAATAATGTTTGGGCTAAGCTCACCTTGACTTTAATTCAGAAAAATTCTTTAATTTAATGAAATTGTCTTCAAATTTGTTGTCTTCTTGCATCTTCTTTGGCTCGGAATCAATACCAAAATTTTTAAATTAAAGACAAAATCTTTGGAAACGGGCATGCTTTTTTTTCAGTGTAGATGATAAGTATAATCAATTTAGATTTGTTCGAATTGGCACCGATTATGGCCTTCAAACGGAGCACAAAGTCACTATACACTGGTTTTGCGGTATTTTGAACCATTCCCGGCGAATCACAGTCTTGAGATGATCGACACTATGGTATTTTCTACACTCAAAAGAAAAGTGAAGCCTACACTCAAAATAAAGTTTACTTAGATCCAAAGATTCTGACCTTCCCTTAAGGATTTTGGTATTGATTCCGAGCCAAAAATGTGGCTTCTTTAAAATAACGAAATTTTTTTGCGACCTATGTGGCTTTAAATCTAGGACAAATAAAATTAAAATTAGGATACATATCTCATTTATCAAATTTTCATTCGCTTTTCGCGGCCAATTTAAAAATCCAAATTATAACGTATACTTCAAAGTAAAAAATGTTTTCTTAATTCCAAAAAAAAAAAAAAAACTTTAAACCAAAGACGTTAAATCCTCAAAATAAGTCTTAGCCTATATTTGAAGCGTTTTTATCTTAAATCTAATGTTTCAATATTTCAGTTAATTTAAGGACAATTTCTTTATATCAAAAATGTTTTTCTTTACTTTAAGGAAAATTAGCCTTAGTTCAAAAGCATGCGACTTTAACGGAGGGACGCAAATTTACAAAATTTATGTCCTATATTTAATGAAAAAAAATTTTGAAGCAAAGATTGTAAACATTATTTTAATTAAAATTTCATTATTTTAAAGAAATTTTTCCTTAATGTTTTGTAAATTTCGCATCCTCAAATTTAGGTTGCGTAATCTTTAATATCACGTAAATATTATGTTTGGTGTATATTTCACTAAAGCCGATTTAAGTCCATTTTACTTATTTTATTTATTTATTTATTGATTAATTACATTTGCAATAAAATTATAAATATAAGTGTAAACTTTTACTGCTAGGATCTTAAGCTTTTAATTAATTCTATTTTAGTTCAAAAAGAAAGTTTCCATGGATTAATTCATTTTTTGCATAAATTAGTTAAATAAACAAAACAGAGGAACAAATTATAAATAAATGAAACATAAATATGAACTAAATTCGTGTGCCCAACAACATATTAGTTCAGAATTTCTTAATATTTGTAAATTTTACCAATAATGAATTTCGTATGGCGCTAAACACATTTTTGCAATTTTGAACTCCAAATTTTTCCTTCAAACTACGGCGTGAAATCTGCGTTTCTAATACATTTTAGTTAAAATTTTCTATTTTTTTTTTAATTAAGTAAAATTTTCTTTCCTGGTGGGTTCACTGTTTTTCAAGTGCACCAGGGCGGCCTGATATAGCGGGCTGCCACTATTCCTAACCTTAGATATGGTCTGCGGCCGGACTTCAATACAATCTTTACCCCCAGAAGAAAAAAACACGAAATTTCTTAAAGCCGATTTAACTGTAATTTAGTTCATTTTTGCCAAAACTGTGAAAAAAAAGTTTTATACGAATGAAGTACACAATTTTACTAAATATGAAAATAGTTCATATTTTCCTAAAATGGGTGAAGTTTGCTTAAACAAATTAAAGAGTTCTACAGTGTGGCCGATATGTATTGCAACCAATTTCAGGTTGGTAGTCTGACAACTGACAGATTTATTCCAAAGACATTTCATTCTATTCTTGTATTGTTACATTTAGAAATAAAGTTGTTCGTGATGGAATTCAAACGTGGTAGTATTACAGTTTATATTTGGTTGGAAAGCCGTATGTGGTTACCGTTTGAGCCCTCCAGGATTTAAATGCGAATAAATCGTTTGTTCCTCGTACCATTTCGAGGGGGTCGAAAACAAACGTTAATAACACCAGGGAGCCACCATGGTGCTATGGTTTGCATGCCCGCCTTGCATTCACAAGGTCGTGGGTTCGATTCCTGCTTTGTCCGAACACCAAAATGTTTTTCAGCGGTGGATTATCCCACCTTAGTAATGCTGGTGACATTTCTGAGTGTTTCAAAGCTTCTCTAAGTGGTTCCACTGCAATGTGGAACGCCGTTCGCACTCGGCTATAAAAAGGAGGTCCCTTGTCATTGAGCTTAACATGGAATGGGGCAGCACTCAGTTATAAGAGAGAAGTTCACCATTGTGGTTTCACAATGGACTGCATAGTCTAAGTGAGCCTGATACATCGGGCTGCCACCTAACATAACACCAGGATGATTCGAAAAGTGAAGGCCAGATTTGATCGAAATTCACGCCGCAGTGGTAGAAAACTTTCTTGTTAGTTGAACATATCGCGTATTGAAAAATGAGCTTGGCCATTGAAGTTATAACAAGTATATACGGCCGTATGTTCGGCCAGGCCGAAGCTTATGTACCCTCCACCATGGATTGCGTAGAAACTTCTTCTAAACACTGCCATCCACAATCGAATTACTTAAGTTGCGGTAACGCTTGCCTATGGCAAGGTATCTTAAAACATCGTAACACCGTCTTCTAAATTGTATGTAAGTTTATACATGGTATATATTAAATCAAACAAGTATATACGGGTACATAAGTTCGGCCAGGCCGAAGCTTATGTACCCTCCATCATGGATTGCGTAGAAACTTCTTCTAAACACTGCCATCCACAATCGAATTACTTAACTTGTGGTAACGCTTGCCGATGGCAAGGTATCTTAAAACCTCCTAACACCATCTTCTAAATTGTATGTAAGTCCATACGTGGTATATATTAAATCAAAAAAGATCGATCCAATACGTATATAATTCAATTTGACAAAGTAGACATAAAATTTTGACAAAATTTTCTACAGAAATAAAATTTTAACAAAATTTTCTATAGAAATAAAATTTTGACAAAATATTCTATAGAAATAAAATCTTGGTAGATTATTTTTGGCTCGATTTTTCTATACAAATAAAAATTTTGACAAAATTTTCTATAGAAAGAAAATGTTGACAAACATTTCTACAGAAATAAAAGTTTAACAAAATATTCTATAGAAATAAACTTTTGACAAAATATTCTATAGAAATAAAATCTTGGTAGATTATTTTTGGCTCGAGTGGCAACTATGATTATGAACCGAATAAAATTTGAACAAAATTTTCTATAGAAATAAAATTTTGACAATGATGAAAATTTTATTATGAAACGAATAAAATTTTAACAAAATTTTCTCTAGAAATAAAATTTTCTATAGAAATAAAATTTTGACAAAATTTTCTATAGAAAAAAAATTTTGACAAAATTTTCTATAGAAATAAAATTTTGACAAAATGTTCTATAGAAATAAAATTTTGGTAGATTATTTTTGGTTCTAGTGGCAACCATGATTATGAACCGATACGGACCAATTGTTGTGTGATTGGACCAATTTTGGTATGGTTGTTAGCGACCACATACTAACACCACGTTCCTAATTTGAACCGGATCGGATTAATTTTGCTCCTCCAAGAGGCTCCGGAGGTCAAATCTGGAGAACGTTTTATATGGGGGCTATATATAATTATGGACCGATATGGACCAATTCTGGCACGGTTGTTAAAGATCATATACTAACACCATGTTCCAAATTACAACCGGATTGGATGAAATTTGCTTCTCTTGGAGACTTCGCAAGCCAAAACTGGGGATCGGTTTATATGGGGGCTATATATAATTATGAACCGATGTGGACCAATTCTTGCATGGTTGTTAGAGACCATATACCAATATCATGTACCAAATTTCAGGCCGATCGGATGAAATTTGCTTCTCTTTGAGGCTTCGCAAGCCAAATCTGGGGATCGGTTTATATGGGGGCTATATATAATTAAGGACCGATATGGACCAATTTTTGCATGGTTGTTAGAGACCATATACCAACATCATGTACCACATTTCAGCCGGATAGGATTAAATATACTTCTCTTAGAGGCTCCACAAACCAAATCTGGGGATCGGTTTATATGGGGGCTATATATAATTATGGACCGATGTGGACCAATTTTTGCATGGTTGTTAGAGGCAATATACCAACACCATATACCAAATTTCAGCCGGATCGGATGAAATATGCTTCTGTTAGAGGCTCCACAAGCCAAATCTGAGGGTCCCTTTATATGGGGGCTATACGTAAAAGTGGACCGATATGGCCCATTTTCAATACCATCCGACCTACACCGATAACAACTACTTGTGCCAAGTTTCAAGTCGATAGCTTGTTTCGTTCGGAAGTTAGCGTGATTTCAACAGACGGACGGACGGACGGACATGCTTAGATCGACTCAGAATTTCACCACGACCCAGAATAAATATACTTTATGGGGTCTTAGAGCAATATTTCGATGTGTTACAAACGGAATGACAAAGTTAATATACCCCCATCCTATGATGGAGGGTATAAAAAGTGCAAGAACTCACCGAATTTGGTTTTTTCCGATGAGAAGCCATTTCTCAAAACATAATAATTCCATGAACTAACATAAAAGAAAGTTCAATTGGCTTAGTGCCCTAGAGGATTCAGTTTTTTGAGTGAGGTCAGCTGAAAATATACACCATCAATTGGCCACCAGAATTCAAGTGCGGCCGATGGTAATGGTGTGGGACGATGGTCGCTCTCAGCTCGTATTCATCGATTGTGGGGTAAAAATACATGGCTAATATTACACCCAAAAAATATAATAAATAATAAATTGATTTCTGATGTTTAATAAAATTTCATATTTTGAAAAAAAATTATTAAAAATGTTTATTGAGAACAATTGCTATGTAAGGCAGAACCATTTTCATAGAAGGGAGAACCACTTGAGGGCTCTAGGCGGAGAAGAAAGAAATACACTGAACGCCGAAGTGAAATGAAAAGGGATTATATGTTGGCGCTTACATTTAAGAATTTAAAGAATTTGTAATAAAATTTCCATTTTTAAAGTTTATAGTTGTTTTTTGCTATTCTCAGAAAATTTTACGATTTTAATATTGTTTTTCACCACACAACGATGAAGGGTTTAACAATACCGTGTTCTTTTGCTTTGTTTTGGAAGGAAAATTGCTTTTATACAAAAAACATTTTATAAGAAAAAAAATTATAAACATACTGATACCAAAACAAAATTGCACAAAAGTTGCGTCGTAAGAAAACAGTATCACAACTCACAGTAACGAAACTCTAATATTTATTGATTAAAAACATCTTTGGTAATTTTTTAGCAGGCCGTTTGCATTTGGAGGCATATATAGACATGCATTAATTATTAAAGATTTTTCTCTGAGGGTCAAATCAAAATGGTCAAATGTGGTGATATCAATGGAGACAGTAAAATGGGAATTTCTGTTCTTAGACCACTGAACTGTCGAAATAAGCTATCAAAACTTTAACAACATATACGACAAATAATTTTACCGGCATTTGTATATAACATCGTGTCCGCTAAATTATTAAGGCAAATGTCTTCATAAAAGATTTATGTTAGTAGATTCCCATGTAAAACACCTCTCTCTCACTCTCTGGCACCCTGAGGCAATGTTAACAAGCAGCAACAGGTGTCATTTGATGTTGCATACTTTTAGGAGGGTATATGCTTTTGGTAGAGTCTGCGCTTTGTTAACACAATTTTCCCGCCATTTTCATGAATTTATCAATGAATATTATTTTCACCATACCCGCCTATATTCCTTCACTATGAATGAAAAGCATTGGTGGGTGTTGGACAAGTAAATTAAGATTTGTTTTGTCTGACGCGTGTAATTTTTGTGTTTTTTCTCTGTTTCCTTGTTTGGTTGTCTGCTTTTAAGGATTCCAGCGTCATATCGTGCTATTAGTCTTCTCGTCGCTTTTCGCGCGTTCAAACGTTCTTACTTCTAGTAAAAGAAGAAAAGCAAAATTTAAGCACTGTGTTGTGATTTTAAAAGCCGACGGTTAGTTTCCAGAAGATGTGATATAGTGAAACTTTGAAAAAAAAAAAAGTATTGTAAACCTATAAAAGAAGATATATATACGGCATATTATCAATTTTAGTGTTTCTCTGAAATATTGTGGCTGTATCAAAATCTCAAAACAAAATTTACTTGCATTCCAAAATTTTTAGCTTCGTTAAAAAATTATGGTTTCAGTTTTCGAAACCAAAATGCAAATTCTTTGCCATGCAGGTATTTTAAGAAAACTCAAATCGAATTTAAGCCAAGGTTTAGTATACAATACTACTACACAGTTTTATTTTCTGAGAACCGAAATTTAAGTCTTCATTTGATGCTAAAATAGTTTATATTAAAAATAGTGTCATCATTTGTCAGGAATCCGATTTTATTTTCTCTTAAAGAAAATCCTTTCAAAAGAGAATTTCCTTTTTTTACAATTTAATTCCGGACACTCAAAAAACAGTGAACCCACCAGGAAAGAAAAATAGTTTAATTTTAGAAAATTTTAACTAAACTGTATTAGAAACGCAGACGTCACGCCGATTGCACAAAAATAAGTAAATAATTTTCCGACTGAAATTTGGTACATGGTGTTAGTATATGGTCTCTAACAACCATACAGGAATTGGTTCATATCGGTCCATAATTATATGTAGCCCCCATATAAACCGATCTCCAGTTTGTCAAAATTTTATTACTATAGAAAATTTTCTCAAAATTGTAGTACTATAGAAAATTTTGTCAACATTTTCATTTTTCAACAATCGACCTTTTTATACCCTCCACCATCCTATGGTGGAGGGTATAACTTTGTCATTCCGTTTGTAACACATTGACATATTGCTCTAAGACCCCATAAAGTATATATTCTCGGTCGTAGTGAAATTCTGAGTCGATCTGAGCATGTCCGTTCGTCCGTCCGTCCGTCTGTTGAAATCACGCTATCTTCAGAACGAAACAAGCTATAGATTTGAAACTTGGCACAAGTAGTTGTTATTGATGTAGGTCGGATGGTATTGCAAATGGGCAATATCGGTTCACTTTTACGTATAGCCCCCATATAAACGGACCCCCAAATTTGGCTTGCGGGCCCTCAAAGAGAAGCAAATTTCATCCGATCCGGCTGATATTTGGTGCATGATGTTGGCATATGGTCTCTAACAACAGTGCCAAAATTGGTCCACATCGGTTCATAATTATATATAGCCCCCATATAAACCGATCCCCAGATTTGGCTTGCGGAGGCTCAAAGAAAAACCAGTTTCATCCGATCCGGCTCAAATTTGGTACATGGTGTTAGTATATGATATCTAACATCCATACGAAAATTGGTCCACATCGGTCCATAATTATATATAGCCCCCATATAAACCGATCCCCCAATTAGGCTTCCGGAGCCTCTAAGAGAAGCAAGTTTCATCCGATCCGGCTGAAATTTGGTACATAGTGTTAGTATATGGTTTCTAACATCCATACAAAAATTGATCCACATCGGTCCATAATTATATATAGCCCCCATATAAACCGATCCCCCAATTAGACTTGCGGAGCCTCTAAGAGAAGCAAGTTTCATCCGATCCGGCTGAAATTTGGTACATAGTGTTAGTATATGGTCTCTAACAACCATGCAAAAATTGGTCCACATCGGTCCATAACTATATATAGCCCCCATATAAACCGATCCCCCGATTTGGCTTGCGGAGCCTGTAAGAGAAGCAAATTTCATCCGATCCGGCTGAAATTTGGTACATGGTGTTAGTATATGGTCTCTAAGTATATGGTCTCTAAGTATATGGTCTCGGTAAGTATTACCACAACCCAAGTAATTCGATTGTGGATGACAGTCTTTAGTAGAAGTTTGTACGCAATCCATGTGGAGGGTACATAACTTACAGCCGTATATACTTGTTTTTATACCCAGCACCATAGAATGGTGACGGGGGTATAATAAGTTTTTCATTCCGTTTGTAACACATCGAAATATCGATTTTCGACTATATAAAGTATATATATATATATATATATATATATATATATATATATATATATATATATATATATATATATATATATATATATATATATATATATATATATATATATATATATATATATATATATATATATATATATATATATATATATATATATATATATATATATATATATATATTCTTGATCAGTGAGAAATTCTAAGACGATATAAGCATGTCCGTCTGTCTGTCTGTTGTAATCACGCTACAGCCTTCAATAATGGCACTATCGTCCTGAAATTTGGCACAGATTCGTCTTTTGTTTGCAGACAGGTCAAGTTCGAAGATGGGCTATATCGGTCCAAGTTATGATATAGTCCCCATATAAACCGACCTCCCGATTTGGGGTCTTGGGCTTATAAAAGCCGTAGTTTTTATCCAATTTGCCTGAAATTGAAAATCTAGAGGTATTTCAGGACCAAAGATTGATGTGTCCAAAATGGGATGTATCGGTCCATGTTTTTGTATAGACCCCATATAGACCGATCTCCCGATTTTACTTCTTGGGCTTCTAGAATCCGTAGATTTTACCCAATTTGCCTCAAATCGGAAATCTAGAGGTATTCTAGGACCATAAAGAGGTATGCCGAAAATGGTGATTACAGGTCTATGTTTTGATATAGCCCCCATATATACCGATCTCCCGATTTTACTTCTTGGGCTTCTAGAATCCGTAGTTTTGCCTGAAATTGGAAATCTAGAGGCATTCTAGGACCATAAAGAGGTGTGCCGAATATATTGTGTATCGGTACAGTTTTTGATATAGCCCCTTAAAAACCCTCCGATTTGGGGTCTAGATTCTAGAACTACAATTAGATTTGCTGAATACTGTGTGTATCCTTCCATGTTTTGGTATAGCCCCTATTTCGCCGAACTCCCGATTTAACTTCTAGGGTTTCTAGAAATTTTAGTTTTTATCCGATTTGCCACAAATTGAAAATAATTGGCATTTTAGACTCATAACAAAGTGTATATGATTTAGTTTTATTGGTCCATTTGGTAAGTCCTCCATATAGACCGATTTCACTTATTGAGGATATAGAAGACGCACTTATTATGAAAATTGCTTGAAACTGAATGCAAAATTTCCAGATTTTACTTCCCAGCAAAAAAAGCGTCGCCAAAAAGTAATGAAAATGTTCTTTTTGGATCCGGAAGTGGTGCAAAATTGAGGCAGAAGCGATGAATTTAACATGGGCTTGTCATAGGATGGAAGTCCTCCATTTCAACAGCCGTTGCACTGAATTTGCATCACTTCGTTAGGAGTGATCCGATTTCAATGTTTTGGATGTAAATTAAAGAATTCTGTGATATTTTGTCAAATAAATAATTTTTATAATTTTTTATAATTTTTAATGGATTCTAACGCTTGTCGGAAGCGTTTGACCTCAAATATTTTCAAAAATTCACAATTTTTTCAGATTGGATTTAGCATTTTTATCGACAAAATTTAAATAATTTGTACCATTTTATGAACTCTTATTCTGTTTTTAACCTATTTGAAACAAAAAAAGTTAAAATTATCCATTAAAAGTATGGAAAAACCAAGTTATAAAAAATTGAATTAAAAGAACTTCCTGGGTAGTTAAAATAAAGAACATCATTGGAAGTGCATCTCCTGGAAGTGCTTTTAAAGTTGTGCCTTTGGAAGAACTTCCAAATTTTTTTGCTGGGTTCTCGTAATCATTTGAATAATTGGGATGAAAATCTACAGATTTTAGATTTCAAATCAAGGCGTTATTTCATCATTTTCTTACACACTTACAAGAGATGTTTATGATTCCTCTAAAACTCAAACAAAAAATGGTTCTTATAAATTCAGAATCTGATTTAGTCTTCATAGGTAATTGATACTATCATTTCTGTGATTGAAGAAATTTCAATTAAAAATTAATTGAATCAATTAATTTCGTGATTAAAGACAACAAATATTTTTTCCACCGTGGTGCAATGGTTAGCATGCCCGCCTGGAATACAAAGGGTTATTCAAGCTTAGTTTTGACGGAACACGAAACAATTCAGCGGTGAAACATCATTTGGACTCGGATATCAGAAGGAGGTCCCTTGTCATTGAGCTAAACATGGAATCGGGCAGCACTCAGGGATAAGAGAGAATTTCACCGGTCGAAGCAGGAATCGATCCCACGACCTCGTGTATGCAAGGCGGGCATGCTAACCATTGCACCATGGTTTCTCTATAGGATAATGCTGACACAGGAAGCCTTCAGTAACTTCCGGGTCCAGACACCATCTACAGATGTCAATCCAATCAAAGGCCGCAATTCCTCTCTGTTCATCGACATTCGCAGTTCCTTCGTTTCTTTTCGTCCCATATCAACTTGGTTTGCACGGAGGTATCCGAAGAAACCCAGCGTTTTCGCCGTAGTTCATCATATTTGACTTCTATCATGTAAAGATAAGATTGTGGAGGAAAAACGTCCGCTAGGACATTATTCGTTTCACGAGCGGCCTCCAGCACATCCGCCTCCCTATTACCCCACAGTGCTCAGGTACCCAGCACAGTGTTATATTATGCTGTTCAGTGAGATCCTTGAGTTCTGAGTACTGCAATCACTATCCATGGTGTAAGCCTCCCGTATTCCCAGTATGGTATGAGAACCTAAAGATTTATTCATATTTAAATGCTGGACGTCTCTAACGATAGCCATTTATGATTTTCATTTTTCATTTTCATTATACCCTGCGCCACACTGTGGAACAGGGTATTATAAGTTAGTGCATATGTTTGTAACACCCAGACGGAGACGAGATAGACACTTGGTGTCTTTGGCAATAATGCTCAGGGTGGGTCCCTGAATCGATATAACCATGTCCGTCCGTCCATCCGTCTGTCTGTGAACTCATTTTTGTGATCAAAGTCTAGGTCGCAATTTAAGTCCAATTGCCTTCAAATTTGGCACATGTTCTTAATTCGGGTCAGAATAAAACCCTATTGATTTTGGAAGAAATCGGTTCAGATTTAGATATAGCTCCCATATATATCTTTCGCCCGATATGCACTAATATGGACCCAGCAGCCAGAGTTTTATACCGATTTGCTTGAAATTTTGTACAAACATAACACTTGGTCGTATAGTCTAGTGTGCAAAATTTGATGGAAATCGGTTCAGATTTAGATAGAGCTCCCATATATATCTTTCGCCCGATATGGGCTTATATGGCCCTAGAAGCCAGATTTTTATCCCGATTAGCTTGAAATTTTGCACAAGGAGTACAATTGGTAGTATAGTCATGTGTGCCAAATTTGATTGATATCGGTTTAGATTTAGATATAGCTTCCATATATATTTTTCGCCCGATATGGACTTATATGGCCCCAGAAGCCAGAATTTTGGCCCAATTTGGTTGAAATTTTGCACAGGGAGTAGATTTAGCATTGCAGCTATGCGTGACAAATTTGGTTGAAATCGATTCAGATTTAGATATAGCTCCCATATATATCTTTCGCCCGATATGGACTTATATGGCCCTAGAAGCCAGATTTTTATCCCGATTAGCTTGAAATTTTGCACAAGGAGTATAATCATGTGTGCCAAATTTGATTGAAATCGGTTTAGATTTAGATATAGCTTCCATATATATTTTTCGCCCGATATGGACTTATATGGCCCCAGAAGCCAGACTTTTGGCCCAATTTGGTTGAAATTTTGCACTAGGAGTACAATTAGTAATATAGTCATGTGTGCCAAATTTGATTGAAATCGGTTCAGATTTAGATATAGCTCCCATATATATGTTTTTCTGATTTCGATAAAAATGGTCAAAATACCTACATATTCCTTGTTAAATCTCCACTGCTTAGTCGAAAAGTTGTAAAAATGACTCTAATTTTCCTAAACTTCCAATACATATATATCGAGCGATAAATCATAAATAAACTTTTGCGAAGTTTCCTTAAAATTGCTTCAGATTTAAATGTTTCCCATATTTTTTACTAACATTGTGTTCCAACCTAGTGCATTAGCCGACTTAAATTTTGAGTCTATAGATTTTGTAGAAGTCTATCAAATTCTGTCCAGATCGAGTGATATTTAAATGTATGTATTAGGGACAAACATTTATATATAGCCGCCAACACATTTGACGGACATGATATGGTATCGAAAATTTAGATCACAAAGTTGTGCAGGGTATAATATAGTCGGCCCGCCCGACTTTAGACTTTACTTACTTGTTTTTTAATAAGTTTATTTCTGAATGAAATAGATCGAATGCGTTGGTAAGCTTTTAAATAATAACTATGAACTGTCAGTGGAATAAAAATGTCAACTGTCAGACAAGTGACTTCGAAACGATATCAACCGGAAGCACACGATCTCACATCAAAGCAAAACAAATTTGGACTTGAAAGAACAAAGATCTTTTTTACATGTAACATACTTTTAGGCCTACGGAATTAATATTCCATCGCAATTGCTGGTGTGACTCTCGTAGATATTCCCTATTATAAATGAGAGCTACCAGATTTATGATCAGTTATGAGGGACACTCTGTTTTACAACCAAGCCAGAACAGCTTGTCAAACTATGTGTGAATGCACTTAGAGAAGCTTTGAAATTCTCTCTGTAGACTATTTATACAAAATGTCAGCTCAATATTTTGAAGGCTTTAACTCGGT
This sequence comes from Haematobia irritans, assembly GCF_050003625.1. NCBI lineage: Eukaryota > Metazoa > Arthropoda > Insecta > Diptera > Muscidae > Haematobia > Haematobia irritans. Next base: position 26,184,762 of record NC_134400.1, read on the forward strand.
TAAAGTAGGCGAATGTATGTCTAGATCGTCTTTTGAATTTCCTCCTGATCATGGAATATGATCGGACATCGATATTTCGTTGTATTATATATGTAGACTCCAATATATAGTGACAGCTGCATGATATTCACTGTAAAATATATACATAATAAATAGCTTCCAATGCTAAATTGATTTAAATTATCACTATCGGCTCATAGATACTATTTTATTAACTGTGCAAATATTAAAACAAATATATTTGTACATCCATTACCTTGCCATCATGAAATTACAATCCCTTTTGATGTTTGTTTTTTTTTTTCTTCATTTTTGTGGTTAACCGCTAATATGTTGACAAACATCTGTGTTGTTGGCATAGTTACGCCACAGCATATGCTACACTTTTAGTTGTATTCAAATAACTGCCATATGCAATATATTACAATAAGGCGGCTACAGGTTGTCGGTAAACATATTTCCTAGCGAATCATCATTGAATTGATATCATTATCATTATTGTGTTTACATTAAATTTCCATCAAATCTACTAAAAACACATTTTTTTACTATATTCCTTGCGTTTTCGCTACCACGCGATCCTCAACCCTTTTTAAATGAAAAAAAAAAATACAAGTCAATAGGATACTTCTTGGCGTAATCAAATTCGAACAAATCGAAAATATAGTAAACTATAAACCCAATTTTGAGGAGTACTTTTAAATAAATTATACAAAATAATTCTACTTTTTTGGTTTTTTTAATGGAAGAATTAATAAATATCATTGCTAAATAAAATTAAAATGGCATTGCATATTTTTAGGGTTTCTTTGTATCACAATTCAATAGCATCATCGCCATGTAAATGTTTCATTTGTGAAAATTTCGGAATACAATCACGAGTCTTTAAAGGCTTATCCCATACAAATTGTTAACTGCTTAGCAACCAACATATAAATTCAAAACAAAACTTGGCTTTTTAATTACATTTCGTTTCGTTTTTTTTTAATAAGACGGGGAAACGAGTTGCTTTTGGACTTTTATGGTTCATAATAGAAATCTCGCTGCAAAAAGGAAAACCATGCCCAGAATAAAGTCAAATGAAACTATTTGTAATAAGTCTAAAATGTAAGAAAATAAATATTCAAAAACGACGTGGTATAGTTTTAGGCTACCTCTTGAGCTCTTTTGTTTCACTAAAAGTTTGCATACTTGCTGGCTGCTTGGGGTGTATTGTTTCTGTTTATACCAAATATCTGTTTAGCAGAAAACTTTATAGAAATGAGCATAATATTACTATTTTTATTTTTCGTATGCGAGAGGCAAAAGGTTAAGTATTTTTGTCTTCCACTTAGCATTGGAATTTAAATGTCAATGAAAATAAACAAGAATGGTACTGAATTTGGCGAACCGCTCATTATGGAAATGCGTCAGACGATTCTGTTAAAAAACCAACTATACTAGTGTATTAAAGATTGGACTAAAAAATTTTTGAATGCAAAACTGCATTTCAACTCAAAAGTTGTTTCTCGGTATTCAAGAAGTAAAACTTAAGTAACCTCCACCTTGGCACACAAAAAAATTTTCCGAAAAAGATCTTCTTACATGAACTTCTAGACATTTATAAACGACTTTTTCTATTGCAAACATAAAATGGTAGAATATTCCCAGCAGCGTTACCGTTGAGAATTTCTAGAAAGTATCACAAGCCATAAAAGGCGACACATTCCTATTAAAAACAAGTAAGGAAAGTCTAAAGTAGGGCGGGGACGACTATATTATACCCTGCACCACTTTGTAGATCTAGTTTTTCGATACCATATCACATCCATCAAATGTGTTGGGTGCTATATATAAAGGTTTGTCCCAAATACATACATTTAAATATCACTCGATCTGGACAGAATTTGATAGACTTTTACAAAATCTATAGACTCAAAATTTAAGTTGGCTAATGCACTAGGGTGGAACACAATTTTAGTAAAAAACTAGGGTGGAACACAATTTTAGTAAAAAACAAGTACGAAAAGTCTAAAGTCGGGCGGGGCCGACTATATTATACCCTGCACCACTTTGTAGATCTAAATTTTCGATACCATATCACATCCGTCAAATGTGTTGGGGGCTATATATAAAGGTTTGTCCCAAATACATACAATTAAATATCACTCGATCTGGACAGAATTTTATAGACTTCTACAAAATCTTTAGACTCAAAATTTAAGTCGGCTAATGAACTAGGGTGGAACACAATGTTAGTAAACAACAAGTAAGGAAAGTCAAAAGTCGGGCGGAGCCGACTATATTATACCCTGCACCACTTTGTAGATCTAAATTTTCGATACCATATCACATCCGTCAAATGTGTTGTGGGCTACATATAAAGGTTTGTCCCAAATACATACATTTAAATACCACTCAATCTGGAAGAATTTGATAGACTTCTACAAAATCTATAGACTCAAAATTTAAGTCGGCTAATGCACTAGGGTGGAACACAATGTTAGTAAAAAATATGGGAAACGTTTAAATATGAAGCAATTTTAAGGAAACTTCACAAAAGTTTATTTATGATTTATCGCTCGATAAATATGTATTAGAAGTTTAGGAAAATTAGGAAAATTAGAGTCATTTTTACAACTTTTCGACTAAGCAGTGGCGATTTTACAAGGAAAATGTTGGTATTTTGACCATTTTTGTCGAAATCAGAAAAACATATATATGGGAGCTATATCTAAATCTGAACCGATTTCAACCAAATTTGGCACGCATAGTTACAATGCTAATTCTACTCTCTGTGCAAAATTTCAACTAAATCGGCGTTAAAAATTGGCCTCTGTGGTCATATGAGTGTAAATCGGGCGAAAGCTATATATGGGAGATATATCTAAATCTGAACCGATTTCAACCAAATTTGGCACGCATAGCTACAACGCTAATTCTACTCTCTGTGCAAAATTTCAACTAAATCGGAGCAAAAAATTGGCCCTGTGGTCACATGAGTGTAAATCGCCCGAAAGCTATATATGGGAGCTATATCTAAATCTGAACCGATTTCAACCAAATTTGGCACGCAAAGCTACAATGCTAATTCTACTCCCTGTGCAAAATTTCAACTAAATCGGAGCAAAAAATTGGCCTCTGTGGTCATATGAGTGTAAATTGGGCGAACGATATATATGGGAGCTATATCTAAATCTGAACCGATTTCAATAAAATTTGACACACTTGACTATAGTTCTAATTGTTCTTCTTTTGCAAAATTTTAACCAAATTAGGGTAAAACTCTGGCTTCTGGGACCGTATTAGTCCATATCGGGCGAAAGATATATATGGGAGCTATATCTAAATCTGAACCGATTTCAATAAAATTTGGCACACATTACTATAGTACTAATTGTTCTTCTTGTGCAAAATTTTAAGCAAATTAGGATAAAACTCTGGCTTCTGGGGCCATATAAGTCCATATCGGGCGAAATATATATATGTGAGCTATATCTAAATCTGAACCGATTTCTTCCTAAATCAATAGGGTTCTATTCTGAGCCAAAACACATACTTGTGCCAAATTTGAAGTTGATTGGACTAAAACTGCGACCTAGACTTTGATTACAAAAAAGTGTTCACGGACAGACGGACATGGCTATATCGACTCAGGAGCCCACCCTGAGCATTTTTGCCAAAGACACCATGTGTCTGTCTCGTCTCCTTCTGGATGTTGCAAACATATGCACTAACTTATAATACCCTGTTCCACAGTGTGGCGCAGGGTATAATAATTAAAATTAGGATTCAGATCTCATTTATCGAATTTTCAATTTCTTTTCGCGGTATATTAATAAAGCTATTCACGTACAAATAAATGCCATTTTAAAAATCAAAATTATAGCGGATACAAGTACAAATGTTTTCTTAATTCCAAAAAAAGAAATATTAAACCATAGATGCTAAATCCTCCAAATAAGTCTTAGCCTATATTTTAAGCTTTTTTATCTTAAATCTAAAGATTCAATATTTCAGTTAATTTAGGTTAGGTGACAGCCCGATGTATCAGGCTTACTTAGACTATTCAGTCCATTGTGATACCACATCGGTGAACTTCTCTCTTATCACTAAATGCTGCCCGATTCCATGTTAAGCTCAATGACAAGGACCTCCTTTTTATAGCCGAGTCCGAACGGCGTTCCAAATTGTAGTGAAACCACTTAGAGAAGCTTTGAAACCCTCAGAAATGTCACCAGCATTACAGGTGACAGTTAATTTAAGAACGATTTCTTTAAATCAAAAATGCGTTTCTTTATTATTCTGCTTAGTTCAAAGACATGCAACTTTAATGGAGGGACCCAAATTTACAAAATTTGTGTCCTAAATGTAATGAAAAAAATTTGAAGTAAAGATTATAAACTTTGTTTTAATTAAAATGTCATTATTTTAAAGAAATTTGTCATTAATATTTTGTAAATTGCGCATCCTAAAATGTAGGTTGCATAATCTTTAATATCACGTAAATATTTTTTTTTTTCAATGTATATGATAGTGAAATAACTTTTTCTAGTTTAGATCTTAACTAGCCTAATATTAATTTTATCTCCATTAAGTTGAAAATATTTGAAATTTAATATTCAGAAGATTAACTTGGTTTATCTACTACAGAACAATTTAGATTCATACTTTTAGGCGATAGAAGTATACACTGATAATATTATGGTTAAAAAAAGAAAAAAATTCTCACAATTTTAATATTCGACTCGTGAAATCGATTATTTATTAACCACTAAATGCACAAGATCGCCGATTCCTCAAAAAATATATATTATATGCAAAGTGGTAAAAAAAAGAACATCTGCATAGCATAGCACATTTTTTTGCGTAAGTTTTTGTTTATAAATAAAGAATTTCATTATAGTATAGCATAGAGAATATAGATATTTTTACACTACACAAATTTTTTTACCAACAATCCTTTTATTTCTGGTAAAAGTTAATTATTTTCCAATTCGTTGGTTTTTTAATTTTCGGGCAAAATTTAATATCAATTTTCTTTCAATTTTGGTTTCAGTTTATACAGAAGTATTATGGAAAGACATATTTTTTAAAACTGCGTTATGATGTGTTAAATTCAACAATCTTGTTTTGTAGAATTCGGTCAAAACTTTAAGACGTAAGAATTTTTTTTTTCAAGTTGTATCTTAAAAGATACAGTGCGCTTTTAAGGGTTAAGAACCCAATCATATCTGTAGTCTTGACGCTATTTGCGATTGAAATGTCTAAAATATATTACAGTATAAATTAATGTAATTAAAAAGTGGCACAACAAAAAAAAAATCGCCGCATGAAAAAAGTGGGAAATTTGTCACTAAAGTGGCACAATGATAACACTGATTCCCAGTAATTTATATTAATCGGCCACTAGGTTAAAGTGGCAACTCGATTTATTATACCCTCCACCATAGGATGGGGGGTATATTAACTTTGTCATTCCGTTTGTAACACATCGAAATATTGCTCTAAGACCCCATAAAGTATATATATTCTGGGTCGTGGTGAAATTCTGAGTCGATTTAAGCATGTCCGTCTGTTGAAATCACGCTAACTTCCGAACGAAACAAGCTATCGACTTCAAACTTGGCACAAGTAGTTGTTATTGATGTAGGTCGGATGGACCCGCAGATTTGGCTTGCGGAGCCTATATGAGTGGCATATTTAATCCGATCTGGCTGAAATTTGCTACATGGTGTTGGTATATGGTCTCTAAAACCATGCACAAATTGGTCCATATCGGTCAATAATTATATATAGCCCCCATATAAACCGATCCCCAGATTTGACCTCCGGAGCCCCTTAGAGGAGCAAAATTCATCCCATCCGGTTGAAATTTGGTACGCGGTGTTGGTATATGGTCTCTAACAACCATGCAAAAATTGGTCCATATCGGTTCATAATTATATATAGCCGCCATATAAACCGATCCCCAGATTTGGTTTGGGGATCCTCTAAGAGATGCAAATTTCATCCGATCCGGCTGAAATTTGGTACATGGTATAACTATATGGTCTCTAACAACCGTGCAAAAAATGGTCCATATCGGTCCATAATTATATATAGCCCTCATATAAAACGATTCGGCCTCCGGAGCCTCTTGCAGGAACAAAATTCATCCGATCCGGTTGAAATTTGGTACGTGGTGTTAGTATATGGTCTCTAACAACCATACAAGTATTGGTCCATATCGGTCCATAATTATATATAGCCCCCATATAAACCGATCCCCTAATTTGTCTTCCGGAGCCTCTGGGAGGAGTAAAATTCATCCGATCCGGTTGAAATTTGGAACGTGGTAATAGTATGTGGTCTCTAACAAGCACTCAAGAATTGGTCCATATCGGTCCATACTTATATATAGCCCCCATATAAATCGATCCCTAGATTTGACCTCCGGAACCTCTTGGAGGAGCAAAATTCATCCGATTCCGTTGAAATTTGGTACGTGGTGTTATTTGACTCTAACAACCATGCAAAAATTGGTCCATATCGGTCTATAATTATATATAGCTCCCATATAAACCCTCCCCCAGATTTGATCCCCGGAGCCACTTGGAGAAGCAAAATTCATCCCATCCGGTTGAAATTTGCAACGTGGTGTTAGTATATGGCCGCTAATAACCATGCCAAAATTGGTGCATATCGGTCTATAGTTATATATAGCCAATCCTTAATCACACAAAAATTGGTCCATATGGGTTCGTAATCACTCGAGCCTAAAATATTCTAACAAAATTTTATTTCTACAGAAAATTTTGTCAAAATTTTATTTCTATAGAAAATTTTGTCAAAATTTTATTCCTATAGAAAATGTTGTCAAAATTTTAATTGTATAGAGAATGTTGTCAAAATTTTAATTCTATTGACAATTTTATCAAAATTTTATTTCAATAGAAAATTTTGTCAAAATGTTATTTCTATAGAAAATTTTGTCTACAATTTTATTTTTGTCAAAATGTTATTTCTATAGAAAATTTTGTCTACAATTTTATTTCTATAGAACATTTTTATCAATTTTTTTCTATTGAAAATTTTGTTAAAATTTTATTTCTATAGAAAATGTTGTCAAAATTTTATTTCTATAGAAACTTTTGTCAAGATTTTATTTCTATAGATTATTAATCGGCCTTTTTTAGTTTAATATATACCACGTATGGACTACTTTACAATTTAGAAGACGGTGTTAGGAAGTTTTAAGATACATTGCCATCGGCAAGTGTTACCGCAACCCAAGTAATTCGATTGTGGATGACAGTATTCAGTAGAAGTTTCTACGCAATCCATGGTGGAGGGTACATAAGCTTCGGCCTGGCCGAACTTACGGCCGTATATACTTGTTTTAAGGCTCACTTAGACTATTCAGTTCATTGTGATATAATAGTAAAATTAATCGGCCACTACAGTAATTAATTTCGTGATTGGATAAAAAAAATTTGCTTCTCTGATACTAGCTGTTCGTACATCTACTTGTAATACGCTAGGAGTTGAATCGGATCCTTATGACATGTTTAGCAAATTTCTTTATGAATCGAAATACTTGTGCCAAATTCGAAGTTGATCCTTTAATAAATGAAGCTAATATTATTATACTTCAAAATATCGGGCGATACATATATAGAAGCTTTATCAAAATCTGAACCGATTTCTTTTCAAACTCAATAGTATTTGTTCTTATGCCACAAAACGTTTTGTATCAAAAAAAGTAATAGATCGACTCATGGGGGCATATTCTGAATATAAGTGTTTTTTTTTAGAGTGGGCAAATTTTCATACAAATTAAAATTATTACACAATGACCACTTTGTGGTCTAGGGTATATTTTAAAACAATATATGCACAATTTTATTTGCCATGGACTATAAAAATGCACATTAACCAATACCATATATATTTTTTTTTTTTTTTTGATATGAGTGAAATCACTGTTAAGCCAATTGAATTATTTGTCTCCAAATAATTGTATGCTTTTAGGCTGCCCACAAATCGTATTTTTAATATTAATTGGAAATTTATTCAAATTGTACCTAACAGAAATTTGATGAGATATTAAATATAAAAAATCATATTTCCATAATCGTTGGTTAACCGTAGTAAATTAAAAGCAATTTACAAAATCATTGCCATTTATAAATTTCCTCGAAAACCAATATAATTACATGAATTATACTCTAGGGTTTTGTTACCTGCCAAAACTAAAATTATAACCAATCGATACTTTGTTATCGATAAAGAAACATGCGACTCAAAACCCACGAAATAAAATAAAAAGAACATGCATAACAGAGATAAAACGAATTGGTCTGCATTTTTTTACACAATTTTCCTGTGTTATCTATCTTATTCTCAATTCCATTCGATACCACTCTTACGATAGATATTCGTGAAGGCAACCATTGCAGTGGACATTTGCATAAAAATACATGGTGTAAATGGACCACAACAAATTCTAGAAAATCCAATGACAATGACTTTTCCCCTGAGGAGATTAGCAACACTGCTAGCGAAAATGTTAGGAACTGATTACACTGTGTTTTCAAAACAATTATCCACGGGTCCAAATTTGCCAAAAAAAAGTCAGCTGAAAATATTTACCTTCGATTAACCACCAGAAACCAAGCGTCGCAGAAAGTAATTATGTGCCGTAACGGCCGATGGTCGCACGTATTAATCGCCCGTGGTACACGGTTTCCACTCGAGCCAAAATTAATCTACCAAAATTTGGAGAAAATTTTATCCAACAACTACCAAACAAAATATCATATTTTGCAACATTTTATTTATTTGTAGAGTTTGTAAGGCTTGAGGTCATGTTGTAATAAAACAAAATAAGTTAGTTTTTTTTATAGTGTTTTATTTTTAATCTTTTCCAATATTTCGAACACCATCGTTGTTCGTCCTCAGGGAAATTAACTTTAACAAAAGAAAATAAACACAAATTATCCAAACAGAAAGACAAATATTTAAAAATTATGTTGCAAAAATTCAACATAATTACAAACTCTACAAATAATTATACTAAAAGGTCAACCATACAACAACTACAAAAAAAATTATTTCTATAGAACATTTTATTTCTGAAGAAAATTATATTATTATAGCAAATTTTGTCAAAATTAAATTTTTTATAGAAAATTTTGTCAAAATTTTATTTCTATAGAAAATTTTGTCAAAATTTTAATTCTATAGAAAATTTTGTCAATTTTTTTCTATAGAAAATTTTGTCAAAATTTTATTTCTATAGAAAATTTTGTCAAAATTTTATTTCTATAGAAAATTTTGTCAAAATTTTATTTCTATAGAAAATTTTGTGACAATTTTATTTCCATAGAAAATTTTGTGTCAATTTTATTTCTATAGAAAATTTTGTGACAATTTTATTTCCATAGAAAATTTTGTGACAATTTTATTTCTATAGAAAATTTTGTCAATTTTTTTTTCTATAGAAAATTTTGTCAAAATTTTATTTCTATAGAAAATTTTGTCAAAATTTTATTTCTATAGAAAATTTTGTCAAAATTTTATTTCTATAGAAAATTTTATCAAAATTTTATTTCTATAGAACATTTTGTGACAATTTTATTTCTATGGAAAATTTTGTCAATTTTTTTTTCCTATAGAAAATTTTGTCAAAATTTTATTTCTATAGAAAATTTTGTCAAAATTTTATTTCTATAGAAAATTTTGTGACAATTTTATTTCTATAGAAAATTTTGTCAATTTTTGTTTCTATAGAAAATTTTGTCAAAATTTTATTTCCATAGAAAATTTTGTGACAATTTTATTTCTATAAAAAATTTTTTCAATTTTTTTTTTCTATAGAAAATTTTGTCAAAATTTTATTTCTATAGAAAATTTTGTCAAGATTTTATTTCTATAGAAAATTTTGTCAAAATTTTATTTCTATAGAAAAATTTGTCAAAATTTTATTTCTATAGAAAATTTTGTCAAAATTTTATTTCTATAGAAAATTTTGTCAAAATTTTATTTCTATAGAAAATTTTGTCAAAATTTTATTTCTATAGAAAATTTTGTCAATTTTTTTTCCTATAGAAAATTTTGTGACAATTTTATTTCTATAGAAAATTTTGTGACAATTTTATTTCTATAGAAAATTTTGTCAATTTTTTTTTCTATAGAAAATTTTGTCAACATTTTATTTCCATAGAAAATTTTGTCAATTTTTTTTCTATAGAAAATTTTGTCAAAATTTTATTTCTATAGAAAATTTTGTCAAGATTTTATTTCTATAGAAAATTTTGTCAAAATTTTATTTCTATAGAAAAATTTGTCAAAATTTTATTTCTATAGAAAAATTTGTCAAAATTTTATTTCTATAGAAAATTTTGTCAAAATTTTATTTCTATAGAAAATTTTGTGACAATTTTATTTCTATAGAAAATTTTGTGACAATTTTATTTCTATAGAAAATTTTTTTTCCTATAGAAAATTTTGTCAAAATTTTATTTCCATAGAAAATTTTGTGACAATTTTATTTCTATAGAAAATTTTGTGACAATTTTATTTCTATAGAAAATTTTGTCAAAATTTTATTTCTATAGAAAATTTTGTCAAAATTTTATTTCTATAGAAAATTTTGTCAAAATTTTATTTCTATAGAAAATTTTGTCAAAATTTTATTTCTATAGAAAATTTTGTCAAAATTGTATTTCTATTGAAAATTTTGTCAAAATTTTATTTCTATAGAAAATTTTGTCAAATTTTTTGTTCTATAGAAAATTTTGTCAAAATTTTATTTCTATAGAAAATTTTGTCCAAATTTTATTTCTAGAAAATTTTATTTCTATAAAAAATGTTGTCAAAATTTTATTTCTATAAAAAATTTTGTCAAAATTTTAGTTCTATAAAAAATTTTGTGAAAATTTGTTTCTATGGAAAATTTTGTCAAAATTTTATTTCTATAGAAAATTTTGTCAAAATCTCGGTATCTTTGTATCTCATTATATATAAGAATTTATTGAACCCAATAAAATTTCGTGTACTTCCGTTGTGTCTCACAGTGTTGTTTTGAAAATCTGTTTAGTTCGAAGCGAGATAAAACTAAAAATCCCCCATACAAGTGGACTATAGCCACCAGTTAAAAACTGCATTTAATTAAATGGTATTTATAAATATTTTTTTTTTAGTTTCATCCGAAAATCTTTTCCCTTTTCAAATCAAAGTTTTAGCCTTAACACCCACTAAATTGCTACAGACATTTTATAAGGGGACAAGGTGTTTTGTAACTATTACCTAAATTACTTAAGGGATTTGAGTGTAAGAGCACCAGATTGAAACACTAAATGAACCAAACATGAAAGAGATATTTGTTCTATTGTATTTATTAAATATGATGGAAAATTAATGGGAACTAGAAGTAGAGATCGTTATTTCTGGGGATTAATAAAAAACAAGAGCAGTCGAAAAATGATGAGTTATTTAATTTAAGGAAATAAAGAAAAAGTAAGTTATTTTAGGTTATGTATAGTGGCAGTTCGTTATTTTATGTTCACTTAGAATATTCATTCCATTGTACACTCAAAAAAAAGTTTACTTGGATCCAAAGATTTTGACCTTCCCTTAAGGATTTTGGTATTGATTCCGAGCCAAAGATGCGGCTTCTTTAAAATAAAGACATCTTTGACGGACCTCCCTGGCTTTAAATCAAGGATAAATAAAATTAAAATTAGATACAGATCTCATTCATCGAATTTTTATCCTCTTTTTGCGAAATATTAATAAAGGTATTTATGTACAAACAAATTCCAATTTAAAATCCAAATTATGACACGTACTTCAAATTAAAAAAAGTTTTCTTAATGTTAAAAAAAAAACTTTAAACCAAAGATGCAAATCCTTAAAATAAGTCTTAGCTTATATTTGAAGCGATTTTATCTTAAATTTAAAAATGCAATGTGTCAGTTGAGTTAAAGACGATTTCTTTAAATTAACAAGTAAGGAAAGTCTAAAGTCGGACGGGGCCGACTATATTATACCCTTCACCACTTTGTAGATCTAAATTTTCGATACCATATCATATCCGTCAAATGTGTTGGGGGCTATATATAAAGGTTTGTCCCAAATACATACATTTCAATATCACTCGATTTGGACAGAATTTGATAGACTTTTACAAAATCTATAGATTCAAAATTTAAGTTGGCTAATGCACTAGGGTGAAACACAATTTTAGTAAAAAACAAGTAAGGAAAGTCTAAAGTTGGGCGGGGCCGACTATATTATACCCTGCACCACTTTATAGATCTAAATTTTCGATACCATATCACATCTGTCAACTGTGTTGGGTGCTATATATAAAGGTTTGTCCCAAATATACACATTTAAATATCACTCGATTTGGACAGAATTTGATAGACTTTTACAAAATCTATAGACTCAGAATTTAAGTCGGCTAATGGACTAGGGTGGAACACAATGTTAGTAAAAAAAATATGGGAAACATTTAAATCTGAAGCAATCTTAAGGAAACTTCGCAAAAGTTTATTTATGATTTATCGCTCGATATAAATGTATTAGAAGTTTAAGAAAATTAGTGTCATTTTTTCAACTATTCGACTAAGCAGTGGCGATTTTACAAGGAAAATGTTGCTATTTTGACCATTTTTGTCGAAATCAGAAAAACATATATATGGGAGCTATATCTAAATCTGAACCGATTTCAACCAAATTTGGCACGCATAGCTACAATGCTCATTCTACTCCCTGTGCAAAATTTCAATTAAATCGGAGTAAAAGATTGGCCTCTGTGGTCATATGAGTGTAAATCGGGCGAAAGCTATATATGGGAGCTATATCTAAATCTGAACCGATTTCCACCAAATTTGACACGCATAGCTATAATGCTAATTCTACTCCCTGTGCAAAATTTCAACTAAATCGGAGCAAAAATTGGCCTCTGTGGACAAAGTAGTGTAAATCGGGCGAAAGCTATATATGGGAGCTATATCTAAATATGAACCGATTTGGATGATATTTTGCAAGTTTTTCGAGACTCATAAAATATTGGGATGTACGGATTTTGAGGAAGATCGGTTGATATACACGCCAATTATGACCAGATCGGTGAAAAATATATATGGCAGCTATATCTAAATCTGAACCGATTTTTTTCAAAATCAATAGGGATTGTCTTTGAGCCGAAACAGGACCCCATACCAAATTTTAGGACAATCGGACTAAAACTGCGAGCTGTACTTTGCACACAAAAATACATCAACAGACAGACGGACAGACAGACAGACAGACAGACGGACATCGCTAAATCGACTCAGAATTTAATTCTAAAACGATCGGTATACTAAACGATGGGTCTCAGACTTTTCCTTCTTGGCGTTACATACAAATGCACAAACTTATTATACCCTGTACCACAGTAGTGGTGAAGGGTATAAATATGGGAAACATTGAAATCTGAAGCAATTTTAGGGAAACTTCGCAAAAGTTTATTTATGATTTATCGCTCGATATATATGTATTAGAAGTTTAGGAAAATTAGAGTTATTTTTACAACTTTTCGACTAAGCAGTGGCGATTTAACAAGCAAAATGTTGGTATTTTGACCATTTTTGTCGAAATCAGAAAAACATATATATTGGAACTATATCTAAATCTGAACCGATTTCAATCAAATTTGGCGCACATGACTATATTACTAATTGTTCTCCTAGTGCAAAATTTCAAGCAAATTTGGCCAAAACTCTGGCTTCTGGGGCCATATAAGTCCATATCGGGCGAAAAATATATATGGAAGCTATATCTAAATCTGAACCGATTTCAATCAAATTTGGCACACATGACCTACCAATTGTACTCTTTGTGCAAAATTTCAAGCTAATGGGGATAAAACTCTGGCTTCTGGGTCCATATAAGTGCATATCGGGCGAAAGATATATATGGGAGCTATATCTAAATCTGAATCGATTTCAACCAAATTTGACACGCATAGCTACAATGCTAAATCTACTCCCTGTGCAAAATTTCAACCAAATTGGGCCAAAACTCTGGCTTTTAGGACCATATTAGTCCATATCGGGCGAAAGATATATATGGGAGATATATCTATATCTCAACCAATTTCAATCAAATTTTGCACACTTGTCTATACTACTAAATGTACTCCTAGTGCAAAGTTTGAACCAAATTCGGCCAAAAATCTGGCTTCTGGGGCCATATAAGTCCATATCGGGCGAAACATATATATGGGAGCTATATCTAAATCTGAACCGATTTTAATCAAATTTTGCACACTTGACTATACGACTATGTGTTATGTTTGTACAAAATTTCAAGCAAATCGGTATAAAACTCTGGCTGCTGGGTCCATATTAGCTCCCATATATATCGGGCGAAAGATATATATGGGAGCTATATCTAAATCTGAACCGATTTCTTCCAAAATCAATAGGGTTCTATTCTGACCCAAATTAGGAACATGTGCCAAATTTGAAGGCGATTGGACTTAAATTGCGACCTAGACTTTGATCACAAAAATGTGTTCACAGACAGACGGACGGACAGACGGACGGACAGACGGACGGACAGACGGACATGGTTATATCGACTCAGGGACCCACCCTGAGCATTATTGTCAAAGACACCATGTGTCTATCTCGTCTCTTTCTGGGTGTTACAAACATATGCACTAACTTATAATACCCTGTTCCACAGTGTGGCGCAGGGTATAAAAATGTTTTTCAAGATTTGTGTCCTAAATTTAATGAAAAAATTTTTTGAAGCAAGGATTATAAACTTTCATTTAATTAAACTGTCATTATTTTAAATAGTTTTGTCCTTAACATTAGGTAAATTTCTATTCCTAAAATTTAAGTTGCATAATCTTCCATATTAGGTCAATATTTTTTCTGTGTTGTAAGTTCATATCGCTACATCTGCCAAACTACAAAGGACATCTATTTAAAATTTATTTCAATGACAACTTATTATATTACCTACACGCAAAAAAATAATTATTTCCTCATAAACGAAATTTTAGACAAACAAATATCGTTTCACATTTGTTTTTCGCTGAACATCCAGATAAGCAATATGATCACCCAAAACATGTTTCAAGAGCAAAATGGGCGGTTAACATGCAACGCGTCTGTCGCAACCATGTTATTTTCTCGAAAATAATGTATTATTTGTAAACTTACCTATACATACCTTTTTTGTCTACACCCAGAAAAAAGTGACCTCTTCTCTAAGTTAAAATGAACTTATTGTGAAGAAAATTGAACTTCGTATAGCGCCAAAGACATTTTTATTTGTTTGAACGATATGATTTTCGTAGAAATTAGGTAGAATGCATTCCATATATATTAGTTAACATTTTCCTATATTTATGTACAACTATACTACAGGATGAAAAAATTTAACTGAATTGCATTCATATATGGAATGATTTTATTGAACATTCTTCATTCATTTGGATAAATCTTACATATTTGTGGTAAACCTTTTACTTCAAAATCAGAACTGCTTATCTTCGTTTTTAAATAGAATTTTATTTATTTATATAGGCAATGTTTTCTTCAATAAAAGACATGTTTTATTAATATTTTAAATATATTTATTTAGAATCAACAGCATCAACTGGCCTTGAAATATTAAAACACATTTTTTCTTCTTCTAGTACCTTTCACTTTGAATAAGTTGCCGCTAGCAATTTTGTCCACCTTTTACAATTTCAATACCTACAAATATAAACAAAAAATCTTAAACCAATTTTTTCAAAAAAGGTTAGCGTCACTGAATATTACCATGATAATCCAAAATGAAGTCGAATGAAGGGGTGGTTATTCTGCTGGTGTTTTCTTTTTTTATAAACCAATTTTCAAAAAACGAAAATTTTTCTCACTAATTTAAAATAACAAATATTTTATATATTTTATTTGTTTTTTATTATATTATATTTATTTTTTAACAATCTCTCCGTATACCATAACAACGCAATTCCAACTAAAAAACAACCCACGCGCAAACATATCGATGACAGATATCGATTACAGGTAGATAAAATAAATGTAGGAAATTTTCCTATATTCTAATAAGTGTTTTCCTTAAGTTTTGAAAGGATTGAATACTTCATAGTAGGAATATAAATAAATAAAATAAATAAATAAATGTATTATTTTATAAGAAACTTTACTAAATTTGAACAAACTTGGTTTTAGTTCGCTTTTTGTTTATTTTTACGAATGCTTTGTTATCAGTGAATAAAATTTTCTTGTTCAGTAGTAAATTCTTATACCCAGCGAAGAAAACAGTATTAGTAAAATTACATGCCTTATTATAGTTAATGAACTATTCCTAACTGCTTTCAGTTTAGGATTTTTTTACTGAAACAAATAAATTTTATTATTTGACACAAAAATTTAACTGAATGGAAATAAAATGGCTAAACTAAATTGATGAACATTTTGTCCTTTAATTTCAAAGACACTTTTTTCTGGGTGTAATATATGTTATGTATCGTCCAATAAATCATAAATGCTCTTTTGTAGAATTGCATTAAAATTGCTCTAGCGTTATATTTCCATATTTTTACTAACATTGTGTTTCATCCCAGGGCGTTAGCCGATTTAAATTTTAATTCTAGAGATTTTGTAGAATTACACAAAATTGTCTCCAAGTTCAAGTCTAAGATATAAATATTTGTATATACCTTCATTGTTGTGATGGTAGGTTAGGTTGGGTTAGGTGGCAGCCCGATGTATCAGGTTCACTTAGACTATTCAGTCCATTGCGATACCACATTGGTGAACTTCTCTCTTATCACTGAATGCTGCCCGATTCCATATTAAGCTCAAAGACAAGGGACCTCCTTTTTGTAGCCGAGTCCGAACGGCGTTCCACATTGCAGTGGAACCACTTTAGAAGCTTTGAAACTCTCAGAAATTTCACTAGCATTACTGAGGTGGGATAATCCACCGCTGAAAAACTTTTTGGTGTTCGGTCGAATCAGGAATCGAACCCACAACCTTATGTATGCAAAGCGGGCATGCTAACATTGCACCAAGTGGCTCACCGTTGAGATGGTAACACAAATTTTGGTCTACATAGTAGTGAAGGGTATAATATAGACGGCTCCGCCCGACTTTAGACTTTACTTGCTTGTTTCTTTTTTTTCAATTTAATTTTTTCAATATATACGTTTTCATACAAGCAAAGGGGGAGCTAATGCTTACTGAACCTTATTTTAGTTCATGAATATTAGTTGATTTTAGTTCATTTTTTCCCAATTTGCGCAAATGTTCCTTATATGAATAATTTGTTGCTAACTTTAATGACATAAACTAAAAATAAGAAAAAAAGTTGTTTACAAATATAGTGCACAATTTTACTAAAAATTAAAAGAATTCGTATTTTCCTAAAATGGAAGAAGTTTGCTTAAATTCAGTTCATAAAACTCTCAAATGAGTAAATATTACTAGAATTGTACCTGTTTTGTACTTCGTACACCGCTAAAGACATTTTAATAATTTTTAAGCCCTCCACCATAGGATGGGGGTATATTAATTTTGTCATTCCGTTTGTAACACATCGAAATATTGCTCTAAGACCCCATAAAGTATATATATTCTGGGTCGTGGTGAAATTCTGAGTGGTCCGTCCGTCCGTCTGTTGAAATTACGCTAACTTCCGAACGAAACAAGCAATCGACTTGAAACTTGGCACAAGTAGTTGTTATTGATGTAGGTCGGATGGCATTGCTAATGGACCATATCGGTCCACTTTTACGTATAGCTCCCATATAAACGGACCCCCAAATTTGGCTTGCAGACCCTCTAAGAGAAGCAAATTTCATCCGATCCGGCTGAAATTTGGTACATGGTGTTAGTATATGGTCTCTAATATAGCCCCCATATAAACCGATCACCAGATTTGACCTCCGGAGCCTCTTGGAAGACCAAAATTCATCTGATTCAGTTGATATTTGGTACGTTGTGTTAATATATGGCCTCAAACACCCATGCAAAAATTGATTGATATCGGTCCATAATTATCTATAGCCCCCGTATAAACCGATCACCAGATTTGACCTCCGGAGCCTCTTGGAAGAGCAAAATTCATCCAATTCGGTTGAAATTTGGTACGTGATGTTAGTATATGGTATCCAACAACCATGCAGGAATTGGTTCATATCAGTCCATAATTATATATAACCCCCATATAAACCGATCCTCAGATTTGAACTCCGGTGCCTTTTGGAGAAGCAAAATTCATCCGATCTGGTTGAAATTTGGTACGTGGTGGTAGTATATGATATTTAACAACCATGCCAAAAGTGGTCCATATCAGTCCATAATCATATATAGCCCCCATATAAACCGATCCCGAGATTTGGTATTGGAGCCTCTTGGTACATTGTGCTAGTATATGGTCGTTAACAACCATGCCTAACTAGGTCCATATCGGTCTATAGTTATATATAGCCATCAGATAAATCGATCCCCTATCGCACAAAAATTGGTCCATATCAAGTACATAATTGTATATAGCCCCCATATAAGCGACCCCCATATTTCATTTCTGGTTCCCTACACCCAGAAAAAAGGGGCTCTAATGCCAACTGAACTTTATTTTAGTTCATGAAGATTAGTTGATTTTAGTTAGATTTTGCACAATATGAGCAAATATTCCTTATTTGAGTAATATTTTGCTAACTTTAATGATGTGAACTAAAAATAAGAAAAAAAGTTGTATACAAATATAGTGCACAATTTTACTAAAAAATAAATTAGTTCATATTTTCCTAAAATGGCAGAAGTTTGCTTAAATTGAGTTCATAAGTCTCTCAAATGAGTAAATTTTACTAAAATTGTACCTGTCTTGAACTTCGTACAGCGCTAAAGACATTTTAACAATTTTTTAAATCCAATTTTTTCCTTCAACATATGAAATTTTCTTACATACCAGAAAAAAAATTAATTATTTTTAATAAATTTTCTTCAATTTGACAAAAATTATAAACTTATTTGTAACATGTTGCAATTAGAAAACTATTTTAGTTAAAATTTTCTAAAATAAACCTACATTTTCTTTCATGGTGGGTTCACTTTTTTTTGGGTGTACGTACCGCGCAAAAGTTCATATCGATTCGTAATTATTTGTAGACTTACCTACACATACCTTTTTTGTCTAATATATACCACGTATGGACTAATTCACAATTTAGAAAACGATTTAAGATACCACAACCCAAGTACACTGAAAAAAATATTGTCGTGAGGTCAAAGATTTCATGTCTTTAAAATACGAATACAAATTTTGCTTAGCATAGAAGACGCATTTCTCTAAAATAAAGTTATTTTCCTTGTCCAAAAGTCGATAAACTTTTCAATGAAGTCGTATTGTCCTTATAATAAAGTGATTTGACTTAAAAATGGGTATCTTAACATGAAAGAAAAAATTTATAGGCTAAGGTCAACTTGACTTTAATAATTCAGAAAAATTCTTTAAATTTAATGAAATTGTCTTTAAATTTGTTGTCTTTTTGCATCTTGACTACAAAGCAAAAAATCGTTCAAATATAGGACATGTTTTTCAAAACTTCATTTTAAAGAAGTTTTTTTACTTCAAACATAGCATAATTTCTACTTGAAGTCGAGTCCTAATTTGGAAAATGAAGTTGCCGTTAACTCGTTTTTAAAGGACTTTGATAACATATGAAGAAAAAAGCTGAGAAAGCGAAAAATTAAAATTAGCTTCATAGAAGCAAGTACACAAAACCCAAATTTAAAAGAGAATTGTGTCTTAAAAGTATCCTTACTTGTATTCTCCGTTTCTTTGGCTCGGAATCAATACCAAATTTTTTAAAGTAAAGACAAAATCTTTGGAACCGAGTATGCTTTTTTTCAGTGTAATTGGATTCTGGATGACAGTCTTTCGTAGAAGTTTCTACGCTATCCATGGTGGAGGGTACATAAGATTCGGCCATATATACTTGTTAAATCTAAAATTTTTCTTCAGGATATGAAATTTTCTTAAGCAACAGAAAACAAATATTATTTTAATAAATTTTCTTCAATTTGACAAAAAGTATTAACTTTATTTTAGTTATTTTTTTTTTTTTTTTTTTTATAAACATACATTTTCTTTCACTTTTTGTTGGTTTACGCCCAGCACAAAATGGAGCACTATTTCAGCAGGATTGTAAGGGAGAGAGGCAGTACCAACTGCTTCCAAAACAACCGAATCAGCGCTGATTTTTGTGGGCGATATTCCGATTTAGAGCAGCTTCTACATAGCGCTGATATAATTGCTCTTTTTAATAGAAATATTACTCAGAAGTGATATAGCATGTAATCTTGAGTATAGCATTGATGGCGTGAAGGAAAACAGCACTACCTTTCATGGATCTATACTGCATGAATTGGTTGCAATAACGTAAATGAATGATCATAAACTAATTTGATTACTCGTTTATGTTATTGCCACCGATTCATGCAGTGTGGATGCACTGCCAACTTTATTGTATACCAAAAAGCGCTACTAAACACTTACTGCGCTACTAAACACTTACTGCTGAGGTATGTTTTGCTGGGCGGTTTGTCATATTTATGCATACCTTAAGAAATATGCAAAATAGGAACCAAATCTTCGGTCCAGATTTTCACATAGCCTTACATAAACTGATTTCTTAGGCGTATTCATTATATTCATTTATCGTAGATTTATTTTTGGGCTATTTTATTAATACATATGCTGAAGATTGTTGGCATCGGTCCATATTATGACGGTCTTCTATATAGACTTGTGTCATAATTTAATTTATTCAACATAGGAGTCAATTGGTGTCAACTTGACTCGACTCAACAGCTCTGATCACAATCTCAAATTGAAGAATATATTATTGTATCATAGTCAAATTCCAATGACGTGTCAAACTTTATGTTAAGCCACTTATAGAAACCAACAGTACTGAGCGAAAATATAGCACAACTTAAAAGTTTTTTGGTATTCTACCAAAACTAGCTTCTACAAGACAAGAATGATTACAATCTTATCTAAATTTAGACAATACATAGTGATAGTCCTTTCAATTAAGGCCCCAATTAATTTTTGGCTACGTTGTCCTTAATCCTTAATCAATGTCCTTTGAATAAAAAATCTCAACGATGTCAAATTACTACAGTAAATAAGAACAAAACAGCTCATGTTTTCAATATTTGCCGCAACTTTTAGTGCATGTAGGCATTGAGAGCCCAATGATATGACAAAGTGTATTATTGAAGTGTTTTTATCAACACATCATGGAAATTTATTGAAAAATGGAGTCCACAGGACTTGCATCCAAATTGAGGTCTTCCCAAGACAGTATTTCACCAATATTTGCTAAACAAAACTAATTGCATTTTACCCAACAAAATGTGGTTTGCTGCATTCATACTTCCATAGTCAATAATGTTTTGATGGTAATGATGATGTAGTAAAGTGACATGC
This sequence comes from Haematobia irritans, assembly GCF_050003625.1. Lineage (NCBI taxonomy): Eukaryota > Metazoa > Arthropoda > Insecta > Diptera > Muscidae > Haematobia > Haematobia irritans. Next base: position 26,206,245 of record NC_134400.1, read on the forward strand.
TTAGGTGATTGCCAGAGGGGCCTGGTAAGAAGGAATTGACAGAGAGAAAAAACTACATCTTAAGCACGTTCAGTAATATTAGTATGTCATCATTTGGGTACTTTTGGTGACAATGGCAAGAATCCAAGGAAAAACCCAGGCAAGCATCAAACCAATCATGTGAATGCCAACCAGCCCCAGCTCCAGTCCCATACGAGTACATGTCTATACTAAAGGCTTGGTTTTTGTAAGCATTACTGATGAGAGCCTCTTTAGAGAGCCATCTGTGTTTTTTTCTAACAATTCCAAGACTAAGCAACCCACAACAAATGGCAACCATTAATGATAACATTGAGGTGTTACCATTGTTAAATAATTCCTCACACCCCTACTGGGTCATGAGCATGTGTGGTCAAAAAAGTGATTATGTTGAAAATGTTTCGCCATGAGATATTCTTTTTTTTAAATTCTCTGCCATTTGAAATTATTGTTGAGATTTGTACTCCAGACAGCATCATTTGAAGGCGAATGTCATGAGGCTCATGTTAAGACTTACACTAGAAATGTGAGCGTGAGTAGTTTTCATATCATATTCAGATATTTTTGTTCTGGACTTCACGGTTACGAATATTCACGAATGTACATTGAAAAAAAAAATTAGGATACGGAATTTACACAATATTAAGGAAAAATTATTTCAAAACAAGTAAGGAAAGTCAAAAGTCGGGCGGGGCCGACTATATTATACCCTGCACCACTTTGTAGATCTAAATTTTCGATACCATATCACATCCGTCAAATGTGTTGGGTGATGAACATATAGAGGTTTGTCCCAAATACATACATTTAAATATCACTCGATCTGGACAGAATTTGATAGACTTCTACAAAATCTATAGAAGTCGCCTAATGCACTAGGGTGGAACACAATGTTAGTAAAATAATGCGCCACAGCGTGGCGCAGGGTATAAATATAGGAAACATTTAAATCTGAAGCAATTTTAAGGAAACTTCGCAAAAGTTTATTTATGATTTATCTCTCGATAAATATGTATTAGAAGTTTAGGAAAATTAGAGTCATTTTTACAATTTTTCGACTAAGCAGTGGCGATTATACAAGGAAAATGTTGGTATTTTGACCATTTTTGTCGAAATCAGAAAAACATATATATGGGAGCTATATCAAAATCTGAACCGATTTCAACCAAATTTGGCACGCATAGCTACAATGCTAATTCTACTCTCTGTGCAAAATTTCAACTAAATCGGCGTTAAAAATTGGCCTCTGTGGTCATATGAGTGTAAATCGGGCGAAAACTATGTATGGGAGCTATATCTAAATCTGAACCGATTTCAACCAAATTAGGCACGCATAGCTACAATGCTAATTCTACTCCCTGTGCAAAATTTCAATTAAATCGGAGTAAAAGATTGGCCACTGTGGTCATATGAGTGTAAACCGGCGAATGATATATATGGGAGCTATATCTAAATGTGAACCGATTTCAATAAAATTTGGAACACTTGACAACACTACTAATTGTACTCCTAGTGCAAAATTTCAACAAAACTGGGGTAAAACTCTGGCTTCTGGGACCGTATTAGTCCATATCGGGCGAAAGATATATATATGGGAGATATATCTAAATCTAAACCGATTTCAATAAAATTTAGCACACTTGACTATAGTACTAATTGTTCTTCTTGTGCAAAATTTTAAGCAAATTAGTGTAAAACTCTGGCTTCTGGGCCATATAGGTCCATATCGGGCGAAATATATATATGGGAGCTATATCCAAATCTGAATCGATTTCTTCCAAAATCAATAGGGATCTGTTCTGAGCCAAAACACATACTTGTGCCAAATTTGAAGTCGATTGGACTAAAACTGCGACCTAGACTTTGATTACAAAAATGTATTCACGGACAGACGGACATGGCTATATCGACTCAGGAGCCCACCCTGAGCATTTTTGCCAAAGACACCATGTGTCTATCTCGTCTCCTTCTGGGTGTTGCAAACATATGCACTAACTTATAATACCCTGTTCCACAGTGTGGCGCAGGGTATAAATATGGGAAACATTTAAATCTGAAGAAATTTTAAGGAAACTTCGCAAAAGTTTATTTATGATTTATCGCTCGATATATATGTATGTTTAGGAAAATTCGAGTCATTTTTACAACTTTTCGACTAAACAGTGGCGATTTTACTAGGAAAATGTTGGTATTTTGACAATTTTTGTCGAAATCAGAAAAACATGTATATGGGAGCTATATCCAAATCTGAACCGATTTCAATCAAATTTGGCACACATGACTATATTACTAATTGTACTCCTAGTGCAAAATTTCAACAAAATTGGGCCAAAACTCTGGCTTCTGGGGCCATATAAGTCCATATCGGGCGAAAAATATATATGGAAGCTATATCTAAATCTGAACCGATTTCAATCAAATTTGGCACACATGACTATACTACTAATTGTACTCCTTGTGCAAAATTTCAAGCTAATCGGCATAAAACTCTGGCTTATGGGTCCATATAAGTGCATATCGGGCGAAAGATATATATGGGAGCTATATCTAAATCTGAATCGATTTCAACCAAATTTGGCACGCATAGCTACAATGCTAAATCTACTCCCTGTGCAAAATTTCAACCAAACTGGGCCAAAATTCTGGCTTTTAGGACCATATTAGTCCATATCGGACGAAAATATATATGGGAGCTATATCTAAATCTGAACCGATTTCTTCCAAAATCAATAGGGTTCTATTCTGAGCCAAAACACATACTTGTGCCAATTTTGAAGTAGATTGGACTAAAACTGCGACCTAGACTTTGATTACAAAAATGTGTTCACGGACAGACGGACATGGCTATATCGACTCAGGAGCCCACCCTGAGCATTTTTGCCAAAGACACCATGTGTCTATTTCATCTCCTTCTGGGTGTTGCAAACATATGCACTAACTTATAATACCCTGTTCCACAGTGTGGAGCAGGGTATAAAAATGTCCTTATCTTAAAGAAACGGCATCTTTGAAGGGAAGGTCACGTAAACTTTGGATCCTAATAAACTTTTTTATTGGGTTTATATTCTGGGTCGTGGAGAAATCCTGAGTCGATCTAGTGAGGTCCGCCCATATGTTGAAAAACCTTCCGAACGAAAAAAGCTACCGACCTGGCATTGCAAATAGGCCACTTTACGCTATAGCCTTCTCTTATGCTATAGATTTCTCTTGCGGATCCTCTAGGAGGAACAACTTTCATCAGATCCAGTTGGAATTCGAAACGGGATTTTATTATATGAGGTTAATATATGCTCTCTAACAACCGTGCAAAAATAGGTCCATGTCGATCCATAATCATAAATACACTGAAAAAAATATTGTCGTGAGTTCAAAGATTTCATGTCTTTAAAATACGGATGCACATTTTGCTTAGCATAGAAGACGTATTACTCTAATATAAAGTTTTTTTACTTGTCCAAAAGTCTATAACTTTTCAATGAAGTCGTGTTTTCCTTATAATTAAGTGATTTCACTTAAAAATGGGTATCATAATATGAAAGAAAAAATGTTTGCGCTAAGGTCAACTTGAATTTAATAATTCAGAACAATTCTTTAAATTTAATGAAATTGTCTTTAAATTTGTTGTCTTTTTGTATCTTGACTACAAAGCCAAAAATTGTTCAAAAATAGGACATGATTTTAAACACTTTATTTTAAAGACTTTTCTTACTTGAAACATAGCATAATTTCTACTTGAAATCGAGTCTTAATTTGGGAAATAAAGTTCTGGTTAACTCGTTTTTAAAGGACTTTGATAGCATATGAAGAAAAACAGCTGAAAAAATGAAAAATTTAAATTTGCTTCCTAGAAGCAAGTACACAAAACCCAAATTTAAAAGAGAAGTGTGTCTTAAAAGTATCCTTACTTGTATTCTCCGCTTCTTTGGCTCGGAATCAATAACAGAATTTTTAAAGTAAACACAAAATCTTTGGAACCGGGCATGCTTTATTTCAGTGTAGCTTCCATACACCCCAATCCCCAAATTTGCCTTATGTTAGGTTAGGTTAGGTGGCAGACCGGTGTATCAGGCTAACTTAGACTATTCAGTCCATTGTGATACCACATTGGTGAACTTCTCTATTATCACTGACTGCTGCCCAATTCCATGTTAAGCTCAATGACAAGGGACCTCCTCTTTATAGCCGAGTCCGAACGGCATTCCACATTGCAGTGAAACTACTTAGAGAAGCTTTGAAGCCCTCAGAAATGTCACCAGCATTACTGAGGCTGCTGAAAAACTTTTTGGTGTTCGGTCGAAGCAGGAATCGAACCCACGACCTTGTTTATGCAAGGCGGGCATGCTAACCATTGCACCACGGTGGCTCCCGTGGTGGGGTTATATAACATATAATTAAGACCGGTATGGACCAATTTTTGCATGGTTGTCAGAGACCATATACTAACACCACGTACCAAATTTCAGCCGGATCGGAGGATCCGCAAGCCAAATCTGGGGATCGGTTTATATGGGGGCTATATATGATTATGGACCGATGTGGACCATTTTTTGCATGTTTGTTAAAGACCATATACTAACACCATGTACCAAATTTCAGCTGGATCGGTTGAAATTTGCTTCTCTTAGAGGCTCCGCATACCAAATCGGGGGATTGGTTTATATGGGGGCTATATATAATTATGGACCGAAGTGGACCAATTTTTGCACAGTTGTAAGAGACCATATACTTACACCACGTACCAAATTTCAGGCGGATCGGATAAAATTTGCTTCTCTTAGAGGCTCCGCAAGCCAAATTTGGGGGTCCGTTTATATGGGGGCTATACGTAAAAATGGACCGATATGGCCCATTTGCAATACCGTCCGACCTACATCAATAACAACTACTTGTGCCAAGTTTCAAGTCGTTAGCTTTTTTCGTTCGGAAGTTAGCGTGATTTCAACAGACGGACGGACGGACATGCTCAGATCGACCCAGAATATGTATACTTTATGGGGTCTTAGAGCAATATTTCGATGTGTTACAAAGGGGGCTATATGTTATATGATTATGGACCGATCTGGGCGTCGGTTTATATGGGGGCTATACGTAATAGTGGTCCGATATGGCCCATTTGCAATACCATCCGACCTACAGCAATAAAAACTTCTTGTGCAAAGTTTCAAGTCGATAGCTTGTTTCGTTCGGGAGTTAGCGTGATTTCAACAGACGGACGGACGGACATGCTTAGATCGACTCAAAATTTCACCACGACCCAGAATATATATACTTTATGGGGTCTTAGAGCAATATTTCGATGTGTTACACACGGATGAAAAAGACTGTTTTTCATATGTTTGGCTATAAACATTATATGTTTGGAACACAAATTTTTAAACACAATATTTTTGAGTGCAAGCATATAATGTTCATAAACTAGCATAACATGTTTGGGACATATATGTTAATATGTTAGAACATATTATGTTTGGGACATAAAATGTTTGTAAATATAATATGCTTGGATGCAAACATATATTAATTTAGAAATAGCCTATAAACATATATGTGTTTAGTAGCTTGGAGCGCTATTTAACAGGGAGCGATATTGAATTAAGTTGGTGGTTGTTGCTTGTTATTACAAAATTAACATTTTATTTTTCCTTGGGCAATTGATCAGCTACTTCTTTGATCCTTACAAACTGTGTGGTCCGCTGTTCGAATCCCCGTCCGGCAAAAGGTAAAATTAAAATAAAAAAAAATCATACAATTGAATAATTTCTTCTACAATGTTTGTATTACAGAAGGTGCTAAGAATTAAAAAATCTCGTGGAAGTGAGAAAGATGTCGGGGAATATACAATTGGGCAGAAACAAAATTTTGAGCATTCAGGTCGAAAACCTATGTTGTTAGCACCTATATTACCGGTTTATTTTCATAATTCATTATGATTGTAAATATATAAATAAATAAATAAAATTTTGAGCACAATATTGTTTGGGAGAATTTTTTTTTAGCATATAATATTTTTGGGTGCAAAATGCTTCCAAACATATTATATGGTCACATAATAACATATTGTTTTTTGGAAGACAACATTATTGAATTTGGATGAAAATACAAAATGTTTGGAACTTAGACTACCCAAACATATATTGTTTAGACCAATATGCTTTCAAACATATTATATATTGGTAGAGATCAAACATATAAATGTTTGGGCAATACCTAAAAATGTATATGCTTGAAGCAAAATATGTTTGGGAGTATATGTTACAGAAGCGATTTTTTGTAAGAGTGCAAACGGAATGACAAAGTTAATATACCCCCATCCCCATGGTGTAGGGTATAAAAAAAGATTTTCCTTTATGCAAGGCTTCCATGCTCCCTACTATACTACGAGAATGATCCTCATCTAGTTTTAATGAGTTTATTTTTAAACATTAACTTTATTTCTCTGTTTGGGGTTCATGAGCATATAATTTTGTAAGCGGGATCTTTGCTCGTGGGAGATATATATATTGACTATATTTACTTTGTGAGAAACTATTCGCAATGGCTTAACATATTTTATCATACTCACAATCGGAGCTTTGGTCTTTATTCACTCTCGCATATCTATTTCACGCAATAGCATAAGTGATTTGGACTTTCATTGGTTAACTCAGATGCAGTTCATGTCACGTGCGCAACTCTTGGTTATACATACATATACATTTCAGGTGATGCCCTTAAGGATTTTAGATTGTTGTTCGCAGAGGTCTCACCATTAACCGGCAATGAATGACAGACTTAGAATAGGTTTGAGACATTGCAATAAATGTTCTTCGCAGTATTTTATTTGTGACAATTTTGTGGCCTTTGTGTGTCCTTAAAGTACTGCAAACAATCATTTGAAGTGGGCATTGAGCGAACACATATGTTGACATATAATGAGTTTTGCTCTCTCTACCTAACCTTAAAATATATCATTAATCTTTCTGGAAGTAGGGTCCAATTGGGAGCTAGAAAATGAATATGAATTATGAGGATCTCTCTATGGGAAATACAAATAAAAAGTCAATAGATTCCAAGAGTACATATTACGCCAAGAAATTTGTAATGTAAAGGAATCTCTCCTCCATATTTCAGTTAAATATTTATTGGGAATGATGCCATCCCACCGAAGTGTGGTAGTTTAGCCACTCTAGTATTTGACACGATTTAAAAGGGCACTCTTCCATAACATTTTTCTTTTGACTATGCTATAAACAGTATTGAGATTTCTTTTGGGTATAAATGTCCCAGTCAGTTTTTTATACCCCCCACCAAAGGTCATTCCCTTTGTAACACATCGAAATATTGCTCTAAGACCCCATAAAGTATATATATTCTGGGTCGTGGTGAAATTCTGCGTCGATCTGAGCATGTCCGTCCGTTCGTCTGTTGAAATCACGCTAATTTCCGAACGAAACAAGCTATCGACTTGAGACTTGGCACAAGTAGTTGTTATTGAAGTAGGTCGGATGGCATTGCAAATGGACCATATCGGTCCACTTTTACGTATAGCCCCCATATAAACGGACCCCCAAATTTGGCTTGCGATTGCTCTAAGAGAAGCAAATTTCATCCGATCCGGCTGAAATTTGGTACATGGTGTTGGTATATGGTCTCTAACAATCATGTAAAAATTGGTCCACCTCGGTCAATAATTCTATATAGCCCCCATATAAACCGATCCCCCGATGTGGCTTGCCGAGCCTCTAAGAGAAGCAAATTTCATCCGATCTGGCTGACATCTGGTACATGGTGTTAGTATATGGTCTCTAACAACCATGCAAAAATTGGTTAACATCGGTCCATAATTATATATAGCCCCCATATAAACCGATCCACAGATTTGACCTCCGGAGCCTCGTGGAAGAGCAAATCTCAACCGATTCGGTTGAAATTTGGTACGTGATGTTAATACATGATATTTAACAACCATGCCAAAAGTGGTCCATATCAGTCCATAATCATATATAGCCCCCATATAAACCGATCCCGGGATTTGGTTTTGGAGCCACTAGGAGGAGCAAATTTCATCCGAGTCAGTTGAAGTTTGGTACGTGATGTTAGTATATGGTATCCAACAACCATGCAGAAATTGGTTCATATCAGTCCATAATTATATATAGCCTCCATATAAACCGATCCCCAGATTTGACCTCCGGTGCCTTTTGGAGAATCAAAATTCATCCGATCTGGTTGAAATTTGGTACGTGGTCCATATCAGTCCATAATAATATATAGCCCCCATATAAACCGATCCCGAGATTTAGTTTTGGAACCTCTTGGAAGAGCAAATTTCATCCGAGTCAGGTGAAATTTGGAACATTGTGCTAGTATATGGCCGTTAACAACCATGCCTAACTAGGGCCATATCGGTCTATAGTTATATATAGCCCTCAGATAAATCGATCCCCAATCACACAAAAATTGGTCCATATCAAGTTCATAATTGTATATAGCCCCCACATAAGCGACCCCCATATTTCAATTCTGCCTCTCTACCATGTATGGACTAAGTCGCAATTTAGAAAACGATGTTAAGAAGTTTTGAGATACCACAACCCAAGTAATTCGATTGTGAATGACAGTCTTTAGTACAAGTTTCTATGCAATCCATGCTGGAGGGTACATAAAATTCGGCCTGGCCGAACTTACGGCCGTATATACTTGTTTTAGTTTTTTTTTTCAAATGAAATCCAAAAAATATCACATCTCAAAAATTAAAACGAAATCAATACAGCGGATGCATAAAAGGATGACATCTGCCCTATAACAAGCCCATGTAAACTTCATTGATTCTGATCCGATTTTGCACCACTTCCTGATCCAAAATTAACATTTCATTACTATTTTGGGCAAACACATTTTTGCTGGGATAAAGGCGGATATCTATCCCAAGATACGTACACTAAAAAAAATATTTACCTAATACTATTATGCAACCTACATTTTAGGTTTCGCTATTTATATAATATTAAGGACAAATTTAATTAAAACCAGTAAGGAAAGTCTAAAGTCGGGCGGGGCCGACTATATTATACCCTGCACCACTTTGTAGATCTAAATTTTCGATACCATATCACATCCGTCAAATGTGTTGGGGGGCTATATATAAAGGTTTGTCCCTACATACATTTAAATATCACGCGATCTGGACAGAATTTGGTAGACTTCTACAAAATCTATAGACTCAAAATTTAAGTCGGCTAATGCGCTAGGGTGGAACACAATGTTAGTAAAAAAATATGGGAAACATTTAAATCTGAAGCAATTTTAAGGAAACTTCGCAAAAGTTTATTTATGATTTATCGCTCGATATATATGTATTAGAAGTTTAGGAAAATTAGAGTCATTTTTACAACTTTTGGACTAAGCAGTGGCGATTTTACAAGGAAAATGTTGGTATTTTGACCATTTTTGTCGAAATCAGAAAAACATATATATGGGAGCTATATCTAAATCTGAACCGATTTCAACCAAATTTGGCACGCATAGCTATAACACTAATTCTACTCCCTGTGCAAAATTTCAACTAAATCGGAGTTAAAAATTGGACTGTGTGGTCATATGAGTGTAAATCGGGCGATAGCTATATATGGGAGCTATATCTAAATCTGAACCGATTTCAACCAAATTTGACACGCATAGCTACAATGCTAATTATACTCCCTGTGCAAAATTTCAACTAAATCGGAGCAAAAAATTGGCCTCTGTGGGCAAATGAGTGTAAATCGGGCGAAAGCTATATATGGGAGCTATATCTAAATCTGAACCGATTTGGCTGATATTTTGCAAGTTTTTCAAGACTTATAAAATATTCGGATGTACGGAATTTGAGGAAGATCGGTTGATATACACGCCAATTATGACCAGATCGGTGAAAAATATATATGGCAGCTATATCTAAATCTGAACCGATTTTTCCCAAAATCAATAGGGATCGTCTTTGAGCCGAAGCATGACCCTATACCAAATTTTAGGACAATCGGACTAAAACTGCGAGCTGTACTTTGCACACAAAAATACATCAACAGACAGACAGACAGACGGACAGACAGACAGACAGACAGACGGACATCGCTAAATCGACTCAGAATTTAATTCTAAGACGATCGGTATACTAAACGATGGGTCTCAGATTTTTCTTTCTTGGCGTTACATACAAATGCACAAACTTATTATTCCCTGTACCACAGTAGTGGTGAAGGGTATAATAATGAAAATTTAATTAAATGAAAGTATATAATCATTGTTTTAAAAATTCTTTTCATTAAATGTAGGACACAAATTTTGAAAACTTTCGTCTATCCGTTAAGGTCGCATGTCTTTGATCTAAGGAAAATTTCCTTATAGTAAGAAAAACATTATTGATTTAAAGAAATCGTCTTTGATTGAATCTTTAGATTTCAATAAAAATGTTTTAAATATAGACTAAGAGTTATCTTAAGGATTTTGCATCTTTGCGTTAAAGTTTTTTTGTCTAGATAGGCCCCTTAAAAATATCATTGTTTTAAAGAAGCCACATCATTGGCTCGGAATTAATACAAAAATCCTTACGGGAAGGTTAACTTCTAAATGCACACTGTATCTCTTAAGATACAACCAGAAAAAAAATTCTTACGTCTTAAAATGTGGACCGAATTCTATGAAATTAAGTTTGTTGTGTTTAATACATCAAAATTCTATTTATAAAAATATGTTTTTCCGAGTAATTTGCAGTCAAAATCAAATGTTGACCAAAAATTCAAAAAGCTACAATTTGGAAGACGACAACCGAATCAGCCCGCAAGCTGATATGACAAAAGTTTAGCATTTTTTTTACAGTTTTCACAAAAACTTGTAAAAAATTATTTGGGAATTTTTGTGATGAATTTTAATTTAAATTGGGCGACGAAAGCGTCTCAATTTGGGGATAAAAGCCACAAAAATACTCAAAAAAGTCCCATCTACCTTTAAATCTAGGACCAATAAAACTAAAAATATGGTACAAACCTCTTTCATGGAATTTTCATTCAAACTTTAAATCAAAGATGCAAAATAAATCTTAGACTTAGGACAATGTTTTTTTTTTTTCAATGTACCAACTACAGACAAATTTCTCTGCATATTTTCAGGCGTCACTATTATCGACTTAATAACGGTATGGTTTGAGGAGGAAAATGTGGTCAAAATTATAGTATTACTTCGATTTTAAGACACCGATCACATTCGTAATTTTAATGGGATCTGGAATCAAAATTAACGAAAGCGACTGCACAAAACAGAAGAAATTAATTAAAAAGTGTCACAAAATAGCAAAATGAGGCCACAAAAATGTAAAAAGTGTGGAATATTAGTGGCACAAAAGTCGTTAGATACACTGAGAAAATATTTACGTGATATTAAAGATTACGCAACCTCAATTTTGGGATGCGCACTATAAAGGGAAAATTTCTTTAAAATAATGAAATTTAAATAAATCTTTGCTTCAAAAATATTTTTCATTCAATTTAGAACACACATTTCGAAAATTTTCACCCCTTCGTTAAAGTTGCATGTCTTTAAACTAAGGCAAATTTTCCTTAAAGTAAAGAAAGACATTTTTGATTTAAAGAAATAGTCCTTAAATTAACTGAAGTATTGAATCTTTAGATCTAAGATAAAAACGCTTCAAATATAGGCTAAGACTTATTTTGAGGATTTAGCATCTTTGGTTCAAAGTTTTTTTTTAATTAAGAAAATATTTGTTTACTTCGAAGTATCCGTCATAATTTGGATTTTTAAACTGGCATTTGTTAGTACGTGTATAGCTTTATTAATATACCAGAAAAATAGAATGAAAAGTCGATAAATGAGATATGTATCCTAATTTTAATTTTATAGATCCTAGATTTAAAGGCAGATAGGTTGCAAAAAATTTCCTTATTTTAAAGAACCCGCATCTTTGGCCCGGAATCAATACCAAAATCCTTAAGGGAAGGTCAAAATCTTTGGAGTGTAGACTATTCAGTCCATAGTGCACAGAGAATACAGATTGGTTGAGATAATCGAATTTATTGTCAATCTCATTTTGGCAGTTGCAGTCAATCGAAAGATGGGTGATGCAACTTACCCCACTTGTGGAGTTGGTTGTGTCAGCCGACGAAATAGGTTATGGGTGCCTTCATTATTCGATTGCACCACCCAACAATATTAATATCCCCAATCAAATTGAAAAATAGATATAACAGGTTGGCTGATAAGTCCCCGGTCTAACAAAGAAAAACACATTTTTTTTGTCAAAAATCGTTTTTATTATTCAACATAGTTCCCTTCAAGAGCGATACAACGATTATAACGACCTTCCAATTTTTTGATACCATTTTGGTACACACAAAAAAAATTTTTTCTGATTCAATCACGAAATTAATTGATCCAATTAATTTTTTAATTGAAATGTCTTCAATCACAGAATTGATAGTATCAATTAAAAAATTAATTGACAGTCAATTAAAAAATTAATTGATCCAATTAAATATTTAATTGATACTATTAATTTGTGTGATTGATTTTTATTTCAATTAAAAAATTTGTTGAATCAATTAAATTTTTAATTGAATATTTTTTAAAACTCAATTAAGATTTTAATTGGAAAAATTTTCGTGAAATTTTTTTCTGTGTAGTACTCCTTCGGTTTTACCTTAAAATAGGCCTGTTTCGGCGATCACCTCTTCATTGCAGCCAAATTTTTTCCCTGCGAGCATCCTTTTGAGATCTGAGAACAAGAAAAAGTCGCTGGGGGCCAGATCTGGAGAATACGGTGGGTGGGGAAGCAATTTGAAGCCCAATTCATGAATTTTTGCCATCGTTCTCAATGGCTTGTGGCACGGTGCGTTGTCTTGGTGGAACAACACTTTTTTCTTCTTCAAATGGGGCCGTTTTGCCGCGATTTCGACCTTCAAACGCTCCAATAACGCCATATAATAGTCACTGTTGATGGGTTTTCCCTTCTCAAGATAATCGATAAAAATTATTCCAAGCGCATCCCAAAAAACAGAGGCCATTACTTTGCCAGCGGAATTTTGAGTGCTTCCACGCTTCGGAGACAGTTCACCGGTCGCTGTCCACTCAGCCGACTGTCGATTGGACTCAGGAGTGTAGTGATGGAGCCATGTTTCATCCATTGACACATATCGACGGAAAAACTCGGGTGTATTACGAGTTAACAGCTGCAAACACCGCTCAGAATCATCAACACGTTGTTGTTTTTGGTCAAATGTGAGCTCGCGCGGCCCCCATTTTGTACAGAGCTTCCGCATATCCAAATATTGATGAATGATATGACCAACACGTTCCTTTGATATCTTTAAGGCCTCTGCTATCTCGATCAACTTCATTTTACGGTCATTCAAAATCATTTTGTGGATTTTTTTGATGTTTTCGTCGGTAACCACCTCTTTCGGGCGTCCCCTGCGTTCACCGTCCTCATTTCACCACGCTTGAATTGTGCATACCAATCAATTATTGTTGATTTCCCTGGGACAGAGTCCGGAAACTCATTATCAAGCCAAGTTTTTGCTTCCACCGTATGTTTTCCCTTCAGAAAACAGTATTTTATCAAATCACGAAATTCCTTTTTTCCATTTTTTCACAATAACAAAAGTTGCTTCACAAAAGACTCTCTATCTCACAAACTAATTGACTTCCAGACGCCAAATTTTGACACGAATCATTTGAAGGTTGGTACTAAAGGGTGATACGGTCAAAATTTGGTCAATATAAATTTGACGTATTTCTTTCAATTTTGTATTTAAAAAACCTGAACACCCCTCATTTTGAAGGTGTGTGTGTAGAATGTTGCTCTTATTTTGATTTTGGAATTCACTCTTCAGTTGTCAAAATGCCGTCCAAGCAAGAAGAGCAGCGTATCAAAATTTTGCTCGCGCATCGCGAAAATCCGAGCTACTCGCACGCAAAGCTGGCAAAATCGTTAAAAAAAAGTGTTTGGGGAACGTTTGTCGACAGCAAGGAAGTCTGGATCGGGGGGAAATCGAAAACCGGAAGCCGCTGAGACGACAAAGAGAGTTGTCGGTAGTTTCAAGCGAAACCCTAAAATACGACGGCCAAAGCGCGATCCCGGAGGCTGTACACGACGATGCTGACGAAGTTTGAGTGCGTGGTAATGGACGACAAAACCTACGTCAAAGCCGACTACAAGCAGCTTCCTGGACAGGAGTTTTATACGGCAAAAGGAAGGGGAAAGGTAGCAGATATTTTCAAGCACATAAAACTGTCAAAGTTCGCAAAGAAATATCTGGTTTGGCAAGCCATCTGTACCTGTGGCTTGAAAGCAGCATTTTCATAGCTTCCGGGACTGTCAACCAAGAAATTTACGTGAAAGAGTGTTTGAATAAACGTCTGCTGCCTTTCCTGAAGAAACACGGTTGTTCCGTACTGTTTTGGCCGGATTTGGCATCTTGCCATTACGGTAAAAAGGCCATGGAGTGGTACGCCGCCAACAACGTGCAGGTGGTTCCCAAGGACAAGAACCCTCCCAACACGCCAGAGCTCCGCCCTGGGCGGATCGCGCTTTGAAAAATACTGGGCTATTGTCAAGCGGAACCTAAAGAAGACCAAAAAAACTTCTAAGGACGAGCAGCAGTTCAAGACAAACTGGCTTTCTGCGGCGAAGAAGGTGGACAAGGTGGCTGTACAAAATCTGATGGCAGGTGTCAAGCGTGAGGCCCGGCAATTCGGATTTGGAAAAGCGAAAGCCTAACTGAATATTTTTCCTGAATTTTATACTAATTGAACTTGAAAAGGAAATTTAATTTGATTTTTTTAAATAAACGATTTCACCGATTCACACGCGTTTTCCCTTGACCAAATTTTGATCGTATCACCCTTTATATAAAAATAATATGCATTTAATACTAGCGACACCATCTATGTTATCAGCCAATCTGTTATGTATTTAATTAAATTGCACATTATAGGTTATAATTTTATTTAAATACATTTAGAACAAAATACGGATGACCAAAACATGATTTTAGACGGCATAGTCGGTCCAAGGAATTGAAATCTCTGAACGAAAATCTTTAATTTTTCACTCAAGAACCTACACGGACGAAAAAGACTGTTTTTCATATATTTGGGTGTAAAAATTATATGTTTGGAACTCAAATTTTTTAACACAATATTTTTAAGTGCAAGCATATAATGTTCATAAACTAGCATAATATGTTTGGGACATATATGTTAATATGTTAGTACATATTATGTTTGGGACATAAAATGTTTGTAAAAATAATATGCTTAGATGCAAACATTTGGAAATTTGGAAATAGCCTATAAACATATATGTGTTTAGAAAGAGAGATCTAGAGAGTATGCTTCAATTTAAAAAAAAAAATATTCATATAATCTCATGTGTAGAAAATTTTATTTATGCATAGGTATGTATACAATATTTTTTTATAATATTAAATTGAGCCGACGGGCTTTTTGGGCAGCAAATAAATCAATTACTTCTTCAGTCGGCACATTTATTCGGCGATGAACCGACATTAATGCCAATCCATTGAGTCTAATCTCGCTAGTCGAATTTCTAAGATACGTCTTTAATCTCTTCATTGTTGAAAATGAAAGTTCGGATGAGTACGTAGTAACTGCAGGAATGGAAAATGCAGTACTATAGTACTTTTTCAATACTTTTTCACCCCGGTCAGTACCGTAGTACCCCCGCGAATGATTTAGTACCTTTTGTGTAGACATTTTTGAGTCGATATCAGATTTATGGTACAATAGCTTTGACAAAATATTTTAATATTTTGGGAAAGTCTTTATCAACCTTATTTGCTAATAGTCTTTTAGAAATATGGCAAAACAAACATGTTCATGTGGGAAGAAAATCTCGATTTTGTAAAAGACATAGTCAAAAACCGGATTTTATTGAACTTCAAGAATGTTTTAGTCGAAAAAAGAATGTGATTCTATATTATCGATTTTTTATTTCGGTAGAAAATGTTGTCAACATTTTATTTCTATATAGAATTTTTGCAAAATTTTATTTTTATAGAAAATTTTGTCAAAAATTTATTTCAATTGAAAATTTTGTACAAATTTTATTTCTATAGGAAATTTTTGCAAAATTTTATTTCTATAGAAAAAATTTTGCAACATTTTTTTTCTACAGATTTTTTTTGCAAAATTTTATTTCTATAGAAAATTTTTGCAAAATTTTATTTATATAGAAAATTTTGTAAAAATTTTATTTTCTTTAAAATTTAGTCTCTTGACAATAATTTTCCAGTGAAATTTTTGTTGAAATTTAGTAAAAAGTACCTTTCCGCTCAAAAAATACCTTTTTTGTACTTTCTTAAAAATTGTATTTTCCATCCCTGAGTAACTGGAAAAGTGACCAAAATTTTTAAAAGAATATGCACGTTTGGAAATATCTCTTTATTGCACTCTCCAAGTGCTTCCATCGCTAAATTAGGCAGGTTTTTTCGCAGGTTTTGCGCCATTTCATTTACACATGTGTGTTTGGCTGTTTCGTTGTTGTTGCTACACGCAAAGAAAAAAACGTTTGGAAAACGTGTACCGAAAACGTTTTTCTTTTGTTAGAGTTTTTTGAATTGCTTCGAAAAGTATACTCTTTTATCACCAAAAAAATTCGTTTGTTACAAAATTTTTATTTTTTCAGTAAAAAAAAATTATTTTTGAACCAACAACACAGTCCATTTCGTTTATATCAAACACTGTTCTTTTCTAAATTTAGGTCTTTAATAAGACACATTTTACAGTTCATAGTAAAAATTTAATATAGTAGAATGTAATGTCGAAAATTTTTTCGGAATCTTCCGATCATATCTGGAATATATGTAAAAAAAAAAAACTTTGGTCGAAGCAGGGATCGAACCCACGACCCTTGGCATGCAAGTCAGACGTAGCAACCACTGCCCCACGGTGCCCAACTAAATGTATTTTTCTGTTAAATAAACTTTGTTTAATCGGCTCGTGGGCGCCGCAAGCTATGCTATATAAATATAACTTAGTTATATGGGTAATTGTCTATTGATGACAATAACGGCTACATGGCTCAGTGGATAGTGTGTTGGCTTACAAATTGCATGGTCCGCGGTTCGATTCTCTGTCCAGGCGAAAGGTAAAAAAATTAAAAATTTATAAAATCGTATAATTTCTTCTACATTGTTTGTGTTACAGAAAAAGGTGCTAAGAACTAAAAAACTTCGTGGAAGTGGGAAAGATGTGAGGGAAAATGCAATTAGCCAGAAAAAAATTTTTTTGAGTTAGTCTTTATGAAATTGTTTTTACATCCTGGAAAAGAATAAACGTTTATCACAAAAAAAATACTTTTCTTCCAAATACATTTCCTTTCAACGAAAAGCAATTGAGAAACAAACTTTGTTTGTCTAAAATTTCGTTTGGGAGGAAAGAATTATTTTTTTGCGTGTATGGCCAAACAAAGCGAGTCATGTTCACAAAAAGAACAACAAACACAAATAAAAAGCAGAAAGACATTTTCCAAAAATGAAATTTGTGGTGCGAGAACAAAAGCAATTTGTTTTTTTCGACCGTCGTTTGATGGGCTTTTCAACTAGTATTCTATGATTTGTGCAAGTTTTATAGGTAAGCGTTTTTCAAAATAAAACCTCCAGCTTTTCTTGAACATCTTCGATAAGATTTTTCTATGCAGCTAAAAATATATATTTATTTATATAAAAATATTCATTCATTTCGGGGGGGGGGGGGGGGTTGATCCCCCTCATCCCCCCCTGAATACGGCCTTGTCTACCGATGTCAGGTCATATTTTTCAAAGAAGAGCCATTTGGTTACCACAACTATTTATCTTGCAACACACAAGAAAATTTATTGGAATTTTCTCCAAATAGTAGTAGGGGACAAAAAATATTAAAAAATACCGGAAAAATATTGAGACAACTTATATTTCGTTCTATGTGCCGAATATTCATTACTGCAACCGTTTTTCAAGCAATATCTTCTCTGCGTGTGATACCACAGTGGTGGCACCATTATCATCGACCAACTGGAGGTTAGGCCGGGTTAGACTTTAGTGTCAGCCCGTCAATTCAGTCTCACTCATAGTAGACTATCAAATTCACTGTAATACCACAGATAATGAACAATTCTACCATGAAACTATAGGAAGTTCCCAAATTATATTCAAAATAGAAATCTCTCCCTTGCATTCCACTTTTTTACAAATCGTAATCTTTGTCCTTTATTTCACTTTACATCTTATGTTAATTTTCATTTAATTAGCTATGTTCTTTATATGCTCTTTTGTTTTTTATTTGAATTCACTGTGCTAATCTTTCGATCTAAATAAAAGAAGTCATACAAAACAAAAAACTGTATGGCTATTTCAAAGGAACTGCATTAATCCTAAATAAGAGAGATTTTTTTTGTTCTGTTATTTCAGTGGTCACTTAAAATGAAATCCTGAAGCTAGTGGGAAAACAGAAAACGATAAATACTATAACAGGCTCTTAAGAAGGCAAAGTGCAAATAAATTTTATTCACCAAACCCAAAATTCAATCTCTTTTGAGATACAAGCAGAGAAAAACAAATGCAAACTTGTCAACAACAGATCCTGGACCAAAACACAACAATGCTAATGCCTTGATTCAGCATACTCCTCCATAGGAAAAAAATTCTATAACAGAACACCAAGGAGAAAAAACAAAAGAAACCTTTATCCATAAACTAATAAAAAATAAACCGGAAACAATCAACGACAACTTCTGCTACTACTACTGCTGCTGTTGCTGCTGCTCCTGCCGTAGTCCTTATAACATCAACCATAGGCATATTAGCACATGTTGTACCACATTGTATTGGCCATGATGCTTATGGCTTTACTTCCTCTACTAGTGCTGATGTTGATGAGGATAATACAGTTGATATTGCCGCTGATAAGTTTCAAACAGTTGGCAACTTATAAACCTTGGTTTCCCCGATTTCACTTCCTCAACATTTGCGATGGTCACAAAGCCCTTAACTCTAGGGTTAGTACGAGCAAAACGTTTAGCTTTATTTTTGGCCTAAAGTCCACATGGCTTACATTTTACTATGCCTTGATGTGGTATGGCCTCACGACCACAAAATTAACAGCCGAAGCTGGCTCCCATATGCGTTTAACACAGCGTAATAATCATGCCAACATTTCCGAATTACTGGATAATCTTTTACGTGGTTATGACAATAGCATACGGCCGGATTTTGGAGGTAAGTATGCCAAAGGAATTTGGGTAGTTAGAAAAAAAGCTACATAATTCACGAATACAATTTATTTCTGTATCTCGTTGGAATATTTTCCCTTTTCGCTATTAAATCTATCAAAAATAATTTTATGATATTTGTTCGCAAAATATTTATTTAAATTTTGTAGAAGAAAGTTTCTCAAACAGTGTGGTCGCTTTTATGATTGCAGTTAAGACCATTACACTTTGGTTTATGAAATTTCGACGCTATATCGAATGGTTATATAATTTATAAATTTATAATTATACCCTTCACCACTACTGTGGTACAGGGTTAAGAAGTTTGTGCATTTGTATGTAACGCCAACCTTTTAGTATACGGATCGACTGAGAATTAAATTCTGTCGATTTAGCGATATCCGTCTGTCTGTCTGTTGATGTATTTTTGTGTGCAAAGTACAGCTCGCAGTTTTAGTCCGATTGTCCTAAAATTTGGTATAGGGTCCTGTTTCGGCTCAAAGACGATCTCTATTGATTTTGGAAAAAATCGGTTCAGATTTAGATATAGCTGCCATATATATATTTTTCACCGATCTGGTCATAATTGGCGTGTATATCAACCGATCTTCCTCAAATTCCGTACATCCCAATATTTTATGAGTCTCGAAAAACTTGCAAAATATCATCCAAATCGGTTCAGATTTAGATATAGCTCCCATATATAGCTTTCGCCCGATTTACACTCCTTTGTCCACAGAGGCCAATTTTTTGCTCCGATTTAGTTGAAATTTTGCACAGGGAGTAGAATTAGCATTATAGCTATGCGTGTCAAATTTGGTGAAAATCGGTTCAGATTTAGATATAGCTCCCATATATAGCTTTCGTACGATTTACACTCATATGACCACAGAGGCCAATCTTTTACTCCGATTTAATTGAAATTTTGCACAGGGAGTAGAATGAGCATTGTAGCTATGCGTGCCAAATTTGGTTGAAATCGGTTCAGATTTAGATATAGCTCCCATATATATGTTTTTTTGATATCGACAAAAATGGTCAAAATACCAACATTTTCCTTGTAAAATCGTAAAAATGACTCTAATTTTCCTAAACTTCTAATACATATATATAGAGCGATAAATCATAAATAAAATTTTTCGAAGTTTCCTTAAAACTGCTTCAGATTTAAACGTTTCCCATATTTTTTTACTAACATTGTGTTCCACCCTAGTCCATTAGCCGGCTTAAATTTTGAGTCTATAGATTAGTAGAAGTCTATCAAATTCTGTCCAGATCGAGTGATATTTAAATGTATGTATTTGGGACAAACCTTTATATATAGCCCCAAACACATTTGACGGATGTGATATGGTATCGAAAATTTAGATCTACAAAGTGGTGCAGGGTATAATATAGTCGGCCCCGCCCGACTTTAGACTTTCCTTACTGGTTTTTTACTAAAATTTGTTTTGTAAAAGTCTATCAAATTCTGTCCAAGTCGAGTGATATTTAAATGTATGTATTTGGGACAAACCTTTATTTATAGGATGTGATATGGTATCGAAAATTTAGATCTACAAAGTGGTGCAGGGTATAATATAGTCGACCCCGCCCGACTTTAGACTTTCCTTACTTGTTTTTTATCCATATGTTTTATTACACAATTATTTTCCTATTATCTAATTTATACAGTTTGAAAAACTTTTTCGCTCCGACCAGGGGTTGAACCTGGGTTTGCTGGCACCATAACAGAACGCCTTAGCACACTCAGCCACAAACGCCATTGAACATAAAGCGTCGAAAGGTCAATTCAAATGTTTGTGATATGATCGTAATACGACACCAAGGAATAACATTCTAATTGCTTCTCGAGATGTTCTTTATTAATATGAACGAAAAAATAAGAAACGCAGGTTCAAATCTCACCAGCGGCAATTTTTATACCCTCCACCATAGGATGGGGGGTATATTAACTTTGTCATTCCGTTTGTAACACATCGAAATATTGATCTAAGACCCCATAAAGTATATATATTCTGGGTCGTGGTGAAATTCTGAGTCGATCTGAGCATGTCCGTCCGTCCGTCTGTTGAAATCACGCTAACTTCCGAAAGAGACAAGCTATCGACTTGAAACTTGGCACAAGTAGTTGTTATTGATGTAGGTCGGATGGTATTGCAAATGGGCAAATCGGTCCACTTTTACGTATAGCCCCCATATAAACGGACCCCCAAATTTGGCTTGCGAGGCCTCTAAGAGAAGCAAATTTCATCCGATCCGGCTGAAATTTGGTACATGGTGTTAGTATATGGTCTCTAACAACCATGCAAAAATTGGTCCATATCGGTCCATAATTATATATAGCCCCCATATAAACCGATCCCCCGATTTGACTTGCAGACCCTCTAAGAGCAACATTTTTCATCCGATGCGGCTGAAATTTGGTACATGGCGTTAGTATATGGTCTCTAACAAACATGCACAAATTGGTCCATATCGGTCCATAATTATATATAGCCCCCATATAAACGGACCCCCAAATTTGGCTTGCGAGGCCTCTAAGAGAAGCAAATTTCATTCGATCCGGCTGAAATTTAGTACATGGTATATGGTCTCTAACAACCATGCAAAAATTGGTCCATATCGGTCCATAATTATATATAGCCCCCATATAAACCGATCCCCCGATTTGACTTGCAGACCCTCTAAGAGCAACAATTTTCATCCGATGCGGCTGAAATTTGGTACATGGCGTTAGTATATGGTCTCTAACAAACATGCACAAATTGGTCCATATCGGTCCATAATTATATATAGCCCCATATAAACCGATCCCCCGATTTGGCTTGCAGACCCTCTAAGAGCAACAATTTTCATCCGATCCGGCTGAAATTTGGTACATGGCGTAAGTATATGGTCTCTAACAACCATGCAAAAATTGGTCCATATCGGTCCATAATTATATATAGCCCCCATATAAACCGATCCCCCGACTTGGCTTGTGGAGCATCTAAGAGAAGCAAATTTCATCCGATCCGGCTGAAATGTGGTACATGGTGTTAGTATATGGCCTCAAACACTCATGCAAAAATTGGTCGATATCGGTCCATAATTATATAGGCCCCATATAAACCGATCCCCAGAGTTGACCTCCGGAGCACCTTGGAAGAGCAAAATTCTTCCCATTCGGTTGAAATTTGGTACGTAATGTTAGTATAGGGTATCCAACAACCATGCAGGTATTGGTTCCTCTCAGTCATTAATAATATATAGGTTCCATATAAACCGATCCCCAGATTTGACCTCCGGTGCCTTTTGGAGGAGCAAAATTCATCCGATCTGGTTGAAATTTGGTACGTGGTGGTAGTATATGATATTTAACAACCATGTGTTGAAATTTGTGGATGACAGTCTTTCGTAGAAGTTTCTACGCAATCCATGGTGGAGGGTACATAAGATTCGGCCTGGCCGAACTTACGGCCGTATATACTTGTTTTTTATCAAATATTTTTCTAAAGAATTATTTTTTTTATGTCATGCATCGTTTTTACTTTTTATTTTCGGCATATATTTTCGTATAAATATATTTTTTCCATTAAAAATCAACAAAAAATTAAAAATTATCTTAATTTGCAAAACCTTCTCACAAGAACTACCATGGAAGCGAAAAAGTCAAACGGCACAGGTTCAAATCCCAGCGGGGATGAAATTTATTTTATTTTTTATTATTTTTTTTACTTTTTTTATTAATTTCTATTTTTTAGTTTTTTTATTGGTTTTCTATTTTTTTGTAAAATTTAATTGTACAAAATTTGCACTTAAAATAGCCTGATTGCGTTCTTTCTAATACTTGTCCACAAGGACTGCATCGGAAGTAGAAAAAAATTATTGGGAGATCCCAAGATGCGCTTTAGAAGAAATGTTTGTGCACTTGTCCAAAAGGACTGCATCAGAAGTGGAAGAAAAATATTGGGGGATCCCACGATGCGCTTTAAAAGAAATGTTTGTGGACTTGTCCAAAAGGACTGCATCGGAAGTTGAAAAAACTCGATGGGGGATTCTGGGCTGGACTTTATAAGAAATGTTTGTGGAACAACTTCCAATTTTTTTTGCTGGGTAGTTGCTATTGATGTAGGTCGGATGGTATTGCAAATGGGTCATATCGGTCCACTTTTACGCATAGCCCCCATATAAACTGATCCCCCGATTTGGCTTGCGGAGCCTCTAAGAGAAGCAAATTTCATCCGATCCGCCTGAAATTTGGTACATGGTGTTAGTATATGGTCTCTAATGACCATGCAAAAAATGGTCCATATCGGTCCATAATTATATATAGCCCCCATATAAATCGATCACCAGATTTGACCTCCGGAGCCTCTTGGAAGACCAAAGTTCATCTGATTCGGTTGAAATTTGGTACGTGATGTTAATATATGGCCTCAACCACCCATGCAAAAATTGGTCGAAATCGGTCCATAATTATATAAAGCCCCATATAAACCGATCCCCAGATTTGACCTCCGGTGTCTTTTGGAGAAGCAAAATTCATCCGATCTGGTTAAAATTTGGTACGTGGTGGTAATATATGATATTTAACAACCATGCTAAAAGTGGTCCATATCAGTCCATAGTCATATATAGCCCCCATATAAACCGATCCCGAAATTTGGTTTTGGAGCCACTTGGAGGAGTAAATTTCATCCGATCTGGTTGAAATTTGGTACATTCTGCTAGTATATGGTCGTTAACAACCATGCCTAACTAGGTCCATATCGGTCTATAGTTATATATAGCCCTCAGATAAATCGATCCCCAATCACACAAAAATGGGTCCATATCAAGTTCATAATTGTATTTATAATGGGGGGGCTACATATTTCAATTCTGGCTCTCTACGTACCGCGCAGAAGTCCATATCGATTCGTAATTATTTGTAGACTTACCTATACATACCTTTTTTGTCTAATATATACCACGTATGGACTAACTCACAATTTAGAAAACGATTTTAAGAAGTTTTAAGATACCACAACCCAATTAATTCGATTATGGATGACAGTCTTTCGAAGAAGTTTCTACGCAATCCATGGTGGAGGGTACATAAGATTCGGCCTGGCCGAACTTACGGCCGTATATACTTGTTGTAGTGGAAATACATAATTTTACTTTGCTTCTTTTAAATGTGGTTTGGAGGAAATAAAAGGTCATTTCCACATCCTCCAACAAAAACCATAATGTGAAATCGTAATCTGTAAATAGATATGTAGACCAAAATATTTAAAATTCAAGCAACTATTTTTCACAAAGTTAGAAATTCTCCCATCCCAATTTATTTTAAAATGTAATCAAAAATGTATATTAAATTTGCTCCTATGAATTTTTTTATTTCCCCCAACTCATAATGATAGACTTGCCTCCTGGGGTTTCTTTTAAATTTACAAGCCAGCTTCAAACAAAAAATGAGAAGGTTTTTAGAAAAAAATCTTTAACAAACAAGCTCTCATTTATCAGTTCCAAACAATTTGATTTATTCACTGATGGTGGAAGAGAAGGTTTTTCGTTATACCGAGTTCTTAAGTTACTTGCATATGATTACATGCGGTTGTGTGTGTGTGCGTGTGTTTATGTGTTAAACACTTCATTTCATTAGGACATTAACACAGTCTTATAATGCACTTGGTTTCCTTTTCCCACCAATTAGTGTGCGTGTGTGTATGGAATGGTGTGGGTGATTTAGTCTATACCGATGATGGCAATGGTGCTCGTATTAGTGTGATTTTCATTTTTCTGCGCGTTGTGTTTACCATTTCCGCTTAAGCCCAGGATGCGGATATTAACATATTCACACAAAGAGAACACTTACACATTTATGCATATTCACTTAAGGGGACCCTAGGGTGAGTTGGCTGTGATCATGTTTAAAGAGAGAGTTATTACAAAGGTGGGGGTTGTGTTTGATGCAATACGAAATGCGTAAGGAAACTCTAAGGTCGTACACAACAATAGCGTCCAAAATGTAATTACAATTGCTTCCGATAATACACAGTATGTTTACGTGGTATTAAGAACTGCTATTTTAGTGTAATTAAATATTCTTTGTAATGTAACAAAAGTTGGTTCCACCCTATTATCTCACCATATCGGCATAATTTAACTTTTACATTTACATATTAAGCAGCAGTTGAGAATTATTTGATTTTTTTCTCGCCTATCTTTTACTATCCCCCTCGAAATGAAATGAATAACTTGTTCACTTGCACTTATGGCAATGTTGCAAACTCATTATAAACTGTTCACTTGATAGATGAAAAAACCCCAAAGAAATTAAAAATAGGGATGTAAATATCTAGGCCCATGAAATATTTTTCTTTTACCCTCCAGACTTTGTCAATTGTGCACAACAAAATAGCACAAAATTGTTTCCAATGAAAAAGGTGAATAAAGCAATAGAAGAAATACAATTTTGAGAAAATTTTCTATAGAAATAAAATTTTGACAAAAATTTTTATAGAAATAAAATTTTGACAAAATTCTCTATAGAAATAAAATGTTGACAAAATTTTCTATAGAAATAAAATTTTGACAAAATTTTCTATAGAAATAAAATTTTGACAAAATTTTCTCTAAAAATAAACGTTTAACCAAGTTTTCTATAGAAATAAATTTTGACAAAATTTTCTATACGAAAAAAATTTTTGAAAAATTTTCAAAAGGAATAAAAGTTAACAAAATTTGCTATAGAAATAACATTTTTTCAAAATCTTGTAAAGAAATAACATTTAAACAAAATTTTCTGTAGAAACAAAATTGTGAAAATATGTTCTATAGAAAAAAATTTTTTTTTTACAAAATTTTCTGTAGAAATACAATTTTTACAAAATTTTCTATAGAAATAAAATTTTAACAAAATTGTCTATAGAAATAAAATTTTCTATAAAAATAAAATTTTGACAAAATTGTCTATAAAAATAAATTTTGGAAAAAATTTTTTATAAAATTTTTATTTTGGACAAAATTTTCTATAGAAATACAATTTTGACAAAATTTTCTACATAAATAAAATGTTAACAAAACTTTGTATAGAAATAAAATTTTTACAAAATTTTCTATAGAAATAAAATTTTGACAAAATTTTTTTATGGGAATAAAATTTTGACAAAATTTTCGATAGAAATAAAATTTTCACAAATTTTTCTATAGAAATAAAATTTTCTATAAAAATACAATTTTGACAAAATTTTCTATAGAAATAAATTTTGGAAAAAATACATTTTGGACAAAATTTTCTATAGAACTAAATTATGACAAAATTTTCTATAGAAATAAAATTTTTACAAAATTTTCTATAGAAATAAAATTTTGACAAAATTTTCTATAGAAATAACATTTTGACAAAATTTTCTATAGAAATAACATTTTGACAAAATTTTCTATAGAAATAAAATTTTGACAAAATTTTTTATGGGACAAAATTTAATTTGACAAAATTTTCGATAGAAATAAAATTTTAACAAATTTTTCTATAGAAATAAAATTTTCTATAAAAATACAATTTTGACAAAATTTTCTATAGAAATAAATTTTGGAAAAAAATTTCTATAAAAATAAATTTTGGACAAAATTTTCTATAGAACTAAATTATGACAAAATTTTCTATAGAAATAAAATTTTGACAAAATTTTCTATAGAAATAAAATTTTTACAAAATTTCTATAGAAATAACATTTTGACAAAATTTTCTATAGAAATAAATTTTGGACAAAATTTTCGATAGAAATAAAATTTCAACAAATTTTTCTATAGAAATAAAATTTTCTATAAAAATACAATTTTGACAAAATTTTCTATAGATATAAATTTTGGAAAAAAATTTCTATAAAAATAAATTTTGGACAAATTTTTCTATAGAAATGGAATTTTGTTGCTGTTGTTGTTTTTTTCTTTCAGCTTAAAACCATATATTGACTAAACTACAAGTGCAGCTTAACCAACAGAGAAAAAGAATGTTTGTCAAAATGTATTTGGGCAAAGCCCTATAGACTGCAAGTTTCGGAATTACCACATTCCTCATCAGCATCCTCTACTTGTAGCAAAACTATCAACCAATTATCAGAATAAATTCAGGCATTGAACCATCCGGAACAAGGTTTTGCATGATAGACGGCTTATGCCGAAATAAATTCGAAACAAACATAAAAAAAAATTTCTATAGAACTAAATTATGACAAAATTTTCTATAGAAATAAAATTTTGACAAACTTTTCTATAGAAATAAAATTTTGACAAAATTTTCTATAGAAATAAAATTTTGACAAAATTTTCTAAAGAAATAAAATTTTGACAAAATTTTCTATAGAAATAAATTTTGGACAAAATTTTCTATAGAAATACAATTTTAACAAAATTTTGTATAGAAATAAACTTTTGACAAAATTTTCTATAGAAATAAAATTTTGACAAAATTTTCTCTTTGCTGCAAGTAGAGGATGCTGATGGAGAATGTGGTAATTCCAGTCATCTTGCAGTCTATAGGACTTTGCCCAAATAAATTTGAGAAACGTTGGTTAAGCTACTCTTGTAGTTTAGTCAACGCAATAGTTTTTAAGCTGAGATCAAAACAACAAATATGATTGAAGTACAAACCAACAATAACAAAACAAAAAGAAACAAAAATTGACAAAATTCTCTACAGAAATAAAATGTTGACAACATTTTCTATAGAAATACAATTTTGACAACATTTTCTATCGAAATAAGATTTTGACAAAATAAATATGAAATAATTTTTTCAAGACAAAGTATTATTTTTTTAAATAACACGAATGCTATCTAATCACTTCTTATTTTAAAACATTCTGATTTCTCCAAGGATACAACTAAAAATATTAATATCCATTTACAGGTCCACCTGCCACAGTTGAAGTCGATATTATGGTTCGTAGTATGGGTCCAATTTCTGAAGTGGATATGGTAATTTATTATTCTATAGCAAATGCCACAGCCAACACTTAATAAAACCCCCTCCCCGTTGGAATAGAATAATAGAACATTTTTACTAATTAAGTATCCTCATAAATTATATTCATGCGTCAATATTTAGACCTATTCCATGGATTGTTATTTTCGCCAATCATGGGTTGACAAACGTCTGGCATTTAAGGGAGCCCAAGACACCTTGGCTTTAAGTGTCTCAATGTTGGCGCGTATCTGGAAACCCGATACCTATTTCTACAATGGCAAACAGAGCTATTTGCATACAATAACTACACCGAATAAATTTGTGCGCATCCATCAGGATGGTAGGGTATTGTATTCCAGCAGGTGAGATATATGGCCTACCAATCACTACTACATCGCTACCTCTCTCTCACAGACGAAAGTATGCTCTAGTAATTGTTTGCATTGATTTAAGTCATCCGGCTAACCGGAGGCAATTGTTCCCTATACCTTGAAGACATTTAATGTTCTCATTATTATCATTATTTGTTGAGTTCTTTAAATGCCTTAAGGTATTAGAGAATGAAAAAAAAAATTTATGATTATCTTTTATAATGCTATTAATTGATAATATTGTGTAAACATTTTCTCATGAAGTTAATTTGGCAATGTTGTGCTGGCCACAATGCCGTTTATCCATTTCTTTTATTTTATTTTTTTTTATAGATTAACTATAAAAGCCGGATGTCCTATGAATTTAGAAGATTTTCCCATGGATATACAAAAGTGTCCATTGAAATTTGGATCATGTAAGTAAATAATTTTTCTATATACTTATATACACTGAAGAAAAAAATACAAATTTTTAATAAAAGCAAATGTCGGACAGAACGGACTTTAGTCCAAAACAGAGTGCCACCACACTGTATAAAACCAAGAAAAAAAATAATAAATTTGACATGCATACTCTTCCTCTGTTGATTAAGCTACACTTTTAGTTTAGTCAATGCATGGTTTTAAGCTGAAATCAAAAACAACAAAAACCAAAAAATATTTCGAAATCATCTCGACACTTCTCCTTCAAAAATTGAATCAAGATATGGTGAATCCCTCATCTCATACCGTTAATCAAAGGTACGGGTGATTGTTGAGGCAGTAGGCATTTCAAAAGATAGCATGGGCCAAGCATAAAATGTTGATGAAATTTTCAATAGAAATAAAATGTTGACAAATAAAATTTTATAGAAATACAATTTTGACAAAATTTTCTATGGTAGTAAAATTTTGATAAAAAAATTTTATAGAAATCAAGTTTTGACAAAATTTTCTATGGAAATAAAATTTTGACAAAATTTTCTTTAGAAAAAAAAATTGAACAAAATTTTGTATAGAAATAAAATTTTTACAAAAGTTTCTATAGAAATACAATTTTTACAAAATTTTCTATAGAAATAAAATTTTGACAAAATTTTCTGTAAAAATAATTTTTTGACAAAATGTTCTATAGAACTAACATTTTGCCAAATTTTTCTATAGAAATAAAATTGTGACAAAATTTTCTATAGAAATAAAGTTTTGCCTAAATTTTCTCTACACGCTCACAAAAAATCGCTTCTGTAACATATACTCCCAAACATATTTTGCTTCAAGCATATACATTTTTGGGTAGTGCCCAAACATTTATATGTTTGATCTCTTCCAATATATAATATGTTTGAATGCATATTGGTCTAAACAATATATGTTTGGGTAGTCTAAGTTCCAAACATTTTGTATTTTTGCATCCAAATTCAATAATGTTGTCTTCCAAAAAACAATATGTTATTATGTGAACATATAATATGTTTGGAAGCATTTTGCACCCAAAAATATTATATGCTTAAAAAAAACTCCCAAACAATATTGTGCTCAAAATTTTATTTATTTATTTATATATTTACAATCATAATGAATTATGAAAATAAACAGGTAATATAGGTGCTAACAACATTGGTTTTCGACCTGAATGCTCAAAATTTTGTTTCTGCCCAATTGTATATTCCCCCACACCTTTCTCACTTCCACGAGATTTTTTAGTTCTTAGCACCTTATTCTGTAATACAAACATTGTAGAAGAAATTATTCAATTGTATGATTTTTTTTATTTTAATTTTACCTTTTGCCGGACTGGGATTCGAACAGCGGACCACACAGTTTGTAAGGATCAAAGAAGTAGCTGATCAATTGCCCAAGGAAAAATAAAATGTTAATTTTGTAATAACAAGCAACAACCACCAACTTAATTCAATATCGCTCCCTGTTAAATAGCGCTCCAAGCTACTAAACACATATATGTTTATAGGCTATTTCTAAATTAATATATGTTTGCATCCAAGCATATTATATTTACAAACATTTTATGTCCCAAACATAATATGTTCTAACATATTAACATATATGTCCCAAACATGTTATGCTAGTTTATGAACATTATATGCTTGCACTCAAAAATATTGTGTTTAAAAATTTGTGTTCCAAACATATAATGTTTATAGCCAAACATATGAAAAACAGCCTTTTTCATCCGTGTAGAAATAAAATATTGACAAAATTTTCTATAGAAATGAAATTTTGACAAAATTTTCTATAGAAATAAGATGTTGACAAAATTTTCTATAGTTATAAAATTTTGATAATATTTTCACGAAATTTTCTATAGAAATAAAATTTTCACAAAATTTTCTAGAGAAAGAAAATTTTGATAGCATTTTCCATAAAAATAAAATTTTGACAAAATTTTCAATAGAAATAAAATGTTGGCATTATTTTCTATAGAAATAAAATTTTGACAAAATTTGCTCCAGAAATAAAATTTTTAGAAATTTTCTACAAGGAAAATAATTAGACAAAATGTTCTATAAAAATAAAATATTGACAAAATTTTCTATAGCAATAAAATTTTAATAAAATTTTCACAAAATTTTCTATAGAAATAAAATTTTGACAAAATTTTCT
Source organism: Haematobia irritans (assembly GCF_050003625.1). Taxonomy (NCBI): domain Eukaryota; kingdom Metazoa; phylum Arthropoda; class Insecta; order Diptera; family Muscidae; genus Haematobia; species Haematobia irritans. The sequence continues at coordinate 26,237,416 of NC_134400.1, forward strand.
GTAGAAATAACATTTTGACAAAATTTTATATAGAAATAACATTTTGCCAAATTTTTCTATAGAAATAAAATTTTTACAAAATTTTATATAGAAATAAAATTTTGACAAATTTTCTAGAGAAAGAAAATGTTGACAGCATTTTCTATAGAAATAAAATTTTGACAACATTTTCTCTAGAAATAAAATGTTGACAAAATTTTCTATAGAAATAAAATGTTGACAACATTTTCTATAGAAATGAAATTTTGACAAAATTTTCAATAGAAATAAAATTTTGATAAAATTTTCACAAAATTTTTTATAGAAATAAAATGTTGACAAAATTCCCTATTGAAATAAAATGTTGACAAAATTTTCTATAGTCATAAAATTTTGATAAAATTTTCACGAAATTTTCTATAGAAATAAAATTTTCACAAAATTTTCTAGAGAAAGAAATATTTGACAGCATTTTCCATAGAAATAAAATTTTGACAAAATTTTCAATAGAAATAAAATTTTGACATAATTTTCTATAGAAATAAAATTTTGACAAAACTTACTCCAGAAATAAAATTTTTAGAAATTTTTCTACAAAGAAAAATAATTAGACAAAATGTTCTATAGAAATAAAATTTTGACAAAATTTTCTATTGAAATAAAATGTTGACAAAATTTTCTATAGAAATACAATTTTGACAAAATTTACCCCAGAAATAAAATTTTTAGAAAATTTTCTGCAAAGAAAAATAATTAGACAAAATGTTTTATATAAATAAAATTTTGACAAATTTTCTATAGAAAGAAAATTTTGACAGCATTTCCTATAGAAATAAAATTTTGACAAAATTTTCTATGGAAATAAAATTTTGACATAATTTCCTATAGAAATAAAATGTTGACAAAATTTTCTGTGGAAATAAAATTTTGACAAAATTTTCTATAAAAATAAAATTTTGATAAAATTTTCTACAGAACCGGTTTTCAAATTTTTGTAAAATTGCCAAATTAAGGAAAATACTTCTGAGTATTTTAATAAACTGCAATGAAAATACTTCCAAGTAGGTGAAACGTACATTTCAATTAAAACAAATGTGTTCAACTCTTAATAAATGATAACATTTTTTTTGTTCGTTGATTTTTTGTGACCATAAAATTAGATTTTCCTTCCAAAATTACGTGTTTTTATGAAAACCGGTTATGTCGGTTTGTTGTTTCAAAACACCCTCCAACGGTTTTGAAAAAAATCAGGTTTTTTAAAACCGATAAAAATCGACTTTAAAAAACCCCGGTTTGGTAATCACTCTAGTTTCGACAGGACACCAATATCCTCTCTCAGCAATGCTGGTGATATTTCTGAGTGTTTCAAAGCTACTCTAAGTGGTTTCACCGCAATGTGAAACACCGTTCGGACTCGGAGGTTCCTTGCTCTTTACTCTGAAATCGTTGCTCCCATGCACAATTTTTAGTTTTAATCCACAGTTTTTCACTATTCCTGTTTGGTACGCTTTTCGATAGATTTTCCAACCATGTGGAAATCAGCGAACATCTTTCTTTCTGTGTTTGATAGATTACTCAACTTTTCCAGATTTCTAGACAAATATGACCAATTATCATCATTTTTTATTTTCACACCATACATATCTCAATTTGCTTTATATGTGTAGAAGATTACATTTCTATGGTACTATTACAACGTGTTCCTGATGTTTAACGACAATCAAAATGGTAAAAAAATAACCTGCATACATTTAGGTGTTAGTCCCAGTGGAAGGTAATGTGCCACCCTGTCAATTTCTGATAGCATATTCCAACCAAACATAAAAGCCATGAATTGTTAAAGGAAATTGCCAATAATATACGCAAAGCTATGAATCGATATATGAATGATCCAAGGAATGATGGCAATGACGTTCGACTAAACATTAACAAAATACAGCCTAGACATATACACCACCGCAACAAGCAGGAAGTTTATATCGTTTGCGAACTCTCTCCACCACCATCCAAACAAAAAGAAATATAATTCACGCAATTTTGGCATCAATGTCAGATGATGGAAGCGGCCTCACTTGAGGTCGAAGAGCAAAATACTACATACAACATCGAACACGTCAGTTCACAGAACATTTATACATCCAAAAAGTGGAACTTTAGACACTCGAAAAATTCTCTTCGTCGGTTTGGCGGTCGTTTTTATTCACGGGATTATTTGAATCGCCTACTTCAAATCAAGTATTAGTAGAATTTATATGTCCATAAACAAAACAACTTATTGACAGTTTATCGAAGGAATTTATACTGGAAAAGTATGTTTAAAGTTTACTTTAATTTGTATACCCTTCACCACTACTGTAGTACAGGGTATAATGAGTTTGTGCATTTGTTTGTAACGCCAAGAAGGAAAAGTCAGAGATCCATCGTTTAGTATACCGATCGTCTTAGAATTGAATTCTGAGTCGATTTAGCTACACGCAGAGAAGGAATATGATCACCTCAAACATGTTTCAAGAGCAAAATGTTATTTTTGTATGGTGACCATGTAACATGTTTGTCACTAAAATATTATTTTCTCGTCAAATATAACCTGCTTGCCGAAATCAGATATATGATTTCCGAGAAAATAACATGGTTGCGAAAACCATGTTACATGGTCACCACCCAAAAATAACATTTTGCTCTTAAAACATGTTTGAGGTGATCATATTCCTTCTCTGGGTGTATGTCCGTCTGTCTGTCTATCTGTATGTCTGTCTGTCTGTCCGTCTGTCTGTCTGTTCATGTATTTTTGTGTGCAAAGTACAGGTCGCAATTTAAGTCCGATCGTCTTCGAATTTAGCAAATGGTCCTTTTTCTTGACAAAGACAATTGCTATTGAATTTGGAAAAAATCGGTTCAGATTTAGATATAGCTGCCATATATATTTATCAGTCATGTGGTCATAATTGGCGTGTTTATCAACCGATCTTCTTCAAATTCCGTACATTCGAATATTTTATGAGTCTCGAAATACTTGCAAAATATCAGCCATCGGTTCAGATTTAGATATAGCTACCATATATATCTTTCGCCCGATGTAAACAGATATGACCACAGAGTGCAAAGTGTAACATCGATTTACGTGAAATTTTTCACAAGGAATAGAATTGACATTCTAGCATTGCATGTTAAGTTTTGTTGAAATCGGTTCAGATTTAGATATAGGTTCCATATATATCTTTTTTTCCGATTTAGACTCATATGACCATAGAGGCCAAAGGTTTATTCCGATTTATGTGAGGCTATGCAGTAAAATTAATATTATAGCTATCCATGCCAAATTTAGTTAAAATCAGTTCAGATTTAGATATAGCTCCAATATATATCCTTCGCCCTATATGGATTTAATTGGCCCTGGAGGCCAGAATTTTGCCTTTATTTCCTTCAAATTTGCCACGAAGAGTACAATGGATGGGTTGAAATCGGTCCAGATTTAGATATAGCTCCTATATACGTGTTTCGTCCGATTTAGATTCATATAACAACCGGAGACCAAATTTTTATTTCGATTTACTTGAAATTTTTCCATGAAAGTAGAATTAAAATTTTAGCTTTGTGTACCAAATTTAGTTCAAATTGGTATAGATGTGGACATAGCTCCCATATATATACGACTGATTTGGTAAATAGGATAGATAATTTCATATTTTACTGCAATTCGTTTTATTTCACACAGAAGAAAAATTTAACATTCTATTTAACTGTTTCGAATTTTATCCAGATTTAGATAAAGCGACATATATTCTTCTGATTTTAGCAAAATTGGAACCAACGTCAGCGAAGATGTCCCCATACTTTCCACAGAAAATTTAGATGAGGTTCCGGCTGTGTAAACGTCGCTCGATGTGGCCAAATATTGTCACAAACCCGATATCTTACCACATATCTTGCTGAAATCTAGCCAATATCCTTGTGAACTCACCACTGCTAAGGAGCAAAAATAAAAATGCCTCAAATTGTCCTATACCTCCAATACATGGGTATCGTCGGATATAAATGTACTTTTGTGCCTTAATATGGCTTTAGCTTTATATTTCCCATTTTTATTTTTACTTAATTGTGTCTCGTTTCGGGGCGTTAGCCAATTTAAATTTAAAGTCTAGAGATTTTGTAGAAATTTAAAAATGTTTCTCCAAATCGGTTATGATTTGAATATTTGTATATGGAAATCTTATCCTTTATATAACTCCCAACAAACTTGAAGGAGTTGAGATGGTTTCAAAAATGTTGGTGATATGAAAGATTGAGATGGTATCACAAATAGTGGTGAAGGGTATAATATAGTCGGCCCCGCCCGACTTTAGACTTTACTAACTTTTTTATTATATGGGGGATATATTTTAGACCTTTGTTAAATTTGTATATCAAACATAATTTTCACAAGCTAAAACAAAAATAAATCCGACCAAGTGAAATACATAAATACTGCGACAATCTTCTCACAATCTTGGACAATACCTTATGTTTAATAAAATCCTACAAAATTGCTCTTATTTTAATTCAATTGTTTTTTTTTTTTTGCCAATTTAGTTTGGTAAAAACTATGTACGCCTAAAAGTATGCAAATATTTCAATGGAATTTTTTTTAATATTAAATAGGTTTACAAAGTCAATTACAAAAGGCAACTTTTTATACCCTCCATATATTAACTTTGCCATTCCGTTTGTAACACATCGAAATATTGCTCTAAGACCCCATAAAGTATATACAGTTTGTCAAGAAAGTGTTTTGACAATGGGATAAAAATTATGTTTTGTTCCAAAATTAAATATAATGAAATTTTAAAAAAAAAATTTATTATGTATTTTGGAAAGTATACATACGTACACAGAATTAAAAATTTAATAAAATATTTAATATTTCAATTATTTCTAGAAGTTGAAATAGTTGGCAATGTCAAAAGACTTTCTTGACAGACTGTATATTCTGGGCCGTGGTGAAATTCTGAGTCGATCTAAGCATCTCCGTCCGACCCTCTTTTGAAATAACGCTAACTTCCGAACGAAACAAGCTATCGACTTCAAAATTGGCACCAGTAGTTGTTATTGATGTAGGACGTATTGCAAATGGGCCATATCGGTCCACTTTTACGTATAGCCCCCATATAAACGGGCCCTCAGATTTGGCTTGCTGAGCCTCTAAGAAAAGCATATTTCATCCGATCTGGCTGAAATTTGGTACATGGTTTTGGTATATGGTATCTAACAACCATACAAAAATTGGTCCACATCGGTCCATAATTATATATAGCCCCCATATACACCGATACCCAGATTTGACCTCCGGAGCCTCTTGGAGGAGCAAAATTCATCCAATCCTGTTGAAATGTGGAACGTGGTGTTAGTATATGGTCTCTAACATCCATGAATATTTGTCCACATCGATTCATAATTATATATAGCCCCCATATAAATCGATCCCCAGATTTGGCTTGCGGAGCCTCAAAGAGAAGCAAATTTCATCCGATCTTGCTGAAATTTAGTATATGGTCTCTAAGAACCATACAAAAATTGGTCCATATCGGTCTATAATTATATATAGCCACCATATAAACCGATCCCCAGATTTGAAGTCCGGAGCCTCTTGGAGGAGCAAAATTCATCCGATCCGGTTCAAATTTGGAACGTGGTGTTAGTATATGGCCGCTTACAGCCATACCAAAATTAGTCCATATCGGTCTATAGTTATATATAGCCGATCTCCAATCACACAAAAATTGGTCCATATCGGTTCATAATCACGGTTGCCACTCGAGCCAAATATAATCTACCAAAATTTTATTTCTATAGAAACTTTTGTCAAAATTTTATTTCCATAGAAAATTGTGTCAAAATTTTATTTCTATAGAAAAGTTTATTAAAATTGTATTTCTTTAAAAAAATTTGTTAAAATTTTATTTCTATAGAAAATTTTGTCAAACTGAAGTATATACGTATGGACTTACTTACCATTTAGAAGACGGTGGTAGGAGTTTTTAAGATACCGCAATTCAAGTAATTCGATTGTGGATGGCAGTGTTTAGAAGAAGTTTCTATGCAATCCATGGTGGAGGGTAAATAAGCTTCGTCCTGGCTGAACTTACGACCGTATATACTTGTTATATAGTAATTAATCCATTATTTGTATAATAGACTAAGCATCTATTTTTGTTTTTTATACCCTAAACCACATAGTGGACAGGGTATAATAAGTTTGATCGGCCAAAAAATGTGCCTACCAGAAATATTGATTTTAGACCCCATAAAATATATACCGATCGACTCAGAATCACCTCCTGAGTCGATCTAGCGCTTGGTGTCCGTCCGTCCGTCCGTCCGTCTGTCCATGTATTTGTTGTTCACAGGATTCCGGTCGCAATTATTAACCGATTTTGATGAAATTTGGTACAGGGAGTTTTTTGGGCACAAGGGCGAACGCTATTGAATTTGGAAGAAATCGGATCAAATTTAGATATAGCTCCCATATATATGTATCGCCCGATTTCGACAAATGGGGCCACGTTGCGCGTTTTTTCAAACGGATCATCACCAAATTTGGCAAAAGGTAATCTTTTCCATCGCCCTTCAAGTCTGCAAAATTTCATCCAAATCGGTTCAGATTTAGATATAGCTCTCATATATATGTATCGCCCGATTTTCCCAAATTTGGCCACAAAACCTTTATTTATCAACCGATCTTACTCAAAGTTGGCTAAATATAATCTTCTATAGCACTAACTATATGTGCAAAAAATCTTCTAAATCGGTTCAGATTTAGCTATATCTCCCATATGTACCGCCCGATTTAGCTATATCTCCCATATGTACCGGCCGATTTTTCTAAACTTGGCCATAAAACCCTTATTTATCAACCGATCTTACCCAAATTTGGCTAAATGTAGTCTTCTATAGCACTTACTATATGTGCAAAAAAATCATCGAAATCGGTTCAGATTTAGATATAGCTCCCATATATATGTACCGCCCGATTTTCCTAAATTTGGCCATAAAACCCTTATTTATCAACCGATCTTACCCAAATTTGGCTAAATGTAGTCTTCTATAGCACTAACTATATGTGCAACAAAATCATCGAAATCGGTTCAGATTTAGATATAGCTCCCATATATATGTATAGCCCGATTTTCCCAAATTTGGCCATAGAACCCTTATTTATTAACCGATCTTACTAAAAGTTGGCAAGATCCAGTCCTCTATAGTACTAACTATATGTGCAAAATTTCATCGAAATCGGTTCAAATTTAAATATAGCTCACATATATGTATCGCCCGATTTTGAAAAATGCGCCCTTATAACCTTATATTTGACCATACAGGCCTCATTTCGTAACTGATCTTACTTAAATCTTGCACAAGGTAACCTTTTGTTGTATTAATCAAACCCGCAAAATATTATGCAAATTGGTTCAGATTTAGATATAGCTTCCATATATATACATCGCTCGATTTTCCCAAATTTGGCCATAGTACTCTTATTTATTAACCAATGTTACTCAAATTTCAAATTTTGATGTACTAGCCGATCGTACTTATACGTACTTGTAGCTCTTACATAACAATATTACTCGATTTTTACAGATTTGTATTTATTACCCACACTAATTTAACGATTTTCTCTTTTTTAGTAATGGGCTCAATATTAGTGGCATACTAACTCCGTAGGCGCAATATCAACACAGACAGTGTTGCTAGAAGTAGGGGAAATTCCCTATATGTAGGGTTTTCTAATATTTAGCGTCTTGTAGGGACGTAGGGCCACAATGTAAGACATTTTCACTCAACACAATTTGTAATAATTTTTACATTTTGGTGGCTCTAGAGGAGGAAATTAGAAGCCGGCAAGGCTTGATCTTTAACAATGTGTGGTAAACTTTATTCCTGTAGAAAATTTTGTCAACATTTTATTTCTATAGAACATTTTGTCAAAATTGTATTTCTATAGAATTTTTTTTTCAAAATATTATTTCTATAAAAAATTTTCTCAAAATTTTATTTCTGTGGAATTTTTTCTCAAAATTTTATTTCTATAGAATTTATTGTCAAAATTTTATTTCTATAGAAAAATTTCTCACAAAAATTTGTTTATAGAAACTTTTTCCAAAATTTTATTTTTATTTAACAAAACAGATTACTAATTTGGGTAGAATTCTACCAACTGTGGCAACCGTGGTGGTAATACAAATTTATATTCTAAGTTATACACGTTGCATATTCATGTTTTAAGATAATAAAGTACTTAGAACCATTTTTGTTTTGTAAAATTTTTTAAATTTAACGAAAAATATAGTAGGGAAAATTGTTTGGTAGGGAACCTTTTTTGTCCTTGTAGGGTAAACCGAACATTTTCCCTGGCAACATTGACTATGAGCTATAGTCAGATTGACACAAAGCACCCATAGACATGTACCCCTTAATTTTCTTAAATATGCAACTGCGGTTTATCTCCCAGACCTATATGTTACCCCACAAATGCTTATGATTACTAATTCTGTAATGGCGGTTTAGGGTATGATATAGTCGGCCCCGCCCGACTTTCTACTTTACTTACTTGTTTTTTTTTTTTTTATAATTGAAGGCTATGGATTGATTCGTACAAAGAGACAGAAGGACATCATATTACAGCAATTTCTCCTATTTGTTTGTTTTGTCATTCTATTAATATCGAAATCGAATTACAAGTTTCAACATTTTTAAACATCTATCTAAAATTAAGGAACCGATAAATAATATGAAATTAAAATGTGTCCGATTAATAATTCATTTAGTAATGGCAGCCTGAAAATATGCAATTATGTCTTTGTAGAAGAACTAAGAAAACCGCACGTTTTCGTATAAAAGAGCTAAGATATTTCCTCGAGTGTTGTGGCAAAGCGCATAAATGGCAATGGTACCAAAAATATCCTTGTATAAGAAATTTTTTCATGACAAACCTTAAGGGAATTCATAAAATATTTCCGCTTAAAGTGTATGTGGCACAGATAACATAAACATATGAACGAATGCGAATGAATGGACGGATAGGTGATATATTCATTTCATATTTACACGAAATACAATTGAAGTTAACAGTAAAAATTGATAGGTAACATAGATATTTACTTCGTGTGATTTATGGGAACATTTCCTAACGATCGACATAGAAACTTAGAACTGAAAACTTTCACTCTTAAATTTCCATTTCATTGCCTTAATGAAACTCGAAAATTTTCTATAAACGTTATGCCTCTAATAGGAATATTTCGCTCTTTTACCTCCATGCTATTTCATCTACAAATTTGCCTCTTTAGCAATATTTTCCCAAACACGATTTCCTCCTTTACGCTCAATACTGAAAAGTGTATAATATTGAAAGTTTTTGTGCTCTTGTAGCAAGTGACATCGATTCGCATTAATGAGAAGACATATAGACAAATAATGTCAACATCATTGTTGACAAACCCAGACGAAGCTTTAATCTTATTCTCACTAATATCTACGTCATTTTTTGAAAAATTTCCATTCAATTAGAGCCATATGCAACTCTCTGTGTTATCAATTTCACTGACATGGCACAAATCTATGCAACAATTTAATAAATTTAAAAAAATCAAAAGCATACTTTGAGAGTGTATGATTATAAAGAACAAGAAGAGAAGAATTTGGAGTATATTTTAAGGCGTAGTTTTTTAGTTAAGATATCGTATATAATAAAAATATAAAATAAATAAGTGTCTGCATTAAAAGGATTCATTTGGCACAATAAAAGTGTGTTAAGTTATTATACTCCTCGAAATACAATAAAATGCCTATTATACCTAGGTCTTTAACAACTTAATGTAATAACCTCTGCCTACTTTTAGGCATTTAAAAATGAATAGTGGCCCATGTCTAGGTCTCACGTTCAATACCTATCAAAAGGCTTTGTTCAAGTTATTGAATGCTAACGAACACATTTAGGCGTCGATAGAAAACAAATACTTTAAATGGCATTGTTCCTCAACAGATTTTTCCTAAAACGGCAAACTTCCCTCAGTCAATGAAATGGAAGAATGGAAATTGAGAATACAGTTCTAAGAAAACATTAGCAACATGCAACAATAATATTTGTCGTGTTTTCATTAGAACGATTGTATGTCTAAAAATCTCTAATTTAGGTAGCTGAGCAGTTTCAGACAGATTCAGATTCATAGATTATTTACGGCAAACACGCTTTTGGATTCTTAGTCGGGTGTTCTTGGTAGTAGTATTTATAAAAAAAAATTATGTTTAGTAAGTTAATAAATTCATTGATGGTAAGTCATTATTTTTTAACGTACGGTATATGGTGACATAAAATCTTTTGGTAATAAGTCGACTACACACAAAAATTCTTTTTCGGATTCAACCACGAAATTAATTGATTCAATTAATATTTTAATTGAAAAGTCTTCAATCACAGAAATGATAGTGTCAATTAAAAAATTAATTGATTAATTTTTGTGATGATTTTTGTTATACCCTCCACCATAGAATAGGGGTATATTAACTTTGTCATTCCGTTTGTAACACATCGAAATAAAGTATATATATATATATATATATATATATATATATTCTGGGTCGTGGTGAAATTCTGAGTCGATCTGAGCATGGCCGTCCGTCTGTTGAAATCACGCTAACTTCTGAACGAAACAAGCAATCGACTTGAAACTTGGCATAAGTAGTTGTTATTGATGTAGGTCGGATGGTATTACAAATGGACCATATTGGTCCACTTTTACGTATAGCCCCCATATAAACGGACCCTCAAATTTGGCTTGCACACCCTCTAAGAGAAGCAAATTTCTTCCGATCCGGCTGAAAATTGGTACATGGTGTCAGCATATGATCTCTAACAACCATGCAAAAATTGGTCCACATCGGTCCATAATTATATATAGCCCCCATATAAACCGATCCTCCGATTTGGCTTGCGGAGCTTCTAAGAGAAGCAAATTTCATCCGATCCGGCTGGTACATGGTGTAAGTATATGGTCTCTAACAACTATGCAAAAATTGGCCACATCGGTCAATAATTATATATGGCCGCCATATAAACCAATCCCCCGATTTGGCTTGCGGACCCTCTAAGAGAAGCAAATTTCATCCGATACGGCTGACATCTGGTACATGGTGTTAGTATATGGTCTCTAATTACCATGCAAAAAATTGTCCATATCGGCCCATAATTATATATAGCCCCCATATAAACCGATCAGCAGATTTGACCTCCGGAGCCTCTTGGAAGACCAAAAATCATCTGATTCAGTTGAAATTTGGTACGTGGTGTTAATATATGGCCTCAAACACCCATGCAAAAATTGGTCGAAATCGGTCCATAATTATATATAGCCCCCATATAAACCGATCCCCAGATTTAACCTCCGGAGCCCCTTGGAAGAGCAAAATTCATCCGATTCGCTTGAAATTTGGTACGTGATGTTAGTATATGTTATCCAACAACCATGCAGGAATTGCTTCATATCAGTCCATAATTATATATAGCCCCCATATAAACCGATCACCAGATTTGATCTCCGGTGTCTTTTGGAGAAGCAAAATTCATCCGATCTGGTTGAAATTTGGTACGTGGTGGTAGTATATGATATTTAACAGCCATGCCAAAAGTGGTTCATATCAGTTCATAATCATATATAGCCCCGACATAAACCGATCCCGAGATTTAGTTTTGGAACCTCTTGGAGGAGCAAATTTCATCCGAGTCAGTTGAAATTTGGTACATTGTGCTAGTATATGGCCGATAACAACCATGCATAACTCGGTCCATATCGGTCTATAGTTATATATAGTCCTCAGATAAATCGATCCCCAATCACAAAAAATTGGTCCATATCAAGTTCATAATTGAAAATAGCCCCCATATAAGCGACACCCATTTTTCAATTCTGGCTCTCTACCACGTATGGACTAACTCACAATTTAGAAAACGATGTTAAGAAGTTTTAAGAAACCTTGTAAGTGTGCAAGAAAATTATAAAATAATGTCTTGATTTGAAATCTTAAATCCGTAGATTTTTACCCGTGAAGTAAAATCTGGAAATTTTACATTGAGTTTCAAGCAATTTTCATGATCAATGTGCCTTCTATACCTCCAAGAAGGGAAAGCGGTCTATATGGGGGCCTTACCAAATGGACCGATTAAAACTAAATCCGATACCCGTTTTTGTGATCCTAATATACCAGAATATTTACAATTTCAGACAAATTGGATGAAAACTACGGTTTCTATAAGCACAAGTAGTAAAATCTGGAAATCGGTCTATATGGGGGCTATACCAAAACATGGACCGATACTCACCATTTTTGGCACACCTCTTTGTGGTTCTAAAATACCTCTGGATTTCCAATTTCAGTTAAATTGGATAAAAACTGCAGATTCTAGAAGCCCAAGAAGTAAAATCGGGAGATCGGTCTATATGGGGACTATACCAAAGCATGGGGCGATACTCACAATTTCTGGCACACCTCTTTGTGTCTAAAATACCTCTAGGTTTCCAATTTCAGTTAAATATTATAAAAACTGCGGATTCTAGAAGCCCACGAAGTAAAATCGGGAGATCAGTCAATATGGGGGCTATACCAAAGCATGGGTCGATACTCACAATTTTTGGCACACCTCTTTATGGTCCGAAAATAACTCTAGATTTCCAATTTCAGGCAAATTGGATAAAAACTACGGTTTCTATAAGCCCAAGAAGTAAAATCGGAAGATCGGTCTACATGGGGGCTATACCAAAACATAGGCCAATACTCACCAATTTTGGCACAACTCTTTATGGTCCTTAAATACCTCTAGATTTCTAATTTCAGGCAAATTGGATAGAAACTACGGTTTCTATAAGCCCAAGAAGTAAAATCGGAAGATCGGTCTATATGGGGGCTATACCAAAACATGGACCGATACTCACCATTTTTGGCACAACTCTTTATGGTCCTTAAATACCTCTAGATTTCTAATTTCAGGAAAATTGGAAAAAACTATGACTTCTATAAGCCCAAGACCCCAACTCGGAAGGTTGGCTTATATGGGGGCTATACCAAAACATAGGCCAATACTCACCATTTTTGGCACAACTCTTTATGGTCTTAAAATACCTCTAGATTTCTAATTTCAGGCAAATTGGATAAAAACTACGGTTTCTATAAGCCCAAGAAGTAAAATCGGAAGATCGGTCTATATGGGGGCTATACCAAAATATGGACCGATACTCACCATTTTTGGCACAACTCTTTATGGTCCTAAAATACCTCTAGATTTCTAATTTCAGGCAAATTGGATAAAAACTACGATTTCTTTAAGCCCAAGACCCCAAATCGGGAGTTCGGTTTATATGGAGACTATATCGAAACCTGGACCGATATAGCCCATCTTCGAACTTGACCTGCCTGCAGACAAAAGACGAGTTTGTGCAAAATTTCAGCACGATTGCTTCATTATTGAAGACTGTAGCGTGATTACAACAGCCAGATAGACAGACGGACATGGTTAATTCGTCTTAGAATTTCTCCCTGATCAAGAATATATATACTTTATATAGTCGGAAATCGATATTTCGATGTGTTACAAACGGAATGACAAACTTATTATACCCCCATCACCATTCTATGGTGGTGGGTATAAAAATACCGAATTTTCGGAAAAGGTACCTACATTCTTTCTGTCGAAACATTTTTTTAAAAGTCGATCTTTTCGAAAAGATTTCACAATCCTACCGGTAAACAGCTTAGAAATATCAAATTGCAAAAAAATTACGCTTTTTTTAACATATGTCCCCACTTTGGGGATCTTTGATACGAATTTCGGGAATGGTGTATTCAGCAAGTTTTCTTGATGTTTCCTGTAAAAAAAAATAAATAAAATATTATCTTAATATTTTTATCTGTTCAAAAATAACAGATCTATATAATACCATTGTGCATCGTCAGATAAACCCAGAATTTCACCACCACCCTGAATATTTATAATTTATGGGGTCTGAAACCAATATTGCGATGTGTGTATCCTAAGTTGTAGGGTATAAAAATCGTAGACAATTGACTTATCCCAACTTGGCACGCTCTTTAAAGGAATATTTAAAGCGGAAAGAAAACACAACCCTATTTATCAGGGCTGTGGAGCCGGAGTCGGAGTCTTGGAGTCGGAGTCTGAAGATTTTGCTGGAGTCGGAGTCGGAGACGTAAAAATTTTGCTCGACTCCGACTCCGGCTAAACCAAATTTTTTAAAACACTTCACATTTTTGTAACTAATCAAGTTTTTACGCAAATTAGTTTCCATTGCGTTATTCATTCGATCAATGTACAGCATAATTGTAAAGGAAAATCAACTTCCAATTAAGGCTATCTTTTGATGTTTCCTAGAATGTTAGACTAGCAGATGAGCTGGATCGATCCATTTTAATACCCGAAATATACATATGTGGAATATTGACAGATGGCCATATACATATGTGGAATATTGGAAGAAAATTTTTTCAAAGTTGCTTTTTATAGAAAATTTTGTCACAATGTTATTTCTATAAAAAGTTTTGTCAAAATTTTATTTCTATAGCAAATTTTGTCAAAATTTTATTTCTATAAAAAATTTATTCAAAATTTTTTTACTATAGAAATATTTTTTTCTATAGAAAATTTAGTCAAAATTTTATTTCTATAGAAAATTGAGTCAAAAATTTGTTTCTATAGAATATTTTGCAAAATTTTATTTCTATAGAAAATTTTGCAAAAGTTTGTTTGTTACACAATTTTTTTTCTATTGATATTTTATTTCTATAAAAATTTAAGTCAAAATTTTATTTCTATAGAAAATTTTGCCAAAATTTTATAGCAATAGATTGTTTATTAGAAAATTTGGTCAAAATTTTATTTCTATAGAAAATTTTGCAAAAATTTTATAGTAATAAATTTTTTTATTAGATAATTTTGTCAAAATTTAATTTCTATAGAAAATTTAGTCAAAATTTTGTTTCTGTAGAATATTTTGCAGAATTCTATTTACTACACAAAATTTTTTCTAAAATTGTATTTTTATTGATAATTTTTTCAAAATTTTATTTCTATAGGAAAAAATTGTCAAATTTTATTTCTATAGCGAATTTTCTCAAAAATTTTTTTCTTACTGATGCTCACTGCTATAAAAAATGTATTCGAAATTTTATTACTATAGAAATATATTTTTCTATATAAAATTTTGTCAAAATTTTATTTCTATAGAAAATTTAGTCAAAATTTTGTTTCTATAGAATATGTTTTTTTGCAAAATTTTATTTCTATAGAAAATTTTGCAAAATTTTATTTGCTACACATTTTTTTTAATTGTATTTCTATTGGTAACGTTTTCAAACTTTTATTTCTATAAAAAATTTTTGCCAAATTTTATTTCTATAAATATTTTATTCAAAATTTTATTTCTATATATTTGGTCAAAATTTGATTTCTATAAAAAATTTTTTTACTTCTATAGAAAATTTAATGAAAATTTTGTTTCTGTAGAAAATTTTGCAAAATTTTATTTACTAGACAAAAATTTTTCCAAAATTGTATGCTCACTGCTAAGTCGAAAACTTGTAGAAATGACTCAAATTTTCAAATTTTTCATTGAATGAATCATAAATGCATTTTTGCGAAATTGTCTAAACAATTATAAATATTTCCCAAATACTGCCCGAGATTTTGTAGAAGTCTGATTTGAGATTTTATCAAAATGTAGATCTAAATACAAAGTTGAGCAGAGTATATTATAATCGTCCCGCCCGACTTTAGACTTTCCTTGCATTTTTATTTTTTTTTTTTTTTGTTAAAATTGTGTTACGTCCCATAACGTTAGATTTAAATTTAAAGTACATAGATTTTGTAGAAGTATATACAATTTTGTCTAAATCGATTCAGATTCAAATTCATGCATATGGGAATATAAATCTTTATATAGCTCGCAACAAATTTAAAGAATTTGAGATAGTATCAATAATTTTGGTCCACAAATACATATACTGTTGGTATCTTCTCATATTATGATGGGTATTTATATCATTATTTTATTTATTAAACATTGCCCTAAATTTGAAATATAGAGTTTAATTGGCATCTAATGTGAAATTAAGACCTTTTTTTTTGCACACATAAATAAATACGATACTTTATATCGATCCACTTACGGTACCCCCACAATAGAACTGCAAATTAGTGGTATTAAAATGAGTTTTAGTTATATTACCCGGAGTCGACTCCGGAGTCGGAGTCGAGCTGATGAAAAATGCTGGCGTCGGAGTCGAGCAAAATTGGCTCGGCTCCACAGCCCTGCTATTTATTGAAGCAAATTATGAAAGGTTTGTTAAATCCTTGAACCATCGATCCCACATTCTATGAAAATACAATGAAATCAAAATCACAATCGATTACGGCACAATGATGTGCCATTTGAAGAGCAGTTAAAGCTGTTGAATAATAATCACATACTTGTCTTATTATTGTTGAAAGAACGTATGGGAAATGAGACTGGGCTTATATCAAGAAAGCATTTAAATAAATCGTGTTATACATTGCTATCTACTTAAGTAGGTTATTCCAAAGCTTATGAAGGATTAAGTATGATTTATTGGAAAATGCAATAAATATGTGGGAGAGCATTATAATAAAGCGAAATTGTCATATTAATTGCATAAAAAATCAGAATAGCTTCTCTTTATGAAATACATGCTCTCAAAACAAATTGCATACTTTTAGGAGGGAGTATTTCTAATCTATACACCATCTACAATCATTTTTTTTTACACAATTAAAAGATTGTTGTTGTTGCTAAAATAAACTTGTTATTATTTCATGTCTCTGCACTTTATTCTAATCACTTTTCCGTTTTTTGACAATTTTTTCCCTACATTGTTTCTGTCTCACTATGGCCTGTGCTTTAAACTCACCTCTACTTGTCTGTCCATCCCAGTTGGTTACACTACATCGGATGTCATCTATCGTTGGAACAATGAAAGACCGGCAGTAGCCATTGCTGAGGATATGAAATTGTCACAATTCGATTTGGTTGATTGTCCGGCGGGTAATTTAACCGATGTTGTCTACAAAGCTTCCTCGCCCTATGACCGTTATGTAAAAGACATGGGCACCATTTCGCCAGACCAAAATGGTAATTTTCAGCAACAGAATGAACGACATTACAATATCGATTATGACAGTAAATACAACAAAACCATAACGAAATTGGGTGGTCCCGTAATAAAAAATCAGCATATACGTGGTACAGGTATTCAACTGGATAGAGGCATAATGGGGGCAGGTGGAGGATCTGGCGGTGGTCGTATACAATTTGAATCGGATCAATCATGTAAGTTGAAGTTAGAAAATAAGTTTGTAATATGGACCATTTTGATAGCCCTCGATCATAAGATGGGATGTGTACTAACTTTCTTTTTTCAAACTGTATCTCTATTCATTCGAATATTAGCGTGAGTTCAACAGACGGACTGGTTAACATGGCTACATGAAATATTTTCGATGAAATTTTGATGAATCAGCCCTTTCATCTCATCGGTTCTTTCGTGTGCCCACCTGTTAATGTCGCGTTAATAATCTAACAATTAGAGTTACCCGTTTGAAACTGACACTGGTAGAAAAAATTTAGTAATATCAACGAAATATCATAAAAATAAAAATAAAAAAATTAAAGCAATGAAAAGCAATGAAAATTTTCGTTATTATAATGAATTTTCTGTTTATTAAGGTAATATTTAACACCCTAAACGAACATGTTCATTGTGTCAATGAAAATTGTTCGTTATGTCAATGAAAAACCTATATTGGCTTAAGTTTAAAGAAAGTTTCTCTATGTGTAGAGCAAAAAGATACGTGAACGTCGATTTTAGTCATTGTAAACCCTAGCTCGGACACTATTTACAAATGTAAATATTTCGTAATATAGAGGCAATGTCGAAAAAAACTGGTGGCAGAACTAGGGTTAAAAATAGCTTAGTCGATTTTGGTCAATATCAAAAGTCGACATAGAACACAGAATAAAAATTCTGATCCAATCACGAACTAATTGATTAATAATTAAACTTCTTCAATTACGAAAATGAAAGTATCGATCACAGAAAGAAAAAATATACTTAATTAAAAAATCTTTTGATTTTTCGACACTTTCAATTAATAATTGGTAGAAAAAAAACTTAATTGGTTTGGTCGAAAAACTCAATTAATTTTTATACCCTCCACCATAGGAGGAGGGTATATTAACTTTGTCATTCCGTTTGTAACACATCGAAATATTGCTCGACCCCATAAAGTATATATATTCTGGGTCGTGGTGAAATTCTGAGTATGTCCGTCTGTCCGTCTGTTGAAATCACGCTAACTTCGGAACGAAACAAGCTTGAAACTTGGCACAAGTAGTTGTTATTGATGTAGGTCGGATGGTATTGCAAATGGGCCATATCGGTCCCCTTTATGATAGCCCCCATATAAACGGACCCCCAAATTTGGCTTGCGAGGCCTCTAAGAGCAGCAAATTTCATCCGATCCGGCTGAAATTTGGTACATGGTGTTAGTATATGGTCTCTAACAACCATGCAAAAATTGGTTCACATCGGTCCATAATTATATATAGCCCACATATAAACCGATCCCCCGATTTGGCTTGCGGAGCGTCTAAGAGAAGCAAATTTCATCCGATCCGGCTGAAATTTGGTACAAGGTGTTAGTATATGGTCTCTAACAACCATGCAAAAATTGGTCCATATCGGTCCATAATTATATATAGCCCCCATATAAACCGATCCCCCGATTTGACCTCCGGAGCCTCTTAGAAGACCAAAATTCATCTGATTCAGTTGAAATTTGGCACGTGATGTTAATATATTGCCTCAAACACCCATGCAAAAATTGGTTGATATCGATCCATAATTATATATAGGCCCCATATAAACCGATCCCCAGATTTGACCTCCGGAGAACCTTGAAAGAGCAAAATTCTTCCCATTCGGTTGAAATTTGGTACGTGATGTTAGTATAGGGTATCCAACAACCATGCAGGAATTGGTTCCTATCAGTCCATAATAATATATAGCTGCCATATCCCCAGATTTGCCCTCCGGTGCCTTTTGGAGAAGCAAAATTCATCCGATCTGGTTGAAATTTGAAATTTGTGGATGACAGTCTTTCGTAGAAGTTTCTACGCAATCCATGGTGGAGGGTACATAAGATTCGGCCTGGCCGAACTTACGACCTGTTTTAATTAAGCCAATCAATTATTTATTGTGTTATTGTTGATTTATTTATAATTATTATTTGTAATGTTATAGTTATTATTATTTTAATTTTATATGAGTTTATACCTTCTTATGAATTTTCCGATAATAATTATAGTTGAGTTTTTCTTTAGATTTGATGAACCAATAATTACTTCCAAAAAAATTCAATTATAAAGGGTGATTTGTTAAGAGCTTGATAACTTTTTTTAAAAAAAAAACGCATAAAATTTGCAAAATCTCATCGGTTCTTTATTTGAAACGTTAGATTGGTCCATGACATTTACTTTTTGAAGATAATTTCATTTAAATGTTGACCGCGGCTGCGTCTTAGGTGGTCCATTCGGAAAGTCCAATTTTGGGCAACTTTTTCGAGCATTTCGGCCGGAATAGCCCGAATTTCTTCGGAAATGTTGTCTTCCAAAGCTGGAATAGTTGCTGGCTTATTTCTGTAGACTTTAGACTTGACGTAGCCCCACAAAAAATAGTCTAAAGGCGTCAAATCGCATGATCTTGGTGGCCAACTTACCGGTCCATTTCTTGAGATGAATTGTTCTCCGAAGTTTTCCCTCAAAATGGCCATAGAATCGCGAGCTGTGTGGCATGTAGCGCCATCTTGTTGAAACCACATGTCAACCAAGTTCAGTTCTTCCATTTTTGGCAACAAAAAGTTTGTTAGCATCGAACGATAGCGATCGCCATTCACCGTAACGTTGCGTCCAACAGCATCTTTGAAAAAATACGGTCCAATGATTCCACCAGCGTACAAACCACACCAAACAGTGCATTTTTCGGGATGCATGGGCAGTTCTTGAACGGCTTCTGGTTGCTCTTCACTCCAAATGCGGCAATTTTGCTTATTTACGTAGCCATTCAACCAGAAATGAGCCTCATCGCTGAACAAAATTTGTCGATAAAAAAGCGGATTTTCTGCCACTGATTTTGGTAATAAAATTCAATGATTTGCAAGCGTTGCTCGTTAGTAAGTCTATTCATGATGAAATGTCAAAGCATACTGAGCATCTTTCTCTTTGACACCATGTCTGAAATCCCACGTGATCTGTCAAATACTAATGCATGAAAATCCTAACCTCAAAAGAATCACCCTTTCCAATTAATTTTTTAATGGAAATATCTTCAATAACAGAAATTATAGTATCAATTAAAGAATTCATTGAAAAATTAATTGTTATTATAAATTTTTGTGATTGATATTTATTTCAATTAAAAAATTTGTTGAATCAATTAAATTTTTAATTAAATATTTCTTAAAATGTTCAATTAAATATTCAATAATTATTAAGACTTTTTTTCGTGAAAATTTTTTCTGTGAATGCTTTTACAAAACGATATAAATTGATCGCTCACATAAACGAAGTGAAATTTTGTTTATTGTTGTTTTCTTTTCTGAAAAAAGTGTTTTGCCTTCAAAGGAGAAAACAGGGCATTCGCAGCTCTTTCGTTGGTCGACAGTACTGAAAATGCCTGCAGTTTGTCTCTATGCGTGACACAGAATTCGAGGATTTTTCGCACTGTTGTAGAAAAGAACCAAAAATGTTCATATCCCGTGCAAAATAAAAAAGTGCTCATTTTTACAAAAACAAAAAAAACACAACTTTTATAACCTAAACCTGTAGTCAGAAGATAATAATGGAAGATGTCTATACAAAAAAAAATATTATCAACATTTAGTTTTATTTAAAATATTTTCAATTAAATATATTCATTTTTTTTTTGAGTGATATATTTATCATTAAACATCATATCGTTTAATTTCTCAATGTAAGATATATGAAACACATCGCCTGAGTCATGTATTCCATTTAAAAAGTCACCTTCCTTGTGAGCTAAGACATTGACATTCGCCATTAAGGCATTTTGAATGAATTCTTTATAAATGCCGGAAATAAAATCAATTTGTGTCTCCTTTTACTACTGACTTGGACCTTTGTGAGATTGTTTGTGAGATCTGACCCTCTTGTCTATGGTACTTGGCAATCCATTGTTGTAATTATCCTTGTAATTATCATCATTATTAACAACAACAACAAAAATATAGTTTCAACAATTATGACGTTGATTTTCATATCAATTAAGGTCGTTTTAATTGCATCTCATTTGGTTGCCTCTTTGTTGGATGATTGGTCCTTTGGTTCGATGGTCTCTCATTTGTTGTTAATCCTACGTGTAAAGCAAAGAGTATACTCTTATACTCTTTGGTGTAAAGCCATTGGGCCAACACACAAGGCAACGGATACTGGTCATGAAAATCAAAAGGTTGACTATTAACCTGATTATGAAGATGAAAAATCAATTTAGTTAATTAGACACATTGTCTCATTCTCTCTCACACACGCCCACATCCATACTCGCCTACGCAATGAGAAGTTAATGTAATAAGCATTGCAATTGTATACTCCCGTAAATGACAATTGAATTTAGGATAAGGATGAAACATTTTGCTGTAATGATAATTTGGAAAGGAATTTGGCAGAAAAAATCTATATTGAAGACCTGGTGGATCCTGAAATCAAGATTCTATTCCGATTGCCGGATCACAGCACAATCCTATAGTCAGAAGTGCGAGCGACAACGGAACGATTGGCCTTAGTTCAAAGACATACGGTTTTAACGGAGGGGCGTAAATTTCTAAAATTTGTGTCGTAAATTTAATAAAAAATTTTTTTGAAACAAAGATTATAAATACTATGTAAATTGCGCATCCTAAAATTTAGTTTACGTAATCTTTAATACCACGTAAATATTTGTTTCAGTGGAGAGAGAGAGAGATGAGAATTAGTGCAATGGTCACTATCAGTGTTGCCAATTTGGTGCTTTTAGCACCAAATTTAGTGCTTTTTGATTTCTAAAAAGCACCAAATTGCCTTCTTGGTGCCTTTTCAAAAAAAGCACCAACTTGGTGCTTTCTGGCATTTTCATTTAGTGCTTTTGGTGCTTTTTTTATTTTGAACAGTATTAAGTTTAATTGATACAAAAATTTTTATTAGACTTTCAAGAGCCGAAGAAAGTCAAATTTATTGCCAAATATAGAATTTGATTGGTATTTTTGAATTTGGTAAAGATGTCATTAAAAACGTTGTATTAAATTCACAAAAGCACGCAGAATTGGAATAAGCAATAGACTTCTTCCATATATTAATATTTTGAAAGTTGAAAAACATGATTGATCAAAATGAATTGGACGAAAGCATTAAAACTGATCAAAGTGTATACTTAAATAGCGGTTCATAATGGTGAGTACTAAGTTCGAGTTTTGCCGCAAAAGTGAAAACCATATCAGTAAAAACGGTATAAAATTATGCATATTTGCTGCAAATTTTATTATAATGGGAAATAGCCAAAAGCAAATTTTCACAAAGTTTGTATTCCTTAAAATGAATTATTAAAAAAAAGTAATCGTGAAAAAATTACTATTTTAGCAGCTAAACTCGATCTTAATACCCACCTTGACTTCTTAAAATTCAATTCATAATACATCTTCGGAAGTTTTTTTAGTAGAGCATTTAATTTTCGATTTTGTGGTGGAAGGTGGTATGTTAGAATTTATAATATATTTTTGGTGCTTTTTGGCCTTGGGGAGTTGCCAACACTGGTTACTATGAAGAGATTCAACCGTGTTTAGAGACATAATGAAGGAGCGTAAGACGGCTGTGGTAACCATGACCGGGCACCTAGAGTTGTGGGCAAAATAATATCAAAAATCAACGAAAAACACTGGGTATATGACGACCATGACCGGCAAACCTAGATTTCGGGCACAATTGTGCCAAATAGGGGTACTGATCATGTTGTGACGATGATGAGTCCTCTAGACACGTTTGCCACTCGAGCCAAAAAAAAAAATCTACCAAAATTTGGAGAAAATTTAACAAAAGAACTACTAAACAAAAAATATTTTTTTGCAAACTTTTATTTCTATAGAAAATTTTATTTCTATAGAAAATTATTTCTATTAAAAATTTTATTTCTACAAAAAATCGTGTTAAAATTTTATTTCTATAGAAAATGTTGTCAAAATTTTATTTCTATAGAAAATTTTGTCAAAATTTTATTTCTATAGAAAATTTTGTCAAAATTTTATTTCTACAGAAAATTTTGGCAGTTGATGCACTTAGAGCATGTTGTGACTATGATGAGTCCTCTAGACACATTTGCCACTCGAGCCAAAAAAAAATCTACCAAAATTTGGAGAAAATTTAACAAAAGAACTACTATTTAAACAAAAAATGTTTTTTTGCAAACTTTTATTTCTATAGAAAATTTCTATTGAAAATTTTATTTCTACAAAAAATCGTGTTAAAATTTTATTTCTATAGAAAATGTTGTCAAAATTTTATTTCTATAGAAATTTTTTTCAAAATTTTATTTCTATAGAAATTTTTTTCAAAATTTTATTTCTATAGAAAATTTTGTCAAAATTTGATTTTTATAGAAAAATTTGTCAAATTTGGTAGATTTTGACAAAATTTTCTATAGAAATAAAATGTTGACAAAATTTTCTATAGAAATAAAATTTTGACAACATTTTCTATAGAAATCAATTTTTGTTTTTTATTTCTATAGAAAATTTAATTTCTATAGAAATGTTTGTCAAAATTTTATTTCTATAGAAAATTTTGTCAAAATCTACCAAAACGTCAAGAATTCTACTAGTAAAAAATCAACCATTTTTTTGTAGAATGCATTAAAAATCATAAAAAAATTTTAAAAACACATCCAAAACACTGAATTCAAATCACACCTTAAGAAGTGATGCATATTCAGTGCATCGGCTGTTGAAATGGTGAACATCCGTCCTACGACAAGCCAATGTTAAATTCATCCCTTCTGAGCCAATTTTCCTCGACTTCCGGATCCAAAAAGAAAATTTTTACTATATTTTTGGAGACGCTTTTTTTGCTGGGTAGTGACATATCTGAGGACTTCAAAACTTATCAATGTTGTTTCACACATAGGAAACATAGCTCATATGAATCAACCTTTAAGCCCGGTTGGACTTTTTCCGTTTTCATATATGAGTTTCTTAATTCAAGTCTCTTACCAATTTTTTTGCTTATTTTCTTTTCAGCCGAGTATTCCATGCTAATGGTAAATTTCCATCTACAACGCCATATGGGAAATTTTCTCATCCAAGTCTATGGACCCTGTTGCTTGTTGGTTGTACTCTCGTGGGTATCTTTCTGGCTAAATCGTGAAGCAACAGCGGATCGTGTTTCATTGGGTATAACCACCGTCTTAACAATGACATTTTTAGGCTTGGAAGCTCGTACCGATCTCCCTAAAGTAGCATATCCGACTGCTTTGGACTTTTTCGTATTTCTTTCGTTTGCCTTTATTTTTGCCACCATCATTCAATTTGCTGTTGTCCATTATTTTACCAAATATGGTTCCGGTGAATGTTATTTTATCATTGAAGAATTGGACTCGGATACGGAAACGGAAAGTGCTGTAAGACAAACACATAAACTGGGTATGACACCGGAATATACGCCAACTGGAAGTACAGAATCAAAAATCTATGAGGTTATACCATTGTCCATGTGTTCAATACATATACCAACTCGTAAGGAAACCGCATCGCGACGTAGACATAGTCGATATGAGAGACGTTTTGGCATTATGAATTGTTGGCGACAAATTTTGGATTGGTCTGGTTGCCGTCAAAGGCGTGGTCGCCACAAAACCCATTTCGAATCATCTGATGAAGATGGAGAAGAAATTCACTTGAGAGCTACTGAGGGTGAGTATATAGGGATGTTATGTTAACATAGATTGAAGCATAGCAAATGAAAAAAATTTGGGTTTAGTCCCCAATTTTTCGTCACATTTATAGTCTAACACCTATTTCTCTTTCCAGATATTACTCCTAAAAGATACTCAGGCCGGCGACGTATGTCATATTATAGACGAGATGAACTGGATGCCCGTCGCAAAGGAAAACGAACACCCCAATATAATTCTGTATCGAAAATTGATCGAGCCTCTCGCATAGTCTTCCCCATCTTGTTCTTGCTCATAAATATGTTCTATTGGTATGGTTATCTATCGCGCAGTTCACGAATTTTGGCGCACAGTAATACGACCACCTGATGTTACCTCTTGGCAATTTAGATGCCATTCACAAAGAGAAATCAAAAACAGAAGGAAATAATTGAAGCTACAAAATTACGAAATTGGGATCTATCAACGGTGCACAACAAAAATACAAATTTAAATTACAAATTATGATATAACTGCGTCCGTTGTCTTATGCTTTCGCTTCTGTTTGTATTGCTATTTATGATTTCTTCTATCTAAATTGCCAAGCTTTATAGAATAAGTGTTACAATTATATTATAAAGCGAGCATATACCAAAAGTGTCCAGGAATATATGGAAAATGGAAAAGAGAATTGCGTATAAAACTTAGTTAAGTAAACTAATTTTTAAGTTCGCTCATCAAAGACGAAAGAAAAAGAAGAATTATGTTAAGGAAATCACCCAATTCCAAAAACCATATTTTAGAGTGTGAAAATATTTTTATTGATTTAATTAAAAAAAAAACAACAAATATATGCAAGAAATCTCTAAACCATTTCAGAATCCATTCACTTTTGCTGGATATAACAAAATTTTCTATAGAAATTAAATTTTGACAAAATTTTGACAAAATTTTCTATAGAAATAAAATTTTGGACAAAATTTTCTTTAGAAATAAAATTTTGACAAAATTTTCTATAGAAATAAAATTTTGACAAAATTTTCTATAGAAATAAAATTTTGACAAAATTTTCTACAGAAATAAAATTTTGACAAAACTTTCTATAGAAATAAAATTTTGACAAAATTTTCTATAGAAAAAAATTTTGACAAAATTTTCTATAAAAATATTTTTTTTTTTAATTTTTGTGTTAGGTGCTTTTTGTAAAAGTAGTAACTGAAATAAACTTTTAAAATAAAATGATAAAGCAATTGTTTCATTTTGATCAAAAATTTCAAAATAGAATTTCTTATTTAGTAGATTTTTGGTAGAGGGTCCCCAAGCGAGGTTGCCACTCGTGCCAAAAATAATGTACCAACAGTTTAAAAAAATTTTACCAAAAATCTACTAAATAAGAAATTCTATTTTGAATTTTTTGATCAAAATGAAACAATTGCTTTATCATTTTATTTTAAAAGTTTATTTCAGTTACTACTTTTACAAAAAGCACCTAACACAAAAATTTAAAAAAAAAATATTTTTATAGAGAATTTTGTCAAAATTTTTTTCTATAGAAAATTTTGTCAAAATTTTATTTCTATAGAAAATTTTGTCAAAATTTTATTTTTGTAGAAAATTTTGCCAACATTTTATTTCTATAAAAATTTTGCCAAAATTTTATTTCTATAAAAATTTTGCCAAAATTTTATTTCTATAGAAAATTTTGCCAAAATTTTATATCTATTAAAAATTTTGCCAAAATTTTATTTCTACAAAAAATTTTGCCAAAATTTTATTTCTATAAAAAATTTTGCTAAAATTTCATTTCTATAGCAAATTTTGACAAAATTTTATTTCTATAGAAACTTTTGCCAAAATTTTATTTTTATAGAACATTTTTATTTTATAGAAAATTCTATAAAAACTTTTGCCAAAATAGAAATAGAAAAATTTGCCAACATTTTATTTCTATAGAAATTTCTGCTAAAATTTTATTTCTACACAAATTTTGCCAATTTTAATTCTACAGAAAATTTTGCCAAAATTTTATTTCTATAGAAAATTTTACCAAATTGTTATTTCTATATACAAATATTGCCACAATTTTATTTCTACAGAAAATTTTGCCAAAATTTTATTTCTATAAAAATTTTGCCAAAATTTTATTTCTATAAAAATTTTGCCAAAATTTTATTTCTATAGAAAATTTAACAAAATTTTATTTCTATTAAAAATTTTGCCAAAATTTTATTTCTATTAAAAATTTTGCCAAAATTTTATTTCTACAAAAAATTTTGCCAAAATTTTATTTCTATAGAAAATTTTGCCAAAATTTTATTTCTATAGAAAATTTAACAAAATTTTATTTCTATTAAAAATTTTGCCAAAATTTTATTTCTATGAAAAATTTTGCCAAAATTTTATTTCTACAAAAAATTTTGCCACAATTTTATTTCTATAGAAAATTTTGCTAAAATTTCATTTCTATAGAAACTTTTGCCAAAATTTTATTTTTATAGAACATTTTTATTTTATAGAAAATTCTATAAAAACTTTTGCCAAAATAGAAATAGAAAAATTTGCCAACATTTTATGTCTATAGAAATTTCTGCTAAAATTTTATTTCTATACAAATTTTGCCAATTTTATTTCTACAGAAAATTTTGCCAAAATTTTATTTCTATAGAAAATTTTGCCAAAATTTTATTTCTACAGAAAATTTTGTAAAAATTTTATTTCTATAGAAAATTTTGTCAAAATTTTATTTCTATAAAAGATTTTGTAAAAATTTTATTTCTGTAGAAAATTTTGTGAAAATTTTATTTGTATAGAAAATTTTGCCAAAATTTTATTTCTATAGCAAATTTTGACAAAATTTTATTTCTATAGAAAATTTTGCCAAAATTTTATTTTTATAGAAAATTTGTATTTTATAGAAAATTCTATAAAAACTTTTGCCAAAATAGAAACAGAAAATTTTGCCAACATTTTATTTCTATAGAATTTTCTGCGAAAATTTTATTTCTATAGAAAATTTTGCCAAAATTTTATTTCTATAGAAAATGTTGCCAAAATTTTATTTCATTGTTGTTGTTTTTGATTTCAGCTTAAAACCATGCATTGAATAAACTACAAGTTTAGCTTAACCAATAGAGCAAAAGAATGTTTGTCAAATTTTAACCAACAGAGGAAAATAACGTTTGTCAAATGTATAGACAATTTTGTCAAAATTTTATTTCTACAGAAAATTTTGTCACAATTTTCTTCTATAGAAAATTTTGTCAAAGCTTTATTTCTGTAGAAAATTTTGTCAACATTTTATTTCTATAGAAAATTTTGTAAAAATTTTATTTCTATAGAAAATTTTGTCAAAATTTTATTTCTATAGAAGATTTTGTAAAAATTTTATTTCTATAGAAAATTTTGTCAAAATTTTATTTCTATAAGAGATTTTGTCAAAATTTTAGTTCAAAACTTTTTTATAGAAAATTTTGCCAAAATTTTATTTCTCTAGAATATTTTGTCAAAATTTCTATAAAAAATTAATTATATCATAGTTCGAGAGGAATATTTTGCAAAATCTACGAAAACATCAAGATTTCTTCCAATCTACTAAATAGCAAAAATCCCCAATTTTTGGTAGAATTCTAGCAATTTGAGTAACACCCTGTATGAAAAATTGCATATTATTATTTATAAAATTGCTAATAAATATAATAATAATTTAATATTTACATTAAATTAATTAAAATACACATTTAATTTGATTTTAAATAAAATAATACAATTATTTTAATTAAATTTTTATTTAATTGGGGGAAAACGTCCCGGACAAATTTTTGTACACAGAGCTTCGATGAGAATAGAAACAATTTTGTTAGAAAATATGAAAATATCTTTGGACAAAAAAAATTATGTTTCTGAATCTTGGAAGGCATTTTTTTCGAAATATTATATATTAACAAAGGAACATCGCTAAACGGCTGTTTTTCTCGAATCTTGAAAAATTACAAGTAATGCTTAGTTTCTCAGATAGTAAAGTAAACAACGCTTTATTTAAATGCCAATAGAACAAGATCAAGTTTAAAATTATATAAATAATTATATGTAAATAGTCCAATGTGTACACAGCATTTTACAGGTAAGTCTTCAAATCGGCCAATGATGAGAGATAAAAATTGGGAATAAATTCACTATTTCCTTGTTTAGCCAGATTCTCAATATCACACCATTTATAGCGACCAGTACCAACCAAAAGGGTAGAAAACCCGCAATTTTTTCCAAAACTAACATCTGTCTTGTAACTATAAAAATTCAATATGGTAAAACAAAAAACAAGCAAATTTCGAATGTTCTTTTACTTACCAATCTCCAATCATTAGAGTTCGCTTTGGTTGTATGTCACCGTTTTTTATCAAATGATCACATACCAAGGGATTCGGTTTACCCATTACTAAAGCTTGTCTTCCCACACAAGTCTCTATGGCCTTTAATATGGCTCCTGTTCCAGGTATAGAATACATTGGAAATTTGGACACAGCATCGGCATTTGTAGCTAAAAACATACAATTCTCATTTTGACCCAAAAAATTGGAAGCTTTCATCATTTTATTGTAACTGATATGCTCATCGAATGCTATCACTACAGCACCAATATTTTCCGATTTTGTTTGTTTATCTATAGCCGCCATAACATCAACCCAAACAGGTTTTACCGGATCGGGTCCCA
This sequence comes from Haematobia irritans, assembly GCF_050003625.1. Taxonomy (NCBI): domain Eukaryota; kingdom Metazoa; phylum Arthropoda; class Insecta; order Diptera; family Muscidae; genus Haematobia; species Haematobia irritans. The sequence continues at coordinate 26,267,129 of NC_134400.1, forward strand.
AACCAAAATATGGAATATTCAATGAATTTAACTCTTCACCCAGAGCTGCACTGCCTATAACATAGACTTTTTCCATATCTTTTAAATGTAGTTTCAGATATTCGGCTATAGAAAATGTTGGTGCTATTATCTGAGTTTCTGGTATATCGAAACCCATGGCCCTCGATTTTTTACATATTTCAGAACGGGTTTTGGTACCATTATTAGTGACAAAATAGACTTTTTTGCCCAATACTTGTAACTGGTTAATAATTTCCGGTGTTCCTTCTATCACTTCATCGTCATGCCATAGGACACCTTATTGGGTAATATAGTAGAAGAAATTAGAATTTATCCAATTGGGAATTTTAGATTCGTTCAGTAGAGCATGTTAACTCCGAACGCGTACTCACCATCACAATCGGTTAAAATGACATCGTATGCATGTAGCCAATTTGTCTGGGTTTTCTTATCATCTACGTTGTTTAAATTGATGGGATCATATAACATTTTGTAATATGTATATGTTTATTATAAATTAATATAAAAAAACTTGTTGTTAAACACAACACGAGTCTCGGGAAATGTACTGTTGTACAAATGTTATTTCCACAACGATCGATCCCCTTGCACTGCTCTGTATTCAGAATACTTGCGGGTAAATAACTTTAATAAACAAATTCCATCAGCTGTCTTGGCCTCATGTTCTCTCGTATTATCAAAATTGTGTAAAGCTTTGAGCGTTAACTATGATTTCGACTATGGGAGGTATAAATTTGGTAGGTCGGTTGACGTCGACTTCTAGAAGCCCTACATAATTTAGCAGCTAATCATGATCTTAATACCAACCTTTAGCCGAAACATTATTAAAACATTGACCGAACATTGTAACAAGGACCTCAAGAAGATAAATCGGGCTACATGGGTCCATATACAAAATTTTCTATAAAAATAAAATTTTAACAAAATTTTCTATAGAAATTAAATTTTGACAAAATTTTCTATAGAAATTAAATTTTGACAAAATTTTCTATAGAAATAAAATTTTGACAAAATTTTCAATAGAAATAAAATGTTGACAACATTTTCTATAGAAATAAAATTTTCAAAAAAAATCCTATAGAAATAAAATTTTCTAAAAAAATAAAATTTTGGCAAAATGTTCCATAGAAATAAAATTTTTACAAGATTTTCTATAGAAATAAAATTTTGATAAAATTATCTATGGAAATAAAATTTTGTAATAGAAATAAAATTTTCTATAAAAATACAATTTTGAAAACAAATTTATAGAAATAAAATTAAAAAAAAAATCTATAGAAATAAAATTTTGGAAAATAAGATTTTTTTGTTTGGTAATTTTTTGGCAAATTTTTCTCCCAATTTTGGTTAGTTATTTTTGGCTCGAGTGGCAAACCGTGCTTCTATCCCCTCAAGGAGACAAATCGGAAGATCAGTCTATATAGAGGATATACCAAAACATGGACCGATATTATTTATTTATTTATTCATTTATTTAATCAACCAACGCCCTATAGGACAACATGTTGATAGAATTCAGTACAATTCAGGAAAAATTGACTTAAAACTAACTATTAAACCTATACTATTATATTAGCCAGATTTAGCATACCTCCTTAGGGACTGATAAAGCACTTATCTAAACAGCTTGTAAAACACGTCTGTCCTATAGTTCAGAAGAGAGAAGTTCACCAATGTGGTATCACAATGGACTGAATAGTCTAAGTGAGCCTGATACATCGGGCTGCCACCTAACCTTACCTAACCTATAGTTCAGCTCGATAGCACGATTATGCAGACATTACAATAGACAGCAGATTTTTTTATAATACTATGGACCGTAGTGGTGATGACATAAATAAATTAAAGTTTACGTTAACTTTTATGAATATGGGGTTCAAAGTTCCTCCAAAAACTAACAGCTGTCATGATACTAATCTCTCTTTGGAAAGCTAATAGAAAGTCCAACATTCCTCTTTTGTTTTTAGCTTGGATGCAAAAAGCTCTTTACCCAAATCAGCCGTCTGTGTTTTATACAAAAGAGCAAATCATAATAGTCTCTCAAATTATGACTACTTTGTCTGAAATGCTCTGACGCACTTGACATTTACACCCTACAACCAAGTTTCCAATCGTTGCCATCTCAGCATATATCAACATTTACAATACATACATATGTATGTTTTATTTAGCTGATAATCTCACATTACTTTCATAAATACAAATGATAAAAGCTCCAACATTAATAGCAGTCAACGTAATGATTCCTACAACTATGATTGGATGTACCTAATATTTCGAGGTCATATAGTTTCACATAAACGGTAACAAATCCCCAAGTTTGGGTAAATACACATCGGGTATTAACTTATGAAGTTCGGGATCATTTGAGGCCTTCCAAGAATCTACATCGCTTACTTGATGTATACCGGTACCAACCAATAGTGTTTGAAATCCGCAATTATAGCCCAATAGTATATCAGTATTACACCTGGAATGAAAACCATTCATTATCTTTAGTTGTTTAACAGGCCTATGGTTTTGCTTACCTATCACCTATCATTAGTGTTCGTTCAGGGATTATGGTGCCATTATTGATAAGATGTTCACATATCGCCACATTAGGTTTTCCAATAACAGTAGCCTTACGTTCTGCACAAGTTTCAATTGCTCGCACAAAACTCCCAGTTCCCGGAACTACCATATTTGGCATGGGAAAACGTTCATCTGTATTTGTTGCAATAAATAAACAATCCGGTTGATTAAGATAGGAAGCTGCTTTCGTCATTTTCGGGAAACTAAAGTATTCATCGAAACCCACAACAACGGCGCCGATGTTCTCTTCCAGAGAGAAATGTTTCGATAAATATTGTAGTAGCGAATCAGGCATATGTTCTGGACCAACATTTGTATGTTCAATACCCACAGCATCCAGCTCTTTTGTTATACCTTCTGAACCAACGACATAAACCTTTTTATTGAATTTTCGATTTTTTAAATAGGCTGCTAGGGAATGTGCTGTAGATATCACATCCTCTTCGGTTATGTTGAATCCCATATTATTAGATTTAGCTAAAAGTTCTTTGCGGGTTTTTGTTGAATTATTGGTACAGAAGAAAATCTTCTTGCCTATTTCTTTAAAACGATTCATTACCTCTGCTGCGCCGGGCAGCACATCGCCATAGACCCACAGAACACCTGAAATGGCAAAAAGATTTAATTTATCAGTATTTCATTTCCACTAAATTCCAAAATGTTCAATGTATCTCCGAGCTGGGGGCGCAAAACTCAAACTTTCCGTAATCAAGATTTTGTACCGAGTGTCCAACTTACGAAAGAATTACTTTGGGAGAATATTAGTGATTTTTACACAATTTTTAAATATCTATTCAATACATAAACAATGAATGTGAAAACTTTTTAATGATTTGAATGTCAAATGTAGGGTACCCCCACCGCTCTCATGACGTATCATTCCACTTAACAAACCATGTGCAAACATAAACATAAATTTTAAATCCATATGATTTTTTGCATCCTCTTTCCCTCCACAGACAAACAAAATTCTACCATTATAAAAACTTACGCAATTCACAATAGATTTCTAGTAAATGAAACGAAAATTAAATTATAAATAATTAAATTAATATACGTACCATCGCAATCTGTTATGACAGCATCGAATGAATCCAGCCAAAGGGTCACTTTTTCAGGGCTAAGTTCCAAAAGGTTTTTGGCAGATTGTTTAAACATTATAATTTTTACTAATTTACTTATTAATTTAATGAACACAATTTCACTTCCTAATTTTATATCAAAAATTTCACTGGCATCAAGCGATTTTATAAATACCCTGGATTCGAGCAGTTAATAATGCGAGACAAATGGGAAAAAATGTACACAACTGATTTGATATCCATAACGAACTATCAAATGAGCAATTGTGAAAGGGGCAATACGTCAAAAACAGCTGGACCAAAAACAATAGAGTAGAAAACAATGAGAGTAAAATACGCGCTCTCTGTTTATATCGACGAAAGCTTTCATTGAATATGAAATTACACTGTAGAGCAAAACTTCAAAAACACTCTCTAATACAGCATTGACATGACACTTCCAAAATCCATATTCAAATAGATTTCAACCATGGCTGAATAAGGAGGTTGAATCACGATAACAAAAACAACAAATTTCAATATGTTGTTTACAATTTTAAGAAGTCAAAATCAGCTGATAAAAGAATCGTATGGCATTGGTAAAAGTGGCAATTATTTATTCTTTCAATTGTCCTGAAAAAATGATTCAAATCCAGAGAAAAATAATGGTTCAAATTTAATTGCGTCAACTATGAGTGATTGTGAAGTGGATAATTCATCCGAGGAACGCCGATATGAGACAAATAAGACTATAATACCCACCAAAGTTAAGAATGAAAGTCAGTCAAATGGATCTTCGCCATCTATTAACAAAACCAGTTTATGATGCAGTTTAAAAACTGATGTGCTTGGTATTTTGGGTCTCGAATATGTTATCAAGATACTCAAGTCATCTTTGAACAATTCTCCAGCTATGAATGCGCAAGTTTGTTTGAGATGGGTTCAGATTTATATATAACTCCCATATATATGTATCGTCCAGTTTTGCCCATAGGACCCTTATTTTGGTTCTCTTGTGGCTTTCACACTTCCTTTCAATATAATTATTTGTGTTTTAAATAATTTTCTCAATTCTTCGTCGATTTTATGTGGTATTTAACTGTTCCAGGAAGTAAATATAGCATTTTTATTTTTTATACCCTCCACCATAGGATGGGGGTATATTAACTTTGTCATTCCGGTTATAACATATCGAAATATTGCACTAAGACCCCATAAAGTATATATATTCTGGGTCGTGGTGAAATTCTGAGTCGATCTGAGTATGTCCGTCCGTCCGTCTGTTGAAATCACGCTAACTTCCGAACGAAACAAGCTATCGACTTGAAACTTGGCACAAGTAGTTGTTATTGATGTAGGTCGGATGGTATTGCAAATGGGCCATATCGGTCCACTTTTACGTATAGCCCCCATATAAAACGATCCCCAGATTTGGCTTGCGGAGCCTCAAAGAGAAGCAAATTTCACCCGATCCTGCTTAAATTTAGAACATGGTGTTGGTATATTGTCTCTAACAACCATGCAAAAATTGGTCCACATCGGTCAATAATTATATATAGGTTAGGTTAGGTTAGGTTAAAGTGGCAGCCCGATTAAGATTCAGGCTCACTTAGACTATTCAGTCCATTGTGATACCACATTAACTAAAAGTACCTATTACATATGGGCACTTCTAGTTTTAACCGCTGAACCTTCTTGATTATTTTGCTTTGTTGAACCAACCAGATTGTTCCAAAAATATTAGCAGACTGCTTAAGTTAACGTTTTCCAGATCCACCAGTAATCTGAAGCTATATGCTCCTATAAGTTGCTTGTGCTTTACACAAAATGCAGGACACTCACACAAGAGGTGTTTAATTGATTCTTTTTCCTCCGCATCATGACAGCTCATACAATAGTCATTATACTTCGCGCCAATAGTTTTTGCAAAATCTCCTATCAGGCAGCGACCCGTTATAGCAGATATCAGGAGTGATACCTGAACATTAGCATATCTAGTGTGCGGTTTAAGTTGAAATGGGGCCATATTTGCTTGGTGTCGTTACAACCCTTGCAATTCTCCCATCGAACATTTGCCATCGTAACAGCCTTCTCACGCAGCATGAGCTTGCAGGTAGCTAGGGACATACCAACAAATTCTAGTTCCCCTGGAATATGTAAGGTAGTCCCTAGCCTTGCCAACTCATCCGCTTCGCAGTTCCCCGGTATGTTCCTATGGCCAGGCACCCATATTAGGTGAATATTGTACTGCTCAGCCATCTCATTGAGAGATTTGCAGCAATTGATGGCCGTTTTCGAGTTGAGGAACACAGAGTCCAAGGATTTTATTGCAGGTTGACTGTCTGAGTATATATTAATGCCCACATTTTTTGGAACATTACTTCTCAGCCAATTCGCCACCTCTCTTATTGCTAATATTTCAGCCTGAAAAACACTACAGTGATTAGGTAATCTTTTCGCTATTTGAAGTTCCAGATCACTAGAATACACTCCGAATAATTATATATAGCCCCCATATAAACCGATCCCACGATTTGGCTTTCGGAGCCTCTAACAGAAGAAAATTTCATCCGATCCGGCTGAAATTTGGTACATGGTGTTAGTATATGGTCTCTAATGACCATGCAAAAATTGGTCCACATCGGTACTTAATTATATATAGCCCCCATATAAACCGATCACCAGATTTGACCTCCGGAGCCTCTTGGAAGACCAAAGTTCATCTGATTCAGTTGATATTTGGTACGTGGTGTTAATATATGGCCTCAAACACCCATGCAAAAATTGGTCGAAATCGGTGCATAATTATATAGCCCCCATATAAACCGATCCCCAGATTTGACCTCCGGAGCCCCTTGGAAGAGCAAAATTCATCCGATTCGGTTGAAATTTGATACGTGATGTTAGTATATGGTATCCAACAACCATGCATGAATTGGTTCATATCAGTCCATAATTATATATAGCCCCCATATAAACCGATCCCCAGATTTGACCTCCGGTGCCTTTTGGAGAAGCAAAATTCATCCGATCTGGTTGAAATTTGGTACGTGGTGGTAGTATATGATATTTAACAACCATGGCAAAAGTGGTCCATATTAGTCCATAATCATATATAGCCCCCATATAAACCGATCCCGAGATTTGGTTTTGGAGCCTCTTGGAGGAGCAAATTTCATCCGAGTCAGTTGAAATTTGGTACAACCATGCCTAACTAGGTCCATATCGGTCTATAGTTATATATAGCCCTCAGATAAATCGATCCCCAATCACACAAAAATTGGTCCAAAATGGGTTTGAATCCACGACCCTATGTATGCACGCCGGGCATGCTAACCATTACATGCTTATAAGTATTCAACAATCTGAAGTTTGATATTATCATGACAAAAAAGTTGTTTTGACTGAGACAAATTCAACACTGGGACAATTCGATATGAAATAAATTATTCAAAAGGCTTCGGTTAATCGGCCTCTTAACGCCGAAGGCTAACTCAGATAAATCGATACCCAATCACACAAAAATTGGTCCATATCAAGTTCATAATTGTATATGGCCCCCATATAAGCGACCCCCATATATCAATTCTGTCTTGACAACCCTGTTATTTTCATTAGAGGTGCGTACCAGCTTACGAAATTGAACGCTACCGAAAATTTCGTTAGCATAAATAGCAATGCATTTCTTATGGGAATGAAATTTTTCGCTAGAGGTGCATACCGGCCTTTAGAATCCAAATTTAAACGTTTTCTTTATTCACTTTTAAGGTGGGTATTAAGTTCGAGTTTAAGGTGGGTATTAAGTTCGAGTTAAGCCGCTAATTTTCACTAAAGTGAAAACTAAACCAGTAAAAAAGGCATAAAATTATGTATATTTGTTGCAAATTTTATTATAACTTGATGGGGAAAAGCCCAAAGCAAATTTTCACAAAGTATGTATTCCTTAAAATGGATTATTAACGAAAAGTAATCGTGAAAAAATGACGTGTTTAGCGGATAAACTCGAACTTAATACCCACCTTTAGCCGCTAAAAACGTCATATTCACACCATTGCAAAGTCCCTTTGACTAAAAACAGGCCCATTACCCAAAGACATTTCCAGTTTTTACCAATAATCCCAGACAATTATAGTCTTCTGTCGATATTGAAATTTGCGGCAGTCTATCTGTCAGGCAGGTTGACTGTCTGAGTCAACCTGAACGTTATCTACGTGATACATACAGATATAAAGGATTTTATCGTAGGTTGACTGTCTAAGTCAATCTGAGCGAGCCCATTGTGATAGGTGGTAAACCTCCTTTCGTATAATCAAACCGAAGGGCATATCACGCTATGTGTATGAAACTACGTCGAGAAACGTTACCACTATTTCTGAGAGGAGATTACACCGGTTAGTGTTCTATCGAAGCTTGAAGTCAGGTATATTATACACCCCAGCTAAATCAGATCAAGACTGAGCAGTAAAATCGGCTATAAAGGGCTATTAAAAAAATTATTTGTCTTCAGCCTGTGGCCCTAAACGACACAAGTTTTAAATTTGTTGTCAAGTCAAACAAAAATAGAGTAGAGTAGTAGTAGTACATTGTAATTTGTTAAATTGGCCCTTTAAAGGCTTTGAATTGCTTAAATAAATGGAAAAAATGTCCCATTAGTCAAGTATCTGATATTGTTTCGATAAATGCCAATTTCAAAGTAAACTTCTGGAACAGTATTATTATTAGTTCGATCTATTTGGAAAATGTTTAATCCATTTATTTTTAATACTTGTCCATAATTTCAATGGCCTGTAAAAATCTACAATCTACTATAGACCCGATATTGATTGATATCGAATGTTCATATCACAAAATGTTTTCTTCGTTTTCTTGTATGCAGGTCGTTTGAGTATTCGGTCGAGTATCGGTCGTAGACCCTTAGCCTATAAGTTCTGTTAGGAATTTAAGTATGGTATTGACCTTCGAGGTTAAATTACACAATATGCTGGTAAGTGTGCCAGTTTGGTGACTCGATGACCGAAAGACTTCTTTTTCCCATACTTAAAATATCATATGAGAGCTCAACGTTTTTCCACACCTGAAGAAGCAGTTGAAGCGTTCAGAATGTATGTCTTGGAGATACCTCAATCAGAGTAGCAAAAATACTTCGACATTGGTTGGTTGCCAAAGTGTATAGATCTTAATAGGGAATAACATTTGAAAAACAATAAAACAATTTTCGATAATTAATATTTGTTTTTGTTCTCTATTCCCGAAAATATAAAAGGCAATCCTCGCATCATTTTGTTTCCGTGTTCCAAATAACGTGCTAACTTTTTTGTCACTGCTAATGTTATAAACAATTTATGAGAGGGGTTGGTCACACACTTTACCATTTTTTGTCAATTGGCTTACTCATGCCATTGTAAATCTTTCAAAAATATTTTTTCTTCGGTTTCGAAAAAAAGATTGGCCCTTTAAAGGCTTTGAATTGCTTAAATAAATGGAAAAAATGTCCCATTAGTCAAGTATCTGATATTGTTTCGATAAATGCCAATTTCAAAGTAAACTTCTGGAACAGTATTATTATTAGTTCGATCTATTTGGAAAATGTTTAATCCATTTATTTTTAATACTTGTCCATAATTTCAATGGCCTGTAAAAATCTACAATCTACTATAGACCCTTAGTTTTCTTGTATGCAGATCGGTTGAGTATTCGGTCGAGTTTCGGTCGTAGCCTATAAGTTCTGTTAGGAATTCAAGTATGGTATTGACCTTCGAGGTTAAATTACATAATATGCTGGTAAGTGTGCCATTTTGGCGACTTGATGACCGAATGACTTCTTTTTATTCCCATACTTAAAACATCATATGAGAGCTCAACGTTTTTCCACACCTGAAGGAGCAGTTGAAGCGTTCAGAATGTATGTCTTGGAGATACCTCAATCAGAGTAGCAAAAATACTTCGACATTGGTTGGTTGCCAACGTGTATAGATCTTAATAGGGAATAACATTTGGAAAACAATAAAACAATTTTCGATAATTAATATTTGTTTTTGTTCTCTATTCCCGAAAATATAAAAGGCAATCCTCGCACCATTTTGTTTCCGTGTTCCAAATAACGTGCTAACTTTTTTGTCACTGCTAATGTTATAAACAATTTATGAGAGGGGTTGGTCACACACTTTACCATTTTTTGTCAATTGGCTTACTCATGCCATTGTAAATCTTTCAAAAATATTTTTTCTTCGGTTTCGAAAAAAAAGATTCCACAAAAATTTTAGTTTGCATTTTTTTTATAAATTTAATTTATTATTTGATTTTTTTGTTTTTTTCTTTTTCTTCTGTTAAATTTCTAATTATCATTATTATTTTTCTTTTGCGTACAACTCTTAAATCACTAAATAATATATTTTTTTATTTTTATAATAAATTTTTCATAAAAAAATGTTTATTAAATCTTAATAGCTAGTTGAAGAAAAAATATTACAATTTTCATTTAAAAAAAAATAACTAAAACTTGTGAAAACAAGGTGCGAAGGTGAGAACTCGACAGGAAAAAACTCAAAAAATGGTTTCCAGTTATTTAAATGAGAAAAAATAAAAGCAACAAGGATAAGTATTGGAAAAAACAGAAGTCTGTAAATCCTAAAACATGATGGAAGATCTTTTTGTATTGTAAGAACAATTCTTAAGGGGATAAAATGGAGCGATGGGACTATAAAATCCAAAATACAACGGAAATGTAAACTAAACACTTCGGAGGGAATGAAGTAAATGGTGTTTTTGTCTTATAAACAAAAGCACTTAGTATATGGGAGTAGAGTGGGGTGGGTGGGGTCAAAGTTAATGACAACAAACAATCGGTTTGTTTTGTTGGCGTAATGAAGTGTGGAAATAATGACAGATATTAAGAGGAGTTTTACTTTCTTTGTTTGTTTGTTATAAACATAATTTCAACCTAAAACAAAATCATAAAACATGACTTAATTTGCTTTTATCATTAAATTTAATCTAAAATAAAGAAGCATGTTGAGGCATCATCATACCGCCAGGGCCTGACATATTTGTGACACCAGAACCAGGCCCCAGTGGATTGTTTGGACCCGTCGCTAGGCCCTGAAGGCTACCCATACCGCTACCTTGCATTGACATGCCCATCATCCCACCCTGCTGTGATGGACCACCCAACATGGGCGACGACGGTGGTTCTGGGCTGTGAGATTTCTTTTTGCGTTTCTTTTCCTTTTTACGCTTTTTTCGCTCCTTCTCGTCTTCATGGCGCTTTTGTTTTTTGTGTTTTTTCTCATAAGTCTCTAATCCGGAAGAATCTGTAAAAATAATATGCTCTTATTATAGATGATCTGACCAAAACTAGGACAACAAAAACTAAGCACAAGACAAAAGATCGCTTGTGCCACTCACCCATTAAATTTGTTTCGGGCGGCTGTTGGCCATCTTTATGTTTGTGTTTTTTATGTTTATTTTTATGTTTACGTGCGGGTATTGCATTGAAGGCTCTATACTGTTCCGGTAACTAGAAGAAAATAGAGATATACAAATTTATTAAAACAAAAACATAAATCTATTTCGGTATGTAACAAAAATACTTACCGGCCCGGGATGTAATCTGAAACCAGCTAATTGTACTGAGGATAAAGGCAATAGCTCTTTACCTCCTATGGGGGGCTTATCAATGACACTGCGTAATGTACTGTTTTCCTATAAATGAAACAAGGAGAATGTTTGCATTATTTACATATTCGAAATTGTAATTTATGTCAATTTGATCTAAGTGTAGTGGATAAAAATGGGGTCTAGTTGAAGAAGAATTAAAAGAACCTTTGAAATGGGGAAACAGGACTTTATTGACCTTATTCCTTCAGTTAAATGGGAGGTTGTTACAATTTTATTATTAAATTCATTACAATACTAATAAATGATGAATAATCTCCATCAAGAGAAAAGTTAGTATACTATCCAGGTATGAAATACCATCATGAGTTACGCTTACGATTTATGTATAATTTATAATATATGTACTTGCTAAAGATAAATCGGGTTGCAGATCTTAATGGGGACTATATAAAAAGAGAAGGCAGTGAAATCGGATATATCCAAATGGTTTATTCAATATCAAAAATCGTATACAACAAGCATGCTGCTTTTGAAGATCTTTTCCCATTGAGAAAAATCGAGCCGGAACTAGACAACTTTTTATATTTGTGAATCCCAACGAAAAAGGAACCATCAAAATAGTAATAAGAAATCGAGGAAGTACAATTTCCACAATTCTGAATGGGAAGATTTTGTAATCAGTTAGGAAATTGGGAGATAAATATAGATAAGTATTCAGTATTCGAGCCCAATATGAGCCCTGTCCTAGGCAGTAAACAAGCTGTAGAGCGAATGCAATAAGAGGCAGAGTAAGGTATAGAGGAAAAACTCGACACAAGCATACACAACAATAGCCAGAAACATGCTGCATTTAGAGGACGTTCACCACTCAAAACAATCGAGCCAGGATAGATGTATATAGACTAGATTTTATTATACCCTGTGCCACACTGTGGAACAGGGTATTATATTGTGAATATAAATAGTGAAAAGAAATCCAGGTATTGTAACCTCTTCAATTCTGTATGGGCAGATATTGATGGCGTCGTGAAAGACATGCGACCAATATGAACCCTCGCCCTGGAACAGGCTGTAGAGCGAATGCATTGAGAGCTAGGTAAGATGTAGAGAAAAACCTCGCCACAAGATGGTGTTCTAACGACAAAACATATGAAAGATGGCAACCCAAGAGGTACTGTCAAAGCAGTACCTCTTGAGTTGCCATCGAAGTTGTCATCCGAATCACCATCTTATGGATAGACAACCTCCACCCAGGAATGTAAGGGTTGATCTTCACCTTCTAGATCCCGAGATCCAGCGTTACAAAAGAGAGCCTCCAGATCTGTAGCTGAAGCGGTGAGAAGCTACAAGGTTAATCCTGTTCTCGGAGTCCGACCGCCGCCCATAGCACAGGAGGAGAGAGACCTCCCACGGCAGACAAGGGTAGTTTTGGCCCAACTAAGATCAGGCAAGTGCAGCCGCCTCAATTCATACTTATCAGTGATTGATAGCAGCGTAGCTGACGTGTGTCCCATATGTATTCAAGGGCCACATGACACTCGTCACCTTTTTGCTTGCCCAGCTAAGCCTACCCGTCTCACTACCAGATCACTCTGGACACACCCCATCCTTGTCGCAGAGTTCCTTGATCTGGCTACCAGCTGAACTACACAAGCATATAACAAAATGGATGAAACTACATTAATAACTGTTACAACAACAACAAAACCCGCGAGCTTTGGATGATAAAAAAGAGAACAAAATAGATAGGAACCACTTCTAGATTGAAATATTAAAAGGTGTAACAGTCACATTTGAAAATATAAAACAAATAAGAAGCTTTAAACCTCAAGACTAGGTTAGGTTAAAGGCAGCCCGATTTATTTTCGAGCTCTCTTAGTCTATTCAGTACTTTGCGATAAATTACTAAGACTAAATCCTGCAAAATGAAACAGTCGAGTTCTAAGGGAATATACATTTTACGGAAGTCTTCATGTAATAAATAAGCTTAGTTATACATATACTACCATAAGAATAGTACTTAATAATTCGAAATGGCTCACAATTTAACGATAAATTACGATAAATAAATTTAACGATTTTAAATTAACTCAAAATTATGTTAGTGGATTCGAAGCCGTGATGTTAAGTTGGGTTAGATAAGGTGGGTATTCCAACTTAAACATTGAGACATTTTATCAATCATATATCAATCGCAGACGTTGATTTTTTCCGCAAGAGAAAACGATATTATGTGCAAGTACAAGAGCAGGATTAAGATAGGATCGACAGTAAAGCTTTGGCTTGAAACCGTTTTTCAATATTTCTTGTATCCCGTCACATAAACTTTTCATATCTTCAGCCATTTGATTGCCACTATGTCTTATATTTCGTCGAATTCGGGTCTTCGCCCGAAGTAATGCTCGATCTTAAGTGTTACACCGACGACCCCTCTCGTCAAAGTCTGAAGCAAAAATAAATGCGATCGTTTCAGCATAGTCTGGTGCAAAAGTAAATGCGATTGATAATCCGGAAAAATTTAGGAATCTGCTTTGAAGACGGAGACAACAAAAACTTCTTCGTAGACCTTGGACCTATCGACAAGACTTTGCAATTGAGCTAGGACAAAAAATATGTGAGGAGTATGCGTTAAGAAAGTCATTACACGGGCCAAAGCAATGACATAATACATTCATACAGATTACAAACCATTTTATGACACAGTCAGAGAAATAGACAAGGTAACAGTTGGGTATATTGAGCAAAAGTCAATGAATTTTGTAATTTAGATAAATATTAAATATTCCTGTAATTTTATGCCCATATCCATAATAATCTACTGACAGTTTATCGAAGAAATTTGTATATTAAGAATAGGTTTAAGCTTACGTTAACTTTTTTAGGATATGGGTGTAAATCAATAAAATAAATAATAAAAAAAAATACGGTCCTCCGAATTCGTGTCTGCTACCCTTTAAAATAGCGAATATTTTTCACAGCTTCAAACACAAAAACTTATTCTTTTGTTAAGGGCAATGTTTTGGCTCAGTATTTTTTTATCTAAATTCGTGCTTTTTATGAATTCAGTTTTTACAAAAGAAGTGTTATGAAAAGTTTTCATTAATGCGGTTACTTCAAAAGGGGGATTAAAGAGAAAGTGGACCCCCAATGGCAGGGATTTACTAAAAAAACAAGGAAATATTATTTCAACACTTTATAGCAGATAACAGCTTTCGTCATCACATTTACATGCAATGCCTCTCGGAAGTAAGCTACAATATTGTTGGTTAACCCCAATAAACGATAGACGCGACTCTTTGAATTTATTTTATCTATCAAATGCAACGAACATTTTTGGTCAAAATTATCATCTACATTAAATAAAGAAAATATATACAAAAAAGAAACACTTTTTGGTTTTTATCAAATGCATACTGGGGTATGTGTGTGTGTAGGTATCCGCGTTTAAATATATATATGTGTGTGTTTGCTAATAAAAGAAATCTTTACTTTTTTTGGTTTTTTTTCGTGATAGCTAGTACTCACCAAATTATTCATGCCATCATAGATTCCTGGCAGATTGGGTAGAAATGAGGACAGGGATTCCTTGACTTTTTTATCCTTAAACTTTGTTAGTGTATGATGTAAACCATATTCAGTCATGAGATCTTTATCGCCCGTTAGTTCACCTTTCCCCGGTGGTTCTTTCATGGAATAAAATGGTCCCGTCTGTATAATCGTTGGCGTTTTCCCCAGTGATATTGTGGCCTTAAGGGTTCCGGATGAATCCTGTCGTGAGACAACTGGCGATCGTCCACCATGCGGTGATGATTTTGGCGAATAGTTTGAATCCATCTTTCGAAACTGTTCGCCCATCATCATATTGCCATAGTTGTTCATCATGATGATGGTCCCTTATGTTGTTGTTGCAATTGTTATTATTTTCAGCAATTGTAGTTGGTATGGTGTACTTTTTATAATTGGCTGGAACCCCTTATAAAAAGGGGATCTTTTTAGGGGAACTCCTTTCCCTACGAGTATTTTATGCACTGGTATTTATTATTGTTAACCAAAATGAAAATGGGCAAATCAATAATAAACCAAATTTAAAAAGAGAAATGAAATTTACAACTGCAGATCAGTGGTATCGTTCATTTGGAAGGTTGATTGGGTTGTTGCTGCTTCTCGCTTATACAGCACAGCTACTTGTGTCTGTCTCCCCCAAAAACACCCTAACCACTGCTTTAAGTTTTTTAGCCTTCACTTGTCTTTTTTTACTTTACTGTGTTCTCTAATGGATTGTCTTTCTCATACGTATCTTCTGGTAGACAAGAAAAATTTTGCTCCACGCAATTTGGCCGAAAAATGGATAAATTCATAAGATTTTTAACAGCCACAATTGGGGACAATTTATTGTTACGCTTTGTTGTCTTTCTATTATTGTTTTGTTTATGTTTTTAACTATATTTCCTCAAAATTTTCTGCCGTGAACTGCCTGTTCAACTTTTCACTTTTAAGCATTATCTATTTTCTTTTGTTGATATATTGGCTGCCCTGCATTTTGGCCAAATGTCACTTTGTCCATATTGAGTACTGCCCATAGATGTATAATTCCGTACGAAAATAATAATTGCGCAAATTGTTAGTGATGTCATTTTATATATTACACTACGGTTATTCTCTACAGTTCCGCAATATAACATATGCGATTTGTTGTAAAAAAAAACGTTATGTACCGGTATTAAAATTAATAACTACGAATACCTTGGTAATATCAGGATGGGAAATAGCCCAAAGCAAATTTTCACAAAGTTTGTATTCATCAAAATGCATTATTAAAGTAATCGTGAAAAAATTACGATTTTAGCGGCTAAACTCGAACTTAATACCCACCTATACTTTTGATTTTAGCGGCTAAACTAGAACTTAGTAGCCTAAATCTGGATGAAGCCAAAAGTCTGGATGAATATTTTGAAAATCGACTATATAAAAATATGCACCGGAACAACAGATTCCAAATTTCGTCATATTGGATGAATATTTCCATTATAAGTATAGATGTGGTCTATATTAGCCTCTAAAATCAAAAAAGTGATCCAATGCATCAATTTATTTTCTGTAAAGTGAAATAATGAAAAAAAAATTAACCGCGACAAATGGCTATATTAGCGTAATAATGTCAACATAATACCGGCCTTAAGAGCGAAGGCAGCTAAAGTTAGATACTTGATACCCGCCTTTATTATGACAACATAATGGATTTTACACAGAGATAATCATGTTTGTGTCATAAAATGAACTTTGGTACAAGTACTATATTCACACAAGATACATATATCAAAGAAGGCGATGTTATTTTGTGTGCATTGGGTTTATACTACATTCACACTTCTCAAAATATCGATTTAAATGTCAAATACCGTTTAAAATAACGCACTGTAGATTCATACATAATAATCGGATATGTTATAAAATGTGTACTCATTTTATAATTCTGCTTAATACCAGTTTTTACAACTACTCACATGCGGACGCAATCATGCAACCATGTTATCTACTTTATCTCGCAAAAAAACTATCGTTCTCTCCTTTTTGCGCTTTGCCATTATTTGACAGTTCTAACGAGCTCTCTTTTTCTATGGAATATTGTATTTCGTCACAACGGGTTTTTCTCTGCGAAAATAAAGACTTTGGTGAACGACGACGGGACCCACCGGGATTTGTGTGTAGCCACAAATAGAGAGTAAAAAAAATTAAAGAAATCGTATAAAATCGAATTGTGAAAAAGAATTTGGAATTATCAAATAATGCAGTGTACCATTCGTAACGTTCTTGTTGGTGCCCTTAAGGTGAGAAAGCCCTTAATAGTAAAAGAAAAATTAAATGAATGAATGCGTACAAGTGTTTCATATCACATGAAAAAAATTGCCTATGATGATTATGCAATGTGTGAATTGTATTAACCTTGCGAAGAATCTACTTAATTTTGTTTAAAATGGCAAGAGAATAATGCCAAGTGTCTAAATTTTTAGAAAAAGAAGTGTCCTTAAATGTTTTTTCGGTGAAATTTTGGTTCTATATTGCTTAATAAGCTCATTATGGATGTTATTCATTTGCTGATGGTGTACATGCCATCGTTGTCTAATCATTTTTATCTAGATAAAGAGAGCGCAGTTAAGTGCAAACATTGCAGAAGGGTTGCCGTCTTGCAAATTATTTGGCAAAAGGGTGTTAAGAAAAATGACCAATCAATCCCCTCTATAGTAGATAGTGTGTTCCTATCATTCGATTCGTAATTTGTGTCCACATTTTTTGTCATTTAGTTATGGCTTATTTTTGGTTCCATAGAAATAGCTTTCATTATTATCGCATGGTGATTGCGCATTATGATAACGATGACGAAGTTGTTTTTATAGCACGATTCATAGGGGTCAAGAAATTTGATTTCTTTTACCAGAAGCGATTATATGATGTTGGTAAACTAATTCCATTCGTTCGCACTTTTACGATACATTGATATGTATGTATGTATATAACAGCTGTGAGATAATTCATCGGTCGATGTGTGTATACACGTGCTTTCATTTCGATTTTATCAGCTGATTTCGTATCATATCGCATTTTTGCATTGGTAGTTTGGGGGTGTGTAAAACTGCCTAGATGGGTAGGTTATGACGTTGGAAACTATAAGATAGATTTCTGAACCTTTCGATTTGTTGTTATGCACTTGAATTTGTGGTTGATTAAATGAAAACTATTTGTAATTGTGTATTGAATTAATTGGGGGAAGATCGAGGAACTCTGCGTTTATAAATGGGGCCTTGGGGGTACAGTGGAAGTAGCTTAGGGCGTTTTCTATTCGCAAAAATATGTTGCCTTGGTGTTACACTGTTTTTTCCTTCATGGTATTTTCGCCCAAATGATAGTGTCATTCCAAAGTTATTGTTAATTCATAATATTGTGAGGGATACATGATGTCAAAATCTATGACAGTGTCCCTCATATTTTGCAATCAATTTCGAGAATGTTGCACCTTTTTTCCCCAATCGAAATCACCATTAGTCTTGCATGACAAAAGTGCGGCCGGGAACTCCGCTTTGGCACTGGAACCAAAAACTTGGCATATGTAAGCGTAGCCAGATACGGACAACATCAAATCGTGCTAAGAATATCAGAATTGATTTTATTTAATATAATTATTTAAAAACTAGGTCCCAATAAATAGGGTGAAAGTAGAATATTAGAATTAATGGTCAAAGAGTTATATTTATTTCGCCTAGTGGAACAACATTTTCTTCAAGTCAGCCTTGAATCTATTCAAAAATGCATTGCATTTATACAGCACTGTAATCGTTTTACTCGTAGCACCGGCAGCTTACTGAATCTTTGAAACGAATACTGTCTTATTCATTTCGCTAACTTTCAATCCATTACTCATGGTAACCTTTTTGAGAGCACCTGGAGGCTTATGCTATGGTCACACTGGGCAAATATTTGAAAGAATCTATCTCCACAGCCAAACCAGCAAACATTTTTAGCTCATATTGGATATATAATATCATGGTAGGATTATTTTCCAGCAATCATATCCAGATATTTGGAAAATGGTTCTGGAAAAATGTTTGACACTAATTTTGGCCAAATATTTGCCTAGTGTGACCATGACCTTAAGCTTTTACAAACAGAAGAGACTTCAACGGTTAACCATAAGAAACTATGCAAATATCCGTGTCCAGATATTTTGAAAATGCCCATGAAGAAAAGATTGACATTCATGTTGGTCAAATATTTGCCTACACACAAACAAATTTTTTCTGATTCAATCACGAAATTAGTTGATCCAATTAATTTTTAATTGAAATGTCTTCAATCACAGAAATGATAGTATCAATCAAAAAAATTAATTGAAGGTCAATTAAAAAGTTAATTGATCCAATTAAAAAATTAATTTATACTATTATTTTTGTGATTGATTTTTGTTTCAATTAAAAAATTTGTTGAATCAATTAAATTTTTAATTGAATATTTTTTAAAACTCAATTAAAATTTTAATTGGAAAAATTGTGAAATATTTTTGTGTGTAGTGTAACCGTACCCTTAGTAATTTCGCAAACTATCAACCCTTTACTCATTGGTAGCATTATTGAGGGTACCTAGAGGACACGACATTAAGCTGTTACAAACAGAAGAGGCTTGGACGGGTAACCAGAACTAAGCTAGGCATACATCAATAAAATCTTATTCAGAAGTTTGTCAAGGCGAACAGAATCAAAGGGACGACAGAAGTCAAGAGTAATATATGCGTACATGAATATTCAATTGTCAACGCCACCTATATGAAAATTTTAACAAAACCAAAGTGGACGATGAAACATATATCAAAAACCTTCCAAATTTTGCTTTTAAGGCATAAAGTCCATGCACTTTAATTTTTCATTTCATTTTCATTTGTTTTATTTATTTAATCGAGCCCAGTAGGGCCTTTTTTTAATTTATAATTTTTTATTCTACCTCTACCCGAACTATTTGTTACTGCCGTTTTTTTAAATATCAATTACGTTATTTTTTACAAAAAAATTTATTCGTTCAGACCCCATTGCGATCCAATGGTGCCATATTGGGAGCCTTAAATGGACGCTTTTACTCCACAACACATGAAGCCGATTTGGTGGTCATCGGTTCGGGACCCGGTGGTTATGTGGCTGCCATTAAAGCTGCCCAATTAGGTTTAAAGGTAACATTGTTATGTTCTTACCAAATTATTCGTAGCATTTACTAACCTTCCCCAAATTTCAGACTGTCAGTGTTGAAAAGAACCCAACTTTGGGTGGTACCTGCCTCAATGTTGGTTGCATTCCCTCAAAAGCACTTCTCAATAATTCACATTATTATCATATGGCTCACTCTGGTGATTTAGCTAATCGTGGTATTGTTTGTGATAATGTCTCATTGGATCTTGATAAATTGATGGTTCAAAAGAGCAATGCCGTCAAAGCTTTAACCGGAGGCATTGTCCAATTATTCAAAAAGAACAAGGTAACACAACTTACCGGCTTCGGTACCATCACATCTCCCAATGAGGTACAAGTGAAAAAAGATGATGGCACAGTGGAGACCGTACAAGCCAAAAATATTATGATTGCCACCGGTTCAGAAGTTACCCCCTTCCCAGGCATTGAAATCGATGAGGAAGTTATTGTGTCTTCGACTGGCGCTTTGTCCTTGAAAAAGGTTCCAGAGAAAATGATTGTTATTGGTGCTGGTGTCATTGGTTTGGAATTGGGTTCAGTATGGTCTCGTCTTGGAGCTGAAGTAACTGCTGTTGAATTCATGGATACCATTGGTGGAGTGGGCATCGATGGTGAAGTTTCAAAAACTTTCCAAAAAGTCTTGACCAAGCAGGGCTTGAAATTCAAGACTGGCACCAAGGTTATGTCTGCCTCGCGCAATGGTGATACAGTCACCGTAACTGTTGAAAATGCCAAATCTGGCGAAAAGGAAGAATTGACTTGTGATGCTTTATTGGTATCCGTTGGTCGTCGTCCATACACTGAAGGTTTGGGCTTGGAGAATGTTGGTATTGTTAAGGATGACAGAGGTCGCGTACCAGTCAATGATCATTTCCAAACCACTGTACCCAATATTTATGCCATCGGTGATTGCATTCAAGGTCCCATGTTGGCCCACAAAGCCGAAGATGAGGGTATCATTTGCGTTGAAGGTATTTTGGGAGGTCATGTGCACATCGACTACAATTGCGTTCCATCCGTTGTGTATACTCATCCCGAAGTTGCGTGGGTTGGCAAATCTGAGGAAGCCTTGAAGCAAGAAGGTGTCGACTTCAAAGTGGGCAAATTCCCATTTTTGGCTAACTCTCGTGCCAAGACCAACAATGAAACTGATGGCTTTGTAAAAGTTTTGGCCGATAAGGCTACCGATCGTGTGCTGGGCACACACATTATTGGTCCAGTAAGTAAAATAACAATTGTATACTTTGGGAAAATATTAAAATATTTTATAATTTTCTTATATTACAGTCTGCCGGTGAACTTATTAACGAAGCTGTATTGGCTATGGAATATGGTGCCTCTGCTGAAGATGTTGCCCGTGTCTGCCACGCCCATCCTGTAAGTTGAAATTGTTATAACAATTTTTATAAATGTCTTAAATTTCATGTCGTTTTTTTCTTTCCTCCACTAGACCTGTGCTGAAGCTTTACGTGAAGCCAATGTTGCAGCTTCCTTTGGCAAACCTATAAACTTCTAAACGCTATCCTTCTATCTTCTATGGATAACGAAATTATTTTCTCATATACATCTATGACCCTATGACCCACTTTCCTCCCTACAAAGGCCTTAAGTTATTGAAAATCGAAGCCAGCTATCAATCGTCTATCATTTTATTGTAATTTATTTCAGTTATAATTTCAAGTTTTTTTTTTATTTGAAAACAAAATAAATAGGTAAACGTAAAACGATTTTAAATAAATACTGAAAAAACGTACAACGTCAAACGAAACGAGTTGTTCAAGTTGTTTCATTAGAAAAAAATGAAAACGGTTTGAAGAACAACTGCGTTAGGTTTGTTTTTAATTTTGCAAACAAATTTTGGCCTGTTTGTCATTAATTGCTATTGGGAGTGGTGGGAATATATGAAATTTTTTTTTTAATTTTGTAGACGTAAGATATTCGTAAACTCATACACTAATCGACATTTTTCTTCTAAACTTCGGTACAAATAATTTATTTGGAGGGATTAAAATTTGGCGTAGCTTCAGCAATTCAAACAAATTAGAAAGATTTCATTAAGATCGAAAAATGCGACCAGTGTCTTTGAGTAATATATATATGGTAGTTTCGTCATTTCATGAGGTGATTTAAGTCGATCAGACTCTGCATGTTTTTATGCTTGTGGTTATATGGCTGGGTTATGGCAATGGAAACGCACTTTTCATGTAATTCCAAGTTAAGGTGGGTACTATGTTCGGTTTTCATATTATTTCATTTATTATCGTACGAAGTGATACAAGAGTCAATAAATAGGCATAAAAACCTGCAACACAAGCCTTTTCACATGGTTATGGGTTTGGTTCAACCAATTTTAAAGATAAAATTGAAAGCAGACAACGTTAAAACATTGTTTCTTTTCTTCCAAGTTCTGACAAAATTTGGCCAAAGTATAATCGTCACCACTACACATTTATTTTAGAATTTTGGTGGAACATAGTACTTGGTGGAACATAGTACCCGCTTTAAGTACGATATACATCTATTTCTGTTATCTATACGAAATGCATAAGCAAATTTTTATACCCACCACCATAGAATGGTGACGGGGGTATAATAAGTTTGTCATTCCGTTTGTAATACATCGAAATATCGATTTCCGACTTTATAAAGTATATATATTCTTGATCAGGGAGAAATTCTAAGACGATATAGCATGCCCGTCTGTTGTAATCAAGCTACAGCCTTCAATAATGGCGCTATCGTCCTGAAAATTTGGCCCAGATTCGTGATTTGTTTGCAGGCAGGTCAAGTTCGAAGATGAGCTATATACCGATTTGGGGTCTTGGGCTTATAAAAACTGTAGTATTTATCCAATTTCCCTGAAATTGGAAATCTAGAGGTATTTTAGGACCATCAAAAAGTGTACCGAAAATGGTGCCTATCGGTCCATGTTTTGGTATAGCGCCCATATGGACCAATTTCCCCATTTTGCTTTCTGGGCGTCTAGAAAGTGTATTTTCTATCCTGAAATTGGAAATCTAGAGGTATTCTAGGACCATAAAGAGGTGTGCCGAAAATGGGGTGTATCGGTCCATGTTTTTATATGGCCCCCATATAGACCGATCTCCCGATTTTACTTATTGGGCTTCTATAATCCGTAGTTTTAAGACAATTCACCTGAAATTGGAAATCTAGAGGCACTCTAGGACCCTAAAGACGTGTACCGAAAATGGTGAGTACCGGTCCATGTTTTGATATAACCACCATATAGACCGATCTCCCGATTTTACTTCTTGGTCTACTAGAATCCATAATTTTTACCCAATTTGCCTGAAATTGGAAATCTAGAGGCACTCTAGGACCCTAAAGACGTGTACCGAAAATGGTGAGTATCGGTCCATGTTTTGATATAGCCCCCATATAGGCCGATCTCCCGATTTTACTTCTTGGGCTTCTAGAATCCGTAGTTTTTACCCAATTTGCCTCAAATCAGAAATCTAGAGGTATTCTAGGACCTTAAAGAGGTGTGCCGAAAATGGTGAGTATCGGTCCATATTTTGATATGGCCCCCATATAGGCCGATCTCCCGATTTTACTTCTAGGGCTTCTAGAATCCGTAGTAGAGGTATTCTAGGACCATAAAGGGGTGTGCCGAATATATTGAATATCGGCACAGTTTTTGATATAGCCCCCTTATAAACCGGCCCTCCGATTTGGGGTCTAGATTCTAGAACTACAATTAAATGTGCTGAATACTGCGTGTATCCTTCCATGATTTGGTATAGTCTCAATTAGACCGAACTCCCGATTTAACTCCTAGGGTTTCTAGAAATTGTAGTTTTTATCCGATTTGCCACCAATTGAAAATATACTGTCATTTTAGGCCCATAACAAAGTGTATATGATTTAGTTTTATCGGTCCATTTGGTAAGGCCTCCATATAGACCGATTTCACTTATTGAGGGTATGAAGGCGCACTGATCATGAAAATTGCTTGAAACTGAATGCAAAATTTCCACATTTTACTCCTCGTAGTCATTTAAATAATTGGGATGAAAATTCACAGATTTTAGATTTCAAATCCAGGCGGTTTTTGATAATTTTCTTGCACTTACAAGAGATGTTTATGATTCCTCTAAAACTCAAACAAAAAATGGTTCTTATAAATTCAGAATCTGATCTAGTCTTCATAGGTAAAATCTTTACATTTATCTGTGGGAAGCGTACTGGTTGAACTGATCTGCTTGGGAAAATATCTGTCATAAAACCCCCCTGAAATTTCCAAAGGAAACTATTATATTTGATTCATGGTGGTGGGTATTTAAGATTCGGTCCGGCCGAACTTACTACTGTATATAGTTGTTGTGATCATATTTTCTCTCATAAGAAATACAAATTCTGCAAATACTCAAACCCATTATGCACCCAACCCATTTGTTCCTATATTTGCTAACGGGCAGCGTAAATTACGTTAGAGGTGCATAACGGCTTTTAAACTCGAATTCAGTGACCACTATAAAGCGCGGTATGCAGCTCTTTCCAAAAACTCCTTTTTCATGCCAATAATACAGTGTTCTCGGGTATTTCTTATTGAAAACAATATGAGAACAACCGATAACAGCGCTGTTCAGAATATTCGGGAACGAATAAGACCAATGTGGAATTTTCCGCTAGACATGCATACAGGGCTTAAAGCTGCATAACGGATAGATGCAATATCGTATTATCGACTTTTTGAACTACTTTTTTCGGTTTTTTACACAGTTTGCAAGTTGTACGTCTATATGTTTTTTTCGTTGTCCAGTTACTTCCGAGGAAGAATTATTTGGCCAGTGGACAACTAATACGCCAACGCTTGTACGTCTATATTAGGTAACGCTTCTATTTTTATGACAACTCTTCTAGAGTTGCCAAAAATGACGATTTTAGCGGCTAAAATCGCTAAAGTGAAAACTAAATCAGTAAGAAAAATGCATGAAATTATACATATCTGTTGCAAATTTTATTATAACTTGATGGGGAAAAGCCCAAAGCAAATTTTCACAAAGTTTGTATTCCTTAAAATGGATTATTAAAGAAAAGTAATCGTGAAAAAATGACGTTTTTAGCGGCTAAGCTCGAACTTAATACCCACCTTTAAGTTGAATACTTTGTTCAATTCAATAAACAATTATGTTTATTATCCATGTTGTTACCTTATTGCATATATTTTTCCACATCTCTTTTAGTCAAAGTGGTTACTCATTTATGTGTCTTGTTTGGCAACTTTTATTTATTTTTGCTTTGCTATTGGCAACCCTGTTGATTTGTTTATTGATCTGGAAAGACATATTGAGAAGTTTACATTGATTTTCAACAAAAATAATGGATAAATTAACTACAATTAGTGCTACATTATTTATGGCAGCCGATGTTTTTGCCATAGTGAGCTTAGCCATGCCAGATTGGATTGTTACCGAGGAAGCAGGTATGTAATGTAAATTTGATCCAGGAATACGTTTAGTATTTGGAAAGGCTTTAAGAAGCAATGGGATGGTGAATTAAATTTCCTTCAAATAGTGATTACTGGGCGTTTATATCCCATGTAAACCAACACCGTGAACACATTGTCATTACATGTTGGTATATATCCCCTTGTGTTACGGGCGGTCAGCCAAACAGTTTTTCAGCGGTGGATTATCCCACCTCAGTAATGCTGGTGACATTTCTGAGGGTTTCAAAGCTTCTCTAAGTGGTTTCACTGGAATGTGGAACGCCGTTCGGACTCGGCTATACAAAGGAGGTCCCTTGTCATTGAGCTTAACATGGAATCGGGCAGCACTCAGTGATAAGAGAGAAGTTCACCACTGTGGTATCACAATGGACTGAATAGTCTAAGTGAGCCTGATACATCGGGCTGTCACATAACCTAACCTAACCTACGGGCGGTCAGACTCAAATACCTGTCTTATATGCACCTAATCTAAATACTCTAATAATTAAGGAGCCTTGTGGCTAGTTAGCGTAGACCCCAACTTTTCTTGGAGATTGATTTGGACGGTTACTGGGGCAACAAAACAATTGCTTCGATAAAATGACTGGACCGTCGTCGCAGTGTCTTATGTATATGTGATGTTTCCTTCTTTCCATATCGGTGAAATTAAATGAAAATAAATGTGTTGCTGGTTTTTATGCTTATATGCTTTTGTTATCTCAAATACTAGTGGTTACAAAGGGCTCAAGGAGCAATGGGTTAAATTGCCTTCAAATAGCGATTATTGGCCGTTTATATGTCATGCAAACCAACACCTAACCTAACCTATCCTGTTTAGTTTACGAATCAAAATCACCTTCCTGATAAGACACGATATGGTGTCAATTTGGTCCCAGAAAATATGCGTACTGCTTAGAGCATGGTCGCAGGGAAATGTGCTTACTGCTTAGAGCATGAGATTCTTGATTTCTTCCCATCTGCGACGATCTTCTCTAATAGCCCATTAACATTAGGCTCCAAATTTACTACAGTCAAACTTCTCTACAAAGAACTTCTGTACAATGAAGGTCTCTATAATGAATACATTTCAAAAACACTGCTGATTCCCAATTTCTTGTATTCTGATATAATTTCTGTATAGTGAAGTAATTTCCGGTCCCGTCAAGATTCATTATAGGGAAGTTCGACTGTAAAAGTTAATTTAAAATCCCTATGACAGTCGAAATCTTGCTCAAGGGAGTTTTTGGAAGTATTATGTGAATAAAGTATGAGACTTTTCACCGTAATGTTAAGCGTCGTTCGGACTCGGCTATAAAAAGCAGGTACCTTGTATTTATAATCGAACTGCACCCATCGAATTCACCACCTGTACTACTACAATGCACAGAATAGGCAATGCACAAATAGGGGACTGTCACTATACCTAGCCTAGAACAAGCGCTGCATATGAACATTTTTGTCCTCATCTGTTTGTGGATGGAGATAAATATAAGGAATCATATGGTGCTAAGAATGCAGCATTTTATGTTCTCCCTTTTGGTGGACATATGGTATTTCAAATGTATTTGGAGATGTATTTGGTATTTGTATGCTTGTTCGTGCATCCAAAGTTGTTTAAAAACTATCTTTAGAATTACTTGGATATATCTAATAAATAACCATTCGATTACCATTTAAAATTTATATGATAAAAATCTACTCCTAAATAATTTTATTTTATTATTCTATAATTTATTTTCTAGGTGATATACGGCTTGGTCTTATGTGGACATGTATGACTTTATATAATCGGCCCCAAGTTTGTTATACTCCTGAATTACAACCTGAATGGCTTATTGCATTGATTTGCATATTTATTGGCTGCATTTGTATAACGACTACTGTTATATTACTGGCATCAAGTACTTGGGACCGTAATGTTATACCATATGCCCGATGGGTGGGTTTTACAGCTATGGTATTGTTTTGCCTGGCAGCAGTTGTATTCCCGCTTGGATTTCACATCGAGGAAATAGGTGGTCAAGCATACCAATTGCCAAATACCTATAAAATTGGGATATCATATATCTTATTTGTATTGGCTTTATGGATTACAGTTGTATCGGAACTCTTTGCTGGCAAAGTGTGTTTGCCTCATTTTTAAAACGATTTCTTAGGAGAAATTAATCATGTTACAATGCCGGTCTTACGAATGCTAATAATATAGTTTTGAATATGGATATCAACACAGAATTTCGCGGTAGCATAAATACCAATGCATTTCTAATGGACAGTGGAAAACATTGCATACCGGACGTAAGACAATTTGCGAAGGGTATTATGATGCTATTCATTTTTGTAAAGTATCTTGCATGTATATCCATCCTACTGTAGTACACTCTGAGGTACCGGGTATCATAAGTTAATATTATATGTTCTTAAATAGAAAACCTTTTGTACTATATATTATCTTTAATTTTATAAAGCTCAACATTGCATTTCCTAGTCTAGATTCAATTGGAAAGTATAGTATTCAATTGTCAATCGATAAGAACTCGAATATTTTAGAAATACAATCAAAAGTTTTCACATTATATTCCATTTTATTTATTAATAATAGGTTCACCTTTCTATTTACAAATTTTGTATATATTATATACGTATTATTGTATTGTTTATTGTTTTTATATGTTGTAATTGTGTATCTAGATTTAAGAATTCGTATAAAAAAAAACAATAAATTTTAGATTATGTTAAATGATGTATATCGAGTAATAATTATGGGTGTTGAGTAAAAGGCACTGTGGGGCAATGATTATTATGCAGGGGGCTAATCACGGCATTCGACGTCGAATTCATAATCGTATCGAAAAAAATTGACGATACGATTAAAAGTTTGGATCACGGGATTCGATCGAAATTTGATGCAATTTCTTAAGCGTTGCCAACAGCAAAAAACGAAGCAGACCAAAATGATATGACAAAATTAAGTTAGCGTCACAAAATAGAATGTAGAAAAAACATGTTTTTGGAGGTTTCAAAGTAAAAAGTAAATTGTATTGCATTATATCTTATGGACCCATACATTCCTCCGAATTCCTTCCTAATTGGAGGATGAGATGAATATAAAATAATTCAGCGACAAATAAGGAATAAAAGTGCACATTGTTATTGGTGTAAGTACATGGGTTTGAAATGGTGTGCACTGTTAGAAAGCCACCTTTTGCAGGATCAATGGACGATTTCGGCCGGCGTTCAAATGGGAAATAATTTTTGGTGGCATGTCAACGTCAATTCTATCACTTTACAATTGTCTGCCGTCTTACAATTTGTTGCGAGTGGAAACCTTCATAATTCACTATTCTTACATGGTGGTCCAGAAGCGTTATGTTGTCACGGAGTGGTACGGTATTTGTTTGATCACAATCTCTTGGATATCGATCTAGCATGTGCACTTTATATATGGTTCTTTGCCAAGCTAGGATGCTCGCTCCCGGACTCGACTATGACCAATTTTTGATTAACTTTTATTGGAGTTGCATTAGTCCTAAATATTCAAAATATGTTCATTATACGTAAATTTACTACAAATTAGCAACAATTCGAACTAAAACTAATATATTTACTATTCCTATATGGCGAAAACAATGTAAAAAACAAGTGAAAAATGTTTTACGATTGCAATTTACCAATCGGAAAAATTGTCGATCCAAAAAACTCGATATCGACTCCCGTGATCCGAAAAATTTAGATTTCGATCAAAAGTTTTCGATATCGAATGCCGTGATTAGTCCCCAGTATAACAATTTTTCGATAAAAATAAAAATTAAAGGAATTGTAACCATAATAGAAAAAAGAAATGCCTTACTTTTCCTTGTCAAAAAATACAATAGGTTGGTAGGACAAGGTCTTTCTAAGGTCTTTGATCGGATAAATTTTGCTCCTCCTAGAGGCTTCGGTGGTCAAATCTGGGGATCGGTTTATATATACACCCAAAGAAATTTGTTAGTAGGGACAGCAGAAAAGTCTTCTCAAACAGCAGAAAAGTCTGCTGAAAAAGGGACAGCAGTCACTGTTTGCTGAAATAGCAAACATTTCCTGCTATTTTTGAAGCTCGATTACTCTAAAATATGTTTTATTTTGGCTAAAACAAATAAAAATATCAACTTAGGAGCTATCCTAACATAATTAAAACAATATTTTAGGAATATCTATAGTATGTGACCAAAAATCTGAATATTTATCGGATTGAGGCTAACAGCAAACAAAATGTTTGCTGATCGTATTTAGGAGCTTGTAAGTATATTACTGTGCAAAACTATACCAAAAACTACTTTTGGTTCTTAAATATGCTTTGGGGAAAAATTTATAACCTAAACATTTTATATATTGCTGTTCATTAGGCCCTGAAGTACAAAAATATAACAGCAAACATCGACTGCTGTTTTTAGCAGACTTTTTTCTATGAGTGTACACATGTGGACAGAAAAATAGGTGTAAGTATTTTTTTAACGAGGCCACGGTTTTTCTATTTTATGTTTTTTATTGAATATTTCGGAATTGTTTATAAAATAGACATATTTCGTGTATTTGAAAATTATTTTAGAATTCAGATAGGACTAAATAATAACTTAAAATAAAGTAAACCCAAAAAAAAATTGGTCGAATTTTATGTGGCCAGTAAAATATGTGTATATGAAAAAAACACGAAAATAATATAAGATTTGTACATTAAAGTTAGTTTTTGCACTAAGCATCAAACTAGGTCGCTAATATCCTGTATATTCACCGGGATTTTTAAGGACAGCTTCAATGCTCCTAGGCATGGATGACATTAACTTACGGCAAATCTCTACCTGTATATTATACCATACTTTTTGAATATTTTCCCATAATTATGTTTTGTAGCTGCAGGAAAGCTTAGAGAAATGTCTTTTGAGTTCGTCCCAAAGGTTTCAATGAGTTTGAGGTTGGTGGACTGATTTGGCCACTCAACAACGTTCGAATTCTGAGCCCGAAACAATTTACTCACCAACTTTGATGAGTGTTTCGGGTCGTTATTCTGCTGATATCTCCTAACAAGTGAAATATTTTCCTCAGAATATGTTAGCACACATTCATCAGCATCCTCTACTTGCAGAAAAGAAAGAGAAAGTACGCTCAAAATAAACCCAGCCAACTGCTCTCAAATCGATGATTTGACCGTGGCAAAGGAAAAGACATATGTTTGTACGAATTTATTTCGGCATAAGCCGGCTATCGTGTAAACCTTTTTTCGGAAGGTTCAAATGTGGTTCACTTTTGGGTTTAGTGAACTGCCTGAATTTATTCTAATAATTGGTTGATAGTTTTGCTGCAAGTAGAGGATGCTGATGAGGAATGTGGTAATTCCGAAACGTGCGTCCATCCAACCATCTTGCAGTCTATAGGGCTTTGCCGCAATAAATTTGACAAACATTCATTTCCTCTGTTGGTTAAGCTACACTTGCATGCATGGTTTTAAGCTGAAATAAAAAAAAACAACAAACGAAAAAATTATAAAAAATAAATTAAAAAGCAATTTCACATCGATATCTTACTCAGCAAAACATTTTAAGGATTTTGATTAGATTAGGTATATTTTCGTACACTTGCGTTAAACCTTTTGTTTTTCTTCGTTTTAAGTAACTTCTTAAAAATATGAAGGCATCCAAATTTTTATCAGATAAACGCGAGCTTCTCATATTGCTGACGGACCGTTTATCATTGCTTTTTATTTTATGTGGTACGAATTCCATTTTACACGAACTAAATGTTCAAAGGAAAATTTTATCGTTTATTTCGAGTTTTGATGAAATTGTGCTTTTTAAAATATACCTCATGTATAATAAATTCTTACTCAAAGTGTACCATAAATGTTTATTAACTCAATTTGTCGGGTACGAAATCAAAGAGCCATTTGTACTGAATGAAAACTCCAATTTATTAATAAATAATGCTAAACCGCCACAAATTTAACAAATCGGAATTATTTTTTCGGGATCCCGAAAAATCCCGGGATTCAAAATAAAAAAATTCTGGGATTAATCCCGTCTCGAAAATCCCGGGATTTCGGGAAGGAATTTATCCCGGGTGACAGCCCTAGTCCCTACTTGTCGTTTACGCGTTTGGTTCGACACATTAAAATGTAAACAAAAAACAATTTAAGAGTTGGAAATATCTTGGAACAAACGTGAAAATATAATTTTAATTTATTGCTCAAAATTTAACATTGTTCAATTCAAAATATTAAGTTTTTCATAAAAAGAATGCAAATAAAACAAGTAAGGAAAGTCTAAAGTCGGGCGGGGCCGACTATATTATACCCTGCACCACTTTGTAGAATTAAATTTTCGATACCATAGCACATCCGTCAAATGTGTTGGGGGCTATATATAAAGGTTTGTCCCAAATACATACATTTAAATATCACTCGATCTGGACAGAATTTGATAGACTTCTACAAAATCTATAACAGGTTGGTTGATAAGTCTCCGGTCTAACAAAGAAAAACACATTTTTTGTCAAAATTCGTTTTTATTATTCAACATAGTTCCCTTCAAGAGCGATACAACGATTACAACGAACTTCCAATTTTTTTATACCATTTTGGTAGTGCTCCTTCGGGTTTGCCTAAAAATAGGCCTCAGTTTCGGCGATCACCTCTTCATTGCAGCCGAATTTTTTTCCCTGCGAGCATCCTTTTGAGGTCTGAGAACAAGAAAAAGTCGCTGGGGGCCAGATCTGGAGAATACGGTGGGTGGGGAAGCAATTCGAAGCCCAATTCATGGATTTTTGCCATCGTTCTCAATGACTTGTGGCACGGTGCGTTGTCTTGGTGGAACAAAACTTTTTTCTTATTCATATGGGTTTGATGGTTTTTCCCTTCTCAAGATAATCGATAAAAATTATTCCATGCGCATCCCAAAAAACAGAGGCCATTACTTTACCAGCGGACTTTTGAGTCTTTCCACGCTTCGGAGACGGTTCACTGGTCGCTGTCCACTCAGCCGACTGTTGATTGGACTCAGGAGTGTAGTGATGGAGCCATGTTTCATCTATTGTC
Source organism: Haematobia irritans (assembly GCF_050003625.1). Classification (NCBI taxonomy): domain Eukaryota; kingdom Metazoa; phylum Arthropoda; class Insecta; order Diptera; family Muscidae; genus Haematobia; species Haematobia irritans. The sequence goes on from NC_134400.1 coordinate 26,299,646, forward strand.
ACATATCGACGGAAAAACTCGGGTGTATTACGAGTTAACAGCTGCAAACACCACTCTGAATCATCAACACGTTGTTGTTTTTGGTTAAATGTGAGCTCGCGCGGCACCCATTTTGCACAGAGCTTCCGCATATCCAAATATTGATGAATGATATGACCAACATGTTCCTTTGATATCTTTAAGGCCTCTGCTATCTCGATCAACTTTATTTTACGGTCATTCAAAATCAATTTGTGGATTTTTTGATGTTTCCGTCGGTAAGCACCTCTTTCGGGCTTCCACTGCGTTCACCGTCCTCCGTGCTCATTTCACCACGCTTGAATTTTGCATACCAATCAATTATTGTTGATTTCCCTGGGGCAGAATCCGGAAACTCATTAACAAGCCATTTTGCTTCCACCGTATTTTTTCCCTTCAGAAGACAGTATTTTATAAAAACTCGAAATTCCTTTTTTTTCATTTTTTCCATTTTTTTCACAATAACAAAAGTTGCTTCACAAAAGATGCTCTATCTCACAAGCTAATTTAAAAATCTTGAAATAAAGCAAAACTATTTTTTGATTTCAAAAAGCTTATGTACCCTCCATCATGGATAGCGTAGAAACTTCTTCTAAACACTGCATTCCACAATCGAATTACTTAAGTTGCGGTAACGCTTGCCGATGGCAAGGTATCTTCAAACCTCCTAACACCATCTTCTAAATTGTATGTAAGTCCATACGTGGTATATATTAAATCAAAAAAGATCGATCCAATACGTATATAATTCAGTTTAACAAAGTAGACTTAAAATTTTGAAAAAATTTTCTACAGAAATAAAATTTTAACAAAATTTTCTATAGAAATAAAATTCTCACAAAATTTTTTATAGAAATAAAAATTTTGACAAAATTTTCTATAGAAAGAAAATGTTGACAAAAATTTCTACAGAAATAAAATTTTAACAAAATTTTCTATAGAAATAAACTTTTGACAAAATTTTCTATAGAAATAAAATCTTGGTAGATTATTTTTGGCTCGAGTGGCAACCATGATTATGAACCGAATAAAATTTGAACAAAATTTTCTATAGAAATAAAATATTGACAAAATTTTCTATAGAAATAAAATATTGACAAAATTTTCTATAGAAATAAAATTTTGGCAATGATGAAAATTTTATTATGGACGGAATAAAATTTTAACAAAATTTTCTCTAGAAATAAAATTTTGAAAAAATTTTCTATAGGAATAAAATTTTGACAAAATTTTCTATAGAAATAAAATTTTGGTAGATTATTTTTGGCTCTAGTGGCAACCATGATTATGAACCGATATGGACCAATTTTTGTGTGATTGGACCAATTTGGGTATGGTCCTTAGCGACCATATACTAACACCACGTTCCTAATTTGAACCGCATCGGATGAATTTTGCTCCTCCAAGAGGCTCCGGAGATCAAATCTGGAGAACATTATATATGGGGCATATATAATTATGGACCGATATGGACCAATTCTAGCACGGTTGTTAAAGATCATATACTAACACCATGTTCCAAATTACAACCGGATTGGAAGAAATTTGCTTCTGTTGGAGACTTCGCAAGCCAAATCTGGGGATCGGTTTATATGGGGGCTATATATAATTATGAACCGATGTGGACCAATTTTTGCATGGTTATTAGAGACCATATACTAACACCATGTACCAAATTTCAGCCGGATCGGATGAAATTTGCTTCTCTTTGAGGCTTCGCAAGCCAAATCTGGAGATCGGTTTATATGGGGTCTATATATAATTATGGACCGATGTGGACCAATTTTTGCATGGTTATTAGAGACCATATACCAACATCATGTACCAAATTTCAGCCGGATCGGATGAAATTTGCTTCTCTTAGAGGCTCCACAAGCCAAATCTGGGGATCGTCATACACACAAAAAAATTTTTTTCTGATTCAATCACGATGATTGCAAAACTCAATTAATTTATTAATTAAAAAAGGTAACTATTTTCAATTACATTCTGAATTGGCTTAGAATTTTTATTTGGATTAACAATTGATTGTTTGAAAAAAAAAAAAAAATTTAATTAAAAATTTTAAAAAAATGTTCATCATCATCATAAACTGATTTAGGCTTCCGAATTTGATTAAAAGTTAATTGTATCAATTAACTTTTTAATTAAAAATTTTAAAATTTTCAATCATTGACTTAATTAACTTAATGTTTCTATCTTGATTAAAAAGTTAATTGTACCAATTAATTTATTAATTGAAAAAAATTTCAACTTCAATTAACTTTTTAATTGGAAATATTTTGGTGATATTTTTTTCTGTGTATGATGGAGGGTATAAAAATAATTGCTCGTAATCAAAAATGCGTTTAATACAATTGAGTAAATTTTGTTTCTGTGATTGTTTTTTGTTTAGATTAAAAAAATAATTGAATCATTGCATTTTCCAAATCCAATTAAGATTTTCTTTGATTTTTTTAGAAATAATTTTACACAATTTTATTTATTTTTTTATTTTATTTTTTTTTTCTCCCTCATTTTGTTTACAAGTGAAACCAAGGAATCGTTGAAAATTTATTTAAGTTAAAATATCATTATATCCAGAATAAATATTATTTGATTTCAATCAAAAATTTAATTGATCCAATTAATGTTTATTTGAAACTGCTTGATTTTTGTTTAGATTAAAAAATAATTAAATGAATTAATTTTTTAATTAAATATCCTTTGAATTTCTTTTAGAAATGATTTTACATTTTTTTAAATCTTCAGTATAATAATACCAAATTTTCTGTACTTACTCAGAATTATTTTTATTACACAATAAAAACAAAAGTTAATTAAACATTTTTGGCTAACATTTTATTTATTGTATGTGTATAATTTTATGATTATGTTTATATGTATATCATATTTATGAGGGTATAGTTGTGTTTTAAAATACAGCATTTCATGGTTTTCACAATATTGATTTTAAAAATATATGTAGAGAAATTTATCAACACAACAACATTATTACCAATCTCAGGAGCTATACATTTTTAGAGTGACACCATAATTTGAAGAAAGTTAGACCCACTCACATATTGTTCGTTTGTATTTCTTTAAAAACGTTTGAGTTTGGTTTTTGTTCGGGAAACATACAATAATAAAAATTAGTCGAAATAACATAATTATAATAATAATTAGTATAAAAAATAGTTTCATTTTTTTCTTTTGTTTATATTTATTTAAAAAATAGAAAAAGTTTCGATAAATGTTTCAGTTTATTTCACTTTGTTTCCTTTTTGTCATTCTTACAAGATATTTTGATTTTATATATTATTTTTATTACTATTATGTGGTTTTGTATAATATTAAGGATAGAATTGTCGGCAATATTATCCTGCAGATAGGATGGTGGGTTGGTTATTTAGTAACAAGAAGAGAACAAAAAATTAAATATACTTTGAGGTATTCGATGAGGCTGAGATTGTTTCTAGTGTAGGGGGGAGGAATAAAAAATGATATTAACAAAAACGAAAGCTAGACATAGTGAATATAAACCAAAATTATAATAATTTGCATAATTTTTCTTTCCAAAACATGAAACAAACATTAAAATAAATAATTTAATATACAAAATTTTTGCTTTGTCATTTTCTTATAAATTAGGACATAATAACATTTAAATATTTTCGTTTTCTTTTTTTTTGTTTTAGGAAAATAAGCAACACAAACAATTTTATAACACCTAAGGCTATTTGAAAGACGACACTTGAAAATGTAGCACATAAGTGGTAAATTTTCTTTTACTTTGAAGTTTAAACATCCGGTCTCAGTTTGGTCTCTGCTTTATCTAATGGTGAGCGACCACTTCCTGTTATTGCTTTAGGCATTTATTAACTTCCATAAATTTTATAAAGACTCATTTACAAAGGACTCGTTTTCCGTAAGTATTGGCATACAAAGTGTTTTGTATAAAGAATGTGTGTCTATTTCAAATATTTAAATATGAAAATATTTAGGTGAAATCAAAAGGATCTTTTGATTTTCATTTCATAGCAAGTCTAAAGCGACATAGTCACTTAATAAAAATTCTAACTATTTTCTCCCAGTAGGAGAAAAAAGGTGCACAGTGGGTCGATATAAGAAGGGACAAATAGAGAACAGATAAAGCTCTTTGCTATGTGGTCCGGGTCTTCTACAGAAATAAAATTTTGACAAATTTTTCTATAGAAATAAAATTTTGACAAAATTTTCTATAGAAATAAAATTTTGACAAAATTTTCTATAGAAATAAAATTTTTAAAAAATTTTCTATAGAAATAAAAATTTGACAAAATTTTCTATAGAAATGAAATTTTGACAAATTTTTCTATAGAAATAAAATTTTGACAAAATTTTCTATAGAAATAAAATTTTGACAAAATTTTCTATAGAAATAAAATTTTGAGAAAATTTTCTATAGAAATAAAATTTTGACAAAATTTTCTATAGAAATAAAATTTTGACAAAACTTTCTATAGAAATAAAATTGACAAAATTTTCTATAGAACTAAATTTTTGAGAAAATTTTCTATAGAACTAAAATTGTGAGAAAAATTTCTATGGAGAATTTTGAGAAAATTTTCAATAGAAATAAAATTTTGACAAAAATTTTTATAGAAATAAAATTTTGACAAATTTTTCTATAGAAATAAAATTTTGACAAATTTTTCTATAGAAATAAAATTTTGACAAAATTTTCTATAAAAATAAAGTTTTGACAAATTTTTCTATAGAAATAAAATTTTGACAAAATTTTCTATAGAAATAAAGTCTTGACAACATTTTCTATAGAACTAAAATTTTGAGAAAATTTTCAATAGAAATAAAATTTTGACAAAATTTTCTATAGGAATAAAGAAACAAAATTTTGAGAAAATTTTCTATAGAAATAAAATTTTGACAAAATTTATAGAAATAAAATTTAGACAAAATTTTCTATAGAAATAAAATTTTTACAAAATTTTCTATAGAAATAAAATTTTGACAAAATTTGCTATAGAAATAAAATTTTGTTAAAATTTTCTATAGAAATAAAATTTTGACAAAATTTTCTATAGAAATAAAAAATTGACAAAATTTTCAATAGAAATAAAATTTTGACAAAATTTTCTATAGAAATAAAATTTTGACAAAACTTTATATAGAAATAAAATTGACAAAATTTTCTATAGAACTAAAATTGTGAGAAAATTTTCTATAGAAATAAAATTTTGAGAAAATTTTCTATACAAAATTTTGAGAAAATTTTCAATAGAAATAAAATTTTGACAAAACTTTCTATAGAAATAAAATTTTGACAAAATTTTCTATAGAACTAAATTTTTGAGAAAATTTTCTATAGAACTAAAATTGTGAGAAAATTTTTTATAGAAATAAAATTTTGAGAAAATTTTCTTTGGACAATTTTGAGAAAATTTTCAATAGAAATAAAATTTTGAGAAAATTTTCAATAGAAATAAAATTTTGACAAAAATTTTTATAGAAATAAAATATTGACAAATTTTTCTATAGAAATAAAATTTTGACAAATTTTTCTATAGAAATAAAATTTTGACAAAATTTTCTATAAAAATAAAGTTTTGACAAAATTTTCTATAGAAATAAAATTTTGACAAAATTTTCTATAGAAATAAAGTTTTGACAAAATTTTCTATAGAACTAAAATTTTGAGAAAATTTTCAATAGAAATAAAATTTTGACAAAATTTTCTATAGGAATAAAGAAACAAAATTTTGAGAAAATTTTCTATAGAAATAAAATTTTGACAAAATCTATAGAAATAAAATTTAGACAAAATTTTCTATAGAAATAAAATTTTGACAAAATTTTCTATAGAAATAAAATTTTTACAAAATTTTCTATAGAAATAAAATTTTGACAAAATTTTCTATAGAAATAAAATTTTGACAAAATTTTCTATAGAAATAAAAAATTGACAAAATTTTCAATAGAAATAAAATTTTGACAAAATTTTCTATAGAAATAAAATTTTGACAAAATTGTCTATAGAAATAAAATTTTGACAAAATTTTCTATAGAAATAAATTTTGAGAAAATTTTCAATAAAAATAAAATTTAGAAATAAAATTTTGACAAAATTTTCTATAGGAATAAAGAAACAAAATTTTGAGAAAATTTTCTATAGAAATAAAATTTTGACAAAATTTTCTAAAGAATAAAATTTTGACAAAATTTTATATAGAAATAAAATTTTTACAAAATTTTCTATAGAAATAAAATTTTGACAAAATTTTCTATAGAAATAAAATTTTGATAAAGTTTTCTATATGAATAAAGTTTTCACAAAATTTTCTACAGAACTAAATTTTTGAGAAAATTTTCAATAGAAATAAAGTTTTGACAAAATTTGCAATAGAAATAAAGTTTTGACAAAATTTTCTATAGAAATAAAGTTTTGATAACATTTTCTGTATAAATAAGTTTTGACAAAATTTTCTATAGAACTAAAATTTGGAGAAAATTTTCAATAAAAATAAAATTTTGACAAAATTTTCTATATGAATAAAGTTTTCACAAAATTTTCTATAGAAATAAAATTTTGACAAAATTTTCTATAGGAATAAAGTTTTGACAAAATTTTTTATATAAATAAATTCTGACAAAAGTTTCTATAGAAATAAAGTTTTGACAAAATTTTTATAGAAATAAAATTAAAAAAAAGAAATCTATAGAAAACAAATTTTGGCAAAATTTTCGATAGGAATAAAATTTTGACAAATTTTTCTATAGAAATAAAATTTTAAAAAATTTTTCTTTAGAAATATGCATAGGAGAAGGTCGTAAAATCCGGTCCATGACCGGCCAGTTATATCACTTTGGAATCCTGATATAGACTCTGACCATAGGAGAAAATGCAAAACCCCGCTAAAATTTTGCTAAATCTTCATAGAAAAATGTATAAATTTACCCCTTCGCTTAGAATTCAAGCAATCGTCTTAGCTATTATAATTATCATTAAAAAAAAAAACTATATAAGTGTGTATGTTTGTATGTGTATATAAATTAAATGCTGTGGATAATTGTAATGGCTGTATGTAAATTAATGATATCATGAAAAGGTTAATTAGCATTCGTTAACATTTAATCAGTTGTTTTTGCTGTTTTTTTGGTCGAAATATTATATTTTTCCCTAAAATATATTTTAGATGACTATGTGCCAAGATGGCATATGATTTTCAAAATGGGACATGAGGAGAACTAAAAATGACTAATAATAGCAGTATGGAACGAATAAAAAATGTATTTTATCCAGTGTCATAAACCCATTGTCCATTATATATTTATTTGACATTATGGTTATAGATAACCAGGTACCCGGGTGATCACAATAATCGCAACTAATTTCTTTCGGCTGTATCTAGTATTCACGGCCCACGGACCTCTATATGCAACATGGGCATAATCACGGTATCCGTGCCGTAGTGTTCTTGATACCCCAGCTGATACTTCCTCGGCATTAAATTTAATAGAACACTCGAGGGAGGGCCATGGATAATTACAGGAAATTCTGACGGGGTTTATATACACAGAAAAAATATCACCAATTTTTCGAATTAAAATTTTAATTGATTTTTAAAAAATAATCAATTAAAAATTTAATTTGTTCTAAAACATTTTTAATTTAAACGAAAATCAATCACAAAAACTAATTGTATCAATTAATTTTGTAATTGGAAAAAATAATTTTTTAATTGATTTTGGTGATTGATAGCATTTCTTTGATTGAAGATATTTCAATTAAAAATTAATTGGATCAATTAATTTCGTGATTGAATACAAAAAAATATTTTTTTCTGTGTACACTCAAAAAGATAAAGTTTACTTGAATTCAAAGCTTTTTACCTTCCCTTAAGGATTTTGGTATTGATTCCGAGTCAAAGATGCTGCAATTTAAAAATAAAGATATTTTTGAGGAAACTATCTCGAATACTTTATTTTTGTCGAATTTGTCGAATACTATATTTGTGAACCATTTTGCCTTTTGTATCATACATTTTTCAGTGGACAAGTTTTCAGCCTAAAAGTATGCAAAGAAAATGTTCTAAAGTAGTTAGACCGGGATAAGCTACAGAAGAAATGGTTTTCAATGAAAAGGGGAAAAGCGGAAATTCCCGTGTGATCGGTTGAGGAAACTAGAATTACTCAATTGAGTTTACGCTATTCCGACACACACCCACGGTTCCCACAGTTGCTAGAATTCTACCAAAAATTGTTGTTGTTGCTGTAACTGTTTTTAATGTAATTTCATCCATTTTGTTCTATGCCTTGGGTAAGTCAACTGGTGTCCAGATCTATGAACTCTGCGACAAGGGTGGGGTGCGTGATCTGGTGGTGAGTCGGGTAGATTTAGCTTGGCAAGCGAAAAGGTGACGTGTGTCACGTGAGCCTTGGCTCCAGATGGGACACTGGTTAGCGACGCTGCTATCAATCACTGATAAGTAGGAATTGAGGCGGCTGCATTTGCCTGATCTTAATTGGGCTAAATCCACCCCTGTCTGCCGTGGTAGGTCTCTTTCCTCCGGTTTAACCTTGTAGCTTCTCACCGCTTCAGCTACAGTTTCCTCATGAATCCTGTTCAGACCTGTCTGATATGCTGCCTGATCTAACGCTGCATCTCGCGCTCCAGAAGGTGAAGATCACCCTTACATTCCTGGGCGGAGGTTGCCTATCCACAAGATTGTGATTTGGATGACAACTTCGATAGCAACCCAAGAGGCACTGCTTTCACAACATGTAATTGTGTCGACGCACCGGGATGATCTTGGTCTCCGTATAAAGGTGATCCAGGTTGTACTGTTGCAGTTCTAAGGACAGCGTTCTGACAGGTCTGGATGTTATTCCACTGCGTGTCGCTTGTTTGAGGTGTCCACACTGGCGCTGCATAGTTTACCACTGACCGGCCAATTGCCTTATAAGTAGTCAGCAAGGTTTCTTTGTCCGCACCCCAAGTGCTGCCGGCAAGTGATTTGAGGACCTTGTTGCTACCGCGGAGCTTGTTACAAATTGCAGTGGCATGGGCAGACGACTTAAACAGGCTGTCGAATGTGACCCCGAGTATCTTGGGGTAGTTTACTGTAGGCATTATTTCGCCATCGACTCTACCATTCAACTGCCTACGTACTTCCGCCGTCCATGTAGTGAACAATGTGGCTGAGGATTTTGTGCATATCCTAAAATTTCTAGCTGTGAAATAACTAGTAAGAGCAGCAATGTAGACGTTTAAACGATCGCATATGTCACCAATAATGGGCCCGGATGCCATGATACAATCTCGACGCCGTCAGGAGGGCTTGGAATCGAGGACAGGTAGAGATTATACAGTGCCGGATATATCACCCCACCCTTGGGAACTCCCTGTTTAACTCTACGGGGTTTTTACTTCTTGTCCCTGAATTCCATGTACGACTGGCGTCCGCACATATAATTCAGAACCCAACGCTTCGTTCCTGCCACTAGGGACGTATTCTCGATGTCCTCGAATAGTGTGTGGCATGGTTGACCGTATCGAATGCCATCGATAAGTCAAGCGCCACGAGGACCGTCCTATGACAGGGCTAGGGCTGGTTGAGCCCCATACTAATATGTGTCGAAATGACATGCACCTTACGGAATCCATGTTGATGGTGGGCAGCTGGAAAATTCTCCACAAGGCTGGGGGAGGATTAGTGCCTCAAGTGTTTTGGCTACTGGCGAGAGAAGAGATATCGGTCTGTACGATTCATCTTTACACGAATCTTTGCCTGGTTTCAGTAGTGGAATCACTCTTCCAGACATCGGGTATAATGAGTGATTCCAAGGACAAAATGAGGAGTCAGGTCAGGTACTCAAATCCCAGTATTCCCAGATGCTTCAGGATTAGCATTGAAATTCCGTCGGGGCCCAGCGCCTTGGATGGTTTCGCGCCGTTGATGACATTGGTAACTTCGGCTGTGGTAAACTGTGGTGTGTCATCGGCTCGGAGACCACGTATGCGATGAGTGGCTCTCCTTTTCGCTCTATCACTCTCACGATGCTCGACAAACTGTCGGTTGAAGTATTTAGCGCATCTCTTTGGATCAGTCACAGTCACGTCGGCAAAGGTGACTGAAATCCCATCATCCCTCGTAGCGGGGGTCGAGAGGGCTCTCACTGTTGACCACAATTTACCTGTTCCTGTGCCTAGGTTACATTGCTTCAGGTGCTCTAACCATGTGTTCTCGCTAATCTTACCACGGAGCCCGTTGCAATTAAATTGCAAAAATTATGCACTTTCCGGAACTGATACAATAATATTGGGTGTCAGATGCTGCGGCTGAGAATATTGTTGTGTGGGAGATCCCCCGACATCGCATAGTCTGATGACCCACTGCTGCTATCACTGGCGCAGCATCCTGCCACGTAGTCAGTATGACTATATTCCCGTAGCGATGTTAAGTCGGAGCAGTTCCGGCTTAACATTCCAAGCAGGGGTTACACCGAAACCGAACGATGGTGTATTTTGTTTCGGTAGATCGAACAGTACCATGGTCCGGGGTTTTCCCAAAAGCAAACGGAGAAGGCTGCCCGGATTTTTTACTGTTTGGTAGATTTTGCAAAATAATCCCTTTCATAAATTTATCATAGAAATCAAACTTTGGCTAAATTTACGATAGAAATAAAATTTTGACAATATTTTCTATAGAAATTAAATTTTGACAAAATTTTCTATAGAAATAAAATTTTGACAAAATTTTCTATAGAAATAAAATTTTGTCAAAAATTTCTATAGAAATAAAAGATTGACAAAATTTTCTATAGAAATAAAATTTTGACAAAATTTTCTATTGAAATAAAATTTTGACAAAATTTTCTATCGAAATAAAATTTTGACAAAATTTTCTATAGAAATAAACTTTTGACAAAATTTTCTATTGAAATAAAATTTTGACAAAATTTTCTATAGAAATAAAATTTTGACAAAAGCTTCTATAGAAATAAGAGTTTGACAAAATTTTCTATAGAAATAAAATTTTGACCAAATTTTCTATAGAAATAAAATTTTGACCAAATTTTCTATAGAAATAAAATTTTGAGAACATTTTCTATAGAAATAAAATTTTGACAAAATAAGATTTTTTCGTTTGGTAGGTTTTTGGTAAAATTTTCCCCAAATTTTGGTAGATTATTTTTGGTTCGAGTGACAACCGTGGATGCGATACCAGAACAGTTTCTCCACATTGAGGTGTTAGCTACCCTGTAAGATAATATATAGTACCATTTATCTTATTGCATTAAAAAAATAGTTGCTATTTTTGCAATCGCAGGAGTTGGACTTTGGGAAAATTCATAGGGTACTTTGGTAAAAATTATTTCTTGCACATTTTGATTATAATATTGGCTAATTTTTTTCTTACAATAAGCTGGCCTAATAAGCTTATATTTGCATTATTCAATCTAATATCCATAATTTAATCTATTCTTAGAGATTTTTATGATGATTACTTTGTTGTTTGTGTTTTTCTTTTCTTTTGCTCTTGTAGCTTGTAATCTTCTCTTCTCTTCTCTTTTTTTGAATTTATAAAACACTTATAAAAAAACCTTACAAATCAGAAATAAAGAAAAAATAAATTTACAATTTGCCATCGAATGGTGTCTTTACGAAATAAGTGACTAGATTTCCTTTGCCTTTGACATAGGTCAAGCCTCGGCATTCGCATTCATAGCCGGCAGCCATTAAAATTTTCGCAGTATTTTCCGTGGTCTACGAGGATGAGGGATAGAAAAGAACCAAAAAGAAAAAAAGTAAGAGAAATGAAAACAATTATTTGCCTAACATTAAACGGATATGTTCCTATGGTAATACTCACCTGTAATCTACCCATAACACCGCATGAATCCATACGAGAAGCCACATTGACTGTATTACTCCAAATATCATATTGAGGCTTTTGTGCACCAATCACACCGGCAATGACAGGACCGTGATTGAGACCAATACGTAAACGGAATCGTTGAAATGATTCACGATTTATGGAATCTAAAATTGACATCAATGCTATGGCAAATTCCACAAGGATAACAACATTATGTTCCTCTGTACGTTTCTCATCCTTATGATTCGAACGGATGTATTGTCACAGCGGAAGTTGAAATTCAATGATATTTTGCAAGTCGACATATTGTTGTTGTAGTATATCCACCGCCCAGGGCAGTGAGTAGCGATGGGGAAAGAAATAAAAACAGATAATATAATTTTATTGACTACTAATAACATTATGGTCCATAAATTTGTTTTTTTTATGGTGGCGAATATCCTGAGGACTTTTAATTTAAAATTTAACTAACCAGGCTATTGTTATAATTTCGTGGAAAGTTTAAAATGGTTTCTGAACTTAAAAGGAGTTAGGTCGGCCGAGCCTCAGTTCATATAACAAAATTTCTAATCAAAGTACATAGAAAAGCCACCTTTCATAAAATGTATGAAAGGTGGCTTGATATAGTCGGCGGGGCCGACTATATCATACCCTAAACCACCCCTACTGGATTAGTAAACATAAGCATTTGTGGGGTATCTTTGGTATAGGTTTTGGAGTATCATTGGTATAGGTTTTTGAGAACATAAAGGGGGGTACATGTTTATGGGTGTCTTGTCACAATCTGAGCAGAAATGTCTAATATTAGGAGCTATAGTTTATTTTGCACCACAAGAGTTAGTATGCCACTAATATTGAGTCCATTATTAAACAAGTAAGGAAAGTCTAAAGTCGGGCGGGGCCGACTATATCATACCCTAAACCACCATTACAGAATTAGTAATCATAAGCATTTGTGGGGTAACATATAGGTCTGGGAGATAAACCGCAGTTGCATATTTAAGAAAATTAAGGGGTACATGTCTATGGGTGCTTTGTGTCAATCTGACTATAGCTCATAGTCAATGTTGCCAGGGAAAATGTTCGGTTTACCCTACAAGGACAAAAAAAAGTTCCCTACTTTCCTATACATTCCCAAACAATTTTCCATACTATATTTTTCGTTAAATTTAAAAAATTTTACAAAACAAAAATGGTTCTAAGTACTTTATTATCTTAAAACATGAATATGCGACGTATATAACTTAGAATATAAATTTGTATTACGACCATGGTTGCCACAGTTGCTAGAATTCTACCCAAATTAGTAATCTTTTTTGTTATAAAATAAAAATAAAATTTTTATAAAAATAAAATTTTGGAAAAACTTTCTGTAAACAAATTTTTGTGAGAAATTTTTCTATAGAAATAAAATTTTGAGACAAAATTCCACAGAAATAAAATTTTGAGAAAATTTTTTATAGAAATAATATATTGAAAAAAAAAATCTATAGAAATACAATTTTGACAAAATGTTCTATAGAAATAAAATGTTGACAAAATTTTCTACAGGAATAAAGTTTACCACACATTGTTAAAGATCAAGCCTTGCCGGCTTCTAATTTCCTCCTCTAGAGCCACCAAAATGTAAAAATTATTACAAATTGTGTTGAGTGAAAATGTCCTACATTGTGGCCCTACGTCCCTACAAGACGCGAAATATTAGAAAAACCCTATATATAGGGAATTTCCCCTACTTCTAGCAACACTGGCTGTGTTGATATTGCGCCTACGGAGCTAGTATGCCACTAATATTGAGCCCATTATTAAAAAAGAGAAAATCGTTAAATTAGTGTGGGTAATAAATACAAATTTGTAAAAATCGAGCAATATTCTTATGTAAGAGCTACAAGTACGTATAAGTACGATCGGCTAGTACATCAAATTTTTAAATTTGAGTAACATTGGTTAATAAATAAGAGTACTATGGCCAAATTTGGGAAAATCGAGCGATGCATATATATGGAAGCTATATCTAAATCTGAACCAATTTGCATAATATTTTGCTGGTTTGATTAATACCACAAAAGGTTACCTTATGCAAGATTTGAGTAAGATCAGTTAAGAAATGAGGCCTGTATGGACAAACATAAGGTTATTAGGGGCGAATTTTTCAAAATCGGATGATACATATATGGGAGCTATATCTACATCTGAACCGATTTCGATGAAATTTTGCACATATAGTTAGTACTATAGAAGACTGGATCTATTTATTAACCAGACTGGATCTGGTTAATAAATAAGGGTTCTATGGCCAAATTTGGGAAAAAGCCCGCTATACATATATATGGGAGCTATATTTAAATCTGAACCGATTTCGATGATTTTTTGCACATATAGTTAGTGCTGTATAAGACTACATTTAGCCAAATTTGAGTAAGATCGGTTGATAAATAAGGGTTTTATGGCCAAATTTAGAAAAATCGGGCGATACATATATATGAGAGCTATATCTAAATCTGAACCGATTTGGATGAAATTTTGCAGACTTGAAGGGCGATGGAAAAGATTAGCTTTTGCCAAATTTGGTGACGATCCGTTTGAAAAAACGCGCAACGTGACCCCATTTGTCGAAATCGGGCGAAACATATATATGGGAGCTATATCTAAATTTGATCCGATTTCTTCCAAATTCAATAGCCTTCGTCCTTGTGCCCAGAAAACACCCTGTACCAAATGTCATCCAAATCGGTTAATAATTGCGGCCGGAATCCTGTGAACAACAAATACATGGACAGACGGACGGACGGACGGACGGACACCAAGCGCTAGATCGACTCAGGAGGTGATTCTGAGTCGATCGGTATATATTTTATGGGGTCTAAAATCAATATTTCTGGTAGGCACATTTTTTGGCCGATCAAACTTATTATACCCTGACCACTATGTGGTTTAGGGTATAATAAAGGCCGATTAAATACGTGTATAACTCAGCTTGATAAAATTTTCTATAGCAATAAAATTTTGACAAAATTTTCTATAGAAATAAAATTTTGACAAAATTTTGTATAGTAGTAAAATTTGGACAAAATTTTCTATAGAAATAATTTTATTTCTTAAAGAAATAAATACAAATTTAATACGCTAAAAATAGAACTTGTTTTAAATTAATTTGAAATCACCCTAAAAATTATCTCGATTTCATCGAAATTCACCATATGAACCTGACATTTCCGGGGATTAACACGATTTAACTACTATAGACAACTTTCGTTGCATAGTTTTAGGCCGTACACATGGGCCATATTTGCTTAGGACTGTTTGTGGCAATATACTAAAGAAAATGTGACATAACGTCTATTTGGATAGTTCTCTTGCTCACATATCTTTGAATGTTTGTTTACCCATGTAAAATAATTCAAAAGGATTATTTTCGAATTAGGTAAACATGTATACCCCTTGGTCAGCCAATTAGAAACCCTACACGAACTGGAGGAGTGGATTTTCATAATATTGGGACAAAAATTTTATAATAATAATAATAAATAAATAAAAACTTTTATAATAAAATAAATTTAATTCCGTTTTCTTCGTTATGAAAAAGGATGGAACCTTTTGTGTCACATTTTTATAATGAATGGCAACTATTGTGGAACGTTTTGAAAGTCATCAGCGCTATAATTGTGCCTTTTGAAAACGAAATATCTTGTATCATTATATACTTACCGCAAAACTACGCATCAGCTGCATGCGTATAAAATGTACAAATAATCATTTACACACTTCAATTTAGAAACCTAATTTTGAAAATGCCAAAAAAATGAGACTTACCTTAGCTCCTTCCTCTTTACCAGGCCTCAACCCGGATGCACACATATAAGTGCTTGCAATAGTTTTAATTTTTTCGATGCCACTAAATTTGGGTTTTAAAAGTAACTGAAAACAAAAACAAGAAATATTCATAACTATATAATTTGAATACATATCGTTTATCAATTTTTTCCTTCGTACCTTATCAAAATCGCATATGATTTCGTTTAATAAACGCAAACATTCTAGGCCCTGTTTATTTACATCTGTCTCATCGTAGAATTCCTTGTAATTTGGTATGGAGGCAAACATAACGGCCACACAGGAATAACTTTCGTGATACAATTCTGCAGAATTTTGCTGATGCAAGAAATGCGTTGCAACATGAGCTGGTAGAATATTTTCCAAGAGGATCTTTCAAAGGAAACGAGTTTTTTTTTTAGAAAAGACAAGATTTTTTTGAAATTATGAAAAACATGCCTTACCTTGTTAATACCTCTCATAGTTTCGACTTCTTCTTGTTCTACCTTGAGTTTAGCTTTCCACAAGAAATCAGTTCGGGCCACATATTCACCTTGGCGATCTAGAGTATGCAGAACCGCAATAACCAAGAGCAACAGAAGGAATCCTTTCACTTCGATGGGTAAACTTAAAAAGAGAGAAAAAGGCAAACATTTTCTATAAAAATACAATTTTGGCTCAAATTTGTATGGAAATAAATTTTGACCAAATTTTATATAAATAAATAATGACAAAATTCTCTATAGAAATAAAATTTTGACAGTATTTTCTATAGAATTAAAATTTTGAAAAAAATTTCTATAGAAATAAAATTTTGAGAAAATTTTCTATAGAAATAAAATTTTGAGAAATTTTTCTATAGAAATAAAATTTTGACAAAATTTTCTCTCGAAATAAAATTTTGACAAAATTTTCTATAGAAATAAAATTTTGAGAAAATTTTCTATAGAAATAGAAAATTTGCAAAAGAAATAAGATTTTGATAAAATTTTCTATAGGAATAAAATTTTTTGAGTAGCATTTAAAATGTTGTTTTAGTAACTGTATAAGGCCTTTGGAAGGCTTAGTTACATATGAAAATAAATAAATTAAATAAGATTAAAATTTTGACAACATTTTCTATAGAAATAAAATTTTGAGAAAATTTTCTAAAGAAATAAAATTTTGAGAAAATTTTCTATAGAAATAAAGTTTTCTGTAGAAATAAAATGTTGACAAAATTTGCTTTAGAAATAGAATAGTTGACAAAATTTCCTGTAGAAATAAAATTTTGACAAAATTTTCTATAGAAATAGAAAATTTGCAATAGAAATAATATTTTGATAAAATTTTTCATAGGAATAAAATGTTGACAAAATTTTCTATGGAAATAAAATTTTGAGAAAATTTTCTAAAGAAATAAAATTTTGACAAAATTATCCATAGAAATATAATGTTGACAAAATTTTCTGTAGAAATACAATTTTGAAAAAATTTTCTATAGAAATAAAATTTTGACAAAATTTTCCATAGAAATATAATGTTGACAAAATGTTCTGTAGAAATAAAATGTTGACAAAATTTTCTATAGAAATAGAATGTTGACAAAATTTTCTATAGAAATAAAATTTCGACAAAATTTGCTATAGAAATAAAATTTTGACAAAATTTGCTATAGAAATAAAATTTTGACAAAATTTATCATAGCAATATAATTTTGATAAAATTTTGTATAGAAATAAAATTTTAACAAAATTTTCTATAGAAATAAAATTTTGAAAAAATTTTTATCGCTGTAAAATTTTGACAAAATCTTCCATAGAAATAAATTTCTGACAACATTTTCTATAGAAATAGAATTTTAATACAATTTGCAATAGAAATAACATTTTGACAAAATTTTCTAAAGAAATAAAATATTGAAAACATTTTCTATAGAAATAA
Organism: Haematobia irritans; assembly: GCF_050003625.1. Classification (NCBI taxonomy): domain Eukaryota; kingdom Metazoa; phylum Arthropoda; class Insecta; order Diptera; family Muscidae; genus Haematobia; species Haematobia irritans. Next base: position 26,317,261 of record NC_134400.1, read on the forward strand.
AATTTTCCATAGAAATAAAATTTTGACAAAATTTGCTATAGAAATAAAGTTTTGTCATAATTTCCTATAGAAATAAAATTGTGATAAAATTTCCTATAAAGATAAAATTTTGACAAAATTTTATTTCTATAGAAAATTTTGTCAACAATTTATTTTGATAAGAAATTTTATCACAATTTTATTTCTATAGGAAATTATGCAAAAATTTTATTTCTATAGCAAATTTTGTCAAAATTTTATTTCTATAGAAAATTTTGTCAAAATTTTATTTCTATAGCAAATTTTGTCGAAATTTTATTTCTATAGAAAATTTTGTCAACATTCTATTTCTATAGAAAATTTTGTCAACATTTTATTTCTACAGAAAATTTTGTCAACATTATATTTCTAAGGAAAATTTTGTCAAAATTTTATTTCTATAGAACATTTTTTCAAATTTTTATTTCCATAGAAAATTTTGTCAACATTATATTTCTATGGATAATTTTGTCAAAATTTTATTTCTTTAGAAAATTTTCTCAAAATTTTATTTCCATAGAAAATTTTGTCAACATTTTATTCCTATGAAAAATTTTATCAAAATATTATTTCTATTGCAAATTTTCTATTTCTATAGAAAATTTTGTCAAAATTTTATTTCTATAGGAAATTTTGTCAACTATTCTATTTCTAAAGCAAATTTTGTCAACATTTTATTTCTACAGAAAATTTTGTCACCATTATATTTCTAAAGAAAATTTTGTCAAAACTTTATTTCTATAGAAAATTTTCTCAAAATTTTATTTCTATAGAAAATGTTGTCAAAATTTTAATCTAATTTAATTTATTTATTTTCATATGTAACTAAGCCTTCCAAAGGCCTTATACAGTTACTAAAACAACATTTTAAATGCTACTCAAAAAATTTTATTCCTATAGAAAATTTTATCAAAATCTTATTTCTTTTGCAAATTTTCTATTTCTATAGAAAATTTTCTCAAAATTTTATTTCTATAGAAATTTTTTTCAAAATTTTATTTCTATAGAAAATTTTGTCAAAATTTTATTTCAATAGAAAATTTTGTCAAAATGTTATTTCTATAGAAAATTTTGTCAAAATTGTATTTCTATAGATTTTTTTTTGTGACAAAATTTTCCATAGAAATATAATGTTGACAAAATTTTCTGTGGAAATAAAATTTTGAAAAAATTTTCTATAGAAATAAAATTTTGACAAAATTTTCTATAGAAATAAAATTTCGACAAAATTTGCTATAGAAATAAAATTTTGACAAAATTTGCTATAGAAATAAAATTTTGACAAAATTTGCTATAGAAATAAAATTTTTGCATAATTTCCTATAGAAATAAAATTGTGATAAAATTTCTTATCAAAATAAATTGTTGACAAAATTTTCTATAGAAATAAAATTTTGTCAAAATTTGCTATAGAAATAAAATTGTGACAAAATTTACCATAGCAATATAATTTTGATAAAATTTTGTATAGAAATAAAATTTTAACAAAATTTTCTATAGAAATAAAATTTTTAAAAAATTTTTATCGCTGTAAAATTTTGACAAAATCTTCCATAGAAATAAATTTCTGACAACATTTTCTATAGAAATAGAATTTTAATAAAATTTGCAATAGAAATAACATTTGGACAAAATTTTCTAAAGAAATAAAATATTGAAAACATTTTCTATAGAAATAAAATTTTCCATAGAAATAAAATTTTGACAAAATTTTCTATGGCAATACAATTTTGACAAAATTTGCTATAGAAATAAAATTTTGTCATAATTTCCTATAAAAATAAAATTTTGACAAAATTTTCTATAGAAATAAAATTTTGACTACACTTTCTATGGAAATACAATTTTGACAAAATTTTCCATAGAAATAAAATTTTTACAAAACTTTCTATAGCAATACAATTTTGACAAAATTTTCTATAGAAATAACATGTTGACAAAATTTTTATCGAAGTAAAATTTTAAAATTTGAAATAAAATTTTGACATTTTGTATAGAAATAAAATTTTCCATAGAAATAAAATTTTGACAAAATTTAGTTTAGAAATAAAATTTGGACAACAATAGAATTAGAATAGAAATAGAATTTTGACAATATTTTGGTTAGAAATAGCATTTTGACAACATTTTATATCACACACAACATTTTTTTCTGATTCAATAACGAAATTAATGGATCCCATTAATTTTGTAATTGAAATGTCTTCAATCACGAAAATGATAGTATCAATCTCAGTTTTAGATGTAAAGAAGTTTTAATTGGAAAAAAATATTTGATTAAAAAATTAATTGATTTAATTTGATAATTTCAATTAATTTTTTAATTGATTCAAGTGAAAATTTAATTGATATTAATTGCAAAACTGAATTAATTTTTTGAATTAAAAACGTTACTATTTTCAATTACTTTCTTATCTGTCTTTGTGTTTTTAATTTGATTGAAAAATTTATTGTTTGAAATAAATTTTGATTTAAAAATTTAAAAAAAAATCCATCACTTTTTTAACTGACTTAGGCTTCCGAATTTGATTAAAAAGTTTATTGAATAAATGAATTTTTTAATTAAAAAAATTAAAATTTTTCAATCATTGACTTAATTAACTTAAGGTTTCTATCGTGATTAAAATATTAATTGTATCAATTAATTTATTAATTGAAACCATTTTCAACTTCAATCAACTCTTTAATTTGAATTATTTTGGTGATATTTTTTTTTCTGTGATAGGAATAAAATGTTGACAAACTTTTCTATAGAAGTAAAATTTTGACAAAAATTTCTATAGAAATAAAAGTTTTGACAAAATTTTCCATAGAAATAATATTTTGACAAAATTTTCCATATAAATAAAATTTTTACAAAATTTTCTATAGAAAGTAAATTTCGAAAAACTTTCTAAAGAAATAAAATTTTGAAAAAAAAAAATTAAAAATAAAATTTTGACAAAATTTTCTATGAAAATAAAATTTTGACAAAATTTTCTATAGAAATAAAGTTTTGACAAAATTTTCTATAGAAAATTTGGTACGTGATATCAGTGTATAGCCTCTAAGATTCGGCCTGGCCGAACTAAGGGACGTATATAATTGTTTAATTTAAAATGTTTACTTACTAATCACTCCTATATCGAGCATTGTACAGCTCAAACAAATCACTGAAATACAACACCACTATCTGACACACCAATGCCACAATCATTGTGAATAGTTTCAATATAAAACCGGATCTAAGAAATGCGGAAATAGCTGCTAAGCTTATGGCACAACAGAAAAGATATATGGGTGCCACCTGCAAATCGGGATAATAGGGAACATTATCTATTTCCGGCAATGACGAATCATTCGATATGTTCGAGGGGGATGAAATATTAAGATTTGAAGTAATCGCGTCCATATCATCAGTGGCAAAATTAATCTGAAAAAAAATAATAAAAACAATTAAAATCAGGTATATGAATATACGATGGCCAATCTACACGGAAACAAATGATAATTAAAATTAAGCAAACGATATTTGTTCGCAGGTAAGACAATGAAAATTTTCGTTAATAATATAGAAATAAAATTTTGACAAAATTTTCTATAGAAATAAAATTTTGACAAGATTTGCTATAGAAATAAAATTTTGACAACATTTTCTATACAAAAAAATTTTGACCAAATTTTCTATAGAAATAAAATTTTGACAAAATTTTCTATAGAGTATTTAGTTGTTTATATTCAATACAATAATAATGAAAACTTTTGTTTTATTTACGAATTTGTTTCGTTTACTCAATTTTAATGACACATGATATAACGAAGCTGTTTTTTTTATCAGTGCATCATTCTGATTAATATCTTACCACGCTAAAGACGGCACAAGCCGATATTAAAATGTTGACAACAATGAAGATAGCTAAACGTAAAAATCGACTTCCGGCCACCACTTGGCCAGGTCCATTTCTTTCAGGAGTCGTTGAATTAATATCAGGAACATTCATATTGCTTAGATAGAGGAACAATGCCATTACAAGAAATGTGGTCAATAAGGATCCCAGTAATGCCAGATTGCTAAAAAATATTAAGAATATTTGCATTAATGATAAACAATTATTTATCAAGGGGGCGGATTGCTTAAGAAACTTTAGAACACTTTTGTTTTTTTTTTTATTTATAGCAAAGATTTCTTCAATAAAAGGTGTTATTTTGGTATTCAAATAATGGAATGGAATTATAAAATAATAAAAACGAAGGTATGTTATTAAGACCAGATATGGACTTTTGATATTCTTGACAATGATATATTTCTTCAAATCCATGCTTTTATTAAAATTTTTTCAAGAAAATATTTTTATGTTAGGGCTTAGGATTTTTAAGAGTTTTTTGGTTTCGCAGTTGGATGCGATCTTTCCATTTATTAAAAAAAAACATTTGGTGAAAAAAATTAAATTTTTACATATAGCATAAAAACTTCTGAGTTATTATATTTAATATGCATACATTTTAGGACCACACATTTTTTGTAAAATACTTCTTTGTATTTATTGAAATGACTAAAAATAAAGTTTTTCCAAATTTTAATTTTAAACTTAACTAATTTTATTTTTTCCGATTTTTTTAATTGAAAAATTTTAAATATTTGAATAAATAAAATTGAATTAATTTTAAATAAATTATATACTTTTTATATTCAATATTCATTTTAATATGGAATAGCCTATATATGAATTCAATTCACAACACCAATACTTACATATCCATTACAATCAATTGCACTGCCGCCACTGAGATGAAGAGCAAAAAAGCACAAATTAAATCATAGCGAAAATGCGTATCCGGCTGGGCTCGATACATCACTTCTCGTGGCGTGTTGCGATACCACATGGTGAATGGCTTCAATTCGGTGGGCGGTCCAAAGCAATTGAAATTAAAACATTTACGCTCTGGTGGCAATAAATTTGATTCAATCATGGCAATACTCTGCAACAGTTGTAAACACCCGGATACGGAACCCAAAAAGTCAGGATGTCCAAAGATAAATTCATGAAAGTAAGTAAGAGGTAAGATAAATAAAACACTTCATTAAACAAACAAATTGCAAAACCCAAAAAAAATCCTCAGCAACAATAACGTGGACGAAGATAAGGTGAATTGAACATTGTGAAAGGACACAACAGGAAACCAAAAGGTGTTGCTCAAACATCCTTATCGTTTGATGTATTGCATTGTGTTCTATGTCAAGGGAAAGCAAGTGAAAGATATTAAACGTTTAAAATACGTTCTCTACACAATCTCTCCCCATCTCTCTCACACACACACACATACAAGCAGATAGGCAACAATTTTGGCAATATCTACGAAATGATGATTGTGTTTTGTGGCCATGTGGTTACTATGTTTAAGCGACATACAGCTAGATAAGATTTCATATGGGATAGAAGGAGATCCGAAGGACACAAAAAGCTTTAAAGATTTAAAGGAATTCTGTAAAGTATAACAGTACGGGACATTCAAATAAGAACAGCGTGGCAAACCCTACCCTGTGTCGAATTTTAAATGTTTAACGATTCTAGCTTGCACCAACAAGAGAAAGAGAAACTTACACGCACAGAAAAAACATGTTTGCCGCATCCATTTATTGCTTATCTAGAGTATGTAACACAATTATCGCGAAAACCATGTATTTTGTCTTTGTAAAATAATTTTCGAGCGGAGAAAAATATATGTTGGCAATAAGCATTTAAATGGTTATCAAATGCGGCAAACATGTTCTATTATTTAAATGATAGAATTTGAGACCATTACATGGTCGGGAAAATCACGTACCTGACCATTCAATTTTTTTACTTTTTTGCAGGGAAAAAAGTATTTTTATAGCTTAAGTATAGACATGTCTAGAACCTTTACATGGCCATAAAGACCATGTACATTGATTTCGTGACCATTTAATTTTTTTGCAGCGAAAAAAATTTGATAAAAACATTGAGCAGTTACACACGATTTTCATTTCGCGCGTCAGTCGTGTGTTGATTGTTTCTTGGAATGGACAGAGAATACGGAATTACTGTGTTTTGTGTTAATTTATTTATTCAGAAGTGGCACGTGGTTTTATGCGAAGACAAAACAAGTATATACGGCCGTAAGTTCGGCTAGGCCGAAGCTTATGTACCCTCCATCATGGATAGCGTAGAAACTTCTTCTAAACACTGCATTTCACAATCGAATTACTTAAGTTGCGGTAACGCTTGCCGATGGCAAGGTATCTTAAAACCTCCTAACACCATCTTCTAAATTGTATGTAAGTCCATACGTGGTATATATTAAATCAAAAAATATTGATCCAATACGTATATAATTCAGTTTAACAAAGTAGACTTAAAATTTTGAAAAAATTTTCTACAGAAATAAAATTTTAACAAAATTTTCTATAGAAATAAAATTTTCACAAAATTTTTTATAGAAATTAAAATTTTGACAAAATTTTCTATAGAAAGAAAATGTTGACAAAAATTTCTACAGAAATAAAATTATAACAAAATTTTCTATAGAAATAAACTTTTGACAAAATTTTCTATAGAAATAAAATCTTGGTAGATTATTTTTGGCTCGAGTGGCAACCATGATTATGAACCGAATAAAATTTGAACAAAATTTTCTATAGAAATAAAATTTTGGCAATGATGAAAATTTTATTATGGACGGAATAAAATTTTAACAAAATTTTCTCTAGAAATAAAATTTTGAAAAAATTTTCTATAGAAATAAAATTTTGACAAAATTTTCTATAGAAATAAAATTTTGGTAGATTATTTTTGGTTCTAGTGGCAACCATGATTATGAACCGATATGGACCAATTTTTGTGTGATTGGACCAATTTTGGTATGGTCCTTGGCGACCATATACTAACACCACGTTCCTAATTTGAACCGCATCGGATGAATTTTGCTCCTCCAAGAGGCTCCGGAGATCAAATCTGGAGAACATTATATATGGGGCCTATATATAATTATGGACCGATATGGACAAATTCTAGCACGGTTGTTAAAGATCATATACTAACACCATGTTCCAAATTACAACCGGATTGGATGAAATTTGCTTCTCTTGGAGACTTCGCAAGCCAAATCTGGGGATCGGTTTATATGGGGGCTATATATAATTATGAACCGATGTGGGACCAATTTTTGCATGGTTGTTAGAGACCATGTACCAAATTTCAGCCGGATCGGATGCAATTTTCTTCTCTTTGAGGCTTCGCAAGCCAAATCTGGAGATCGGTTTATATGGGGTCTATATATAATTATGGACCGATGTGGACCAATTTTTGCATGGTTGTTAGCGACCATATACCAACATCATGTACCAAATTTCAGCCGGATCGGATGAAATTTGCTTCTCTTTTAGGCTCCGCAAGCCAAATCTGGGGATCGGTTTATATGGGGGCTATATATAATTATGGACCGATGTGGACCAATTTTTGCATGGTTGTTAGAGACCATATACCAACACCATGTACCACATTTCAGCCGGATCGGATGAAATTTGCTTCTCTTTTAGGCTCCGCAAGCTAAATCTGGGGATCGGTTTATATGGGGGCTATATATAATTATGGACCGATGTGGACCAATTTTTGCATGGTTGTTAGAGACCATATACAAACACCATGCACCACATTTCAGCCGGATCGGATGAAATATGCTTCTGTTAGAGGCCCCACAAGCCAAATCCGAGGGTCCCTTTATATGGGGGCTATACGTAAAAGTGGACCGATATGGCCCATTTTCAATACCATGCGACCTACATTGATAACAACTACTTGTGCCAAGTTTCAAGTCGATAGCTTGTTTCGTTCGGAAGTTAGCGTGATTTCAACAGACGGACGGACGGACGGACGGACATGCTTATATCGACTCAGAATTTCACCACGACCCAGAATATATATACTTTATGGGGTCTTAGAGCAATATTTCGATGTGTTACAAACGGAATGACAAAGTTAATATACCCCCATCCTATGATGGTTATTATTATTCAACCGTCGAACTGAACAGACGTGTTTTCTAATAGCGGAGTATTTCATCGTAATAAGTACTTATTACGAATTTCACGTGTGGTGGAAATAATAAACCACCATGCAGCGAAATTCAAAGTCATCCACTGGGTTGCTAACTTCAGGGCCCAGTGGACGGGTAACGACTGAAGTTATAAATTTGGGCAGCGACCAAGAGTCAGGCCCAATTAATCGACCTGTAGACGGGTCGACTGGCGGTGACACTTTGGCAAGTCGAACCTTTTCTAAGGTGACGACATCAAAAGGAGGCAATCCCTCTCGAAAGAGATTCAAGGAACGAAGAAATGCTTTGTTTATCCTAAAGAAATTAGGATCAGTCGACCCAATCACGTTGTCGGCTAAGCAAAGCGATTCCTTAAAATGGGCTCAAGGAATTCTTGAAGCTGGAAAAAGGGAACGATCACCGGATGAGCTACCATCCTCTAAACGGGATCAAAGATCGTTTGCCTCAGTTGCAAAAGACAGCCTTGTGATGGCTATTATTAATAAAGGAGCATTGGACGGTATGATTCCAAGGCAAAAATGGGGGGAAATTGAGAACGCGATGTCTGGTGTCTACTCAGAGGTGCGAAAAAAGTTTCCCGGACCAAGTCCTCGACGGCAAGATGCTGGATGGTATCAAGGACGTTATAAGTTAATAGCTTTTGCAGACCAGAGGTCTATGGATTGCTTTAAAGCTGCATTGATGCTAATTGGTGAAGTTTGGGAAGGAGCCGCTTTGGAGTTAGTCGATAAAAAAGACATACCGGCTAAACCTAGAGCACATGCATGGATACCGGCAAACCCTCCTGATCCTGAGTCAATACTAGAGAGACTAAAAGAATGTAACCCAGATCTTCCAACCGCCGATTGGAAGGTTGGTCGTTTGGATGAGGTGGATGGACCAAGACGACATGCGGTGTTTATATTAAACATAGAGTCGCTGCCACATCTAGCCCAGACCCAAGGACGCGTAAGTTATGGCTTTCATGATATCCATATGAAGGTATACAAAAGCGATCAGCCAAAGGATACCGAAACGGACAAGCCTCCGGTAGAGTCAGCAGTGAAAAAATCTCCTAGCGAAGCCGAAGGAGACATAAAACCTACAGACTATGGCGAAAATCATATGCGGGAAGTTTCTACAGGCTCAAGCCTCACCAAAGCTGAACCGCGGATTGTTGCGAGAGTCACCGAGATCTGTGAAGAGGAAGCCCTTGATGACTCAATTGAAGCGGCTGATGTGACGGTGGTTGAAAATTTGGATGGTTCTACGGTTCCTCCAGATAAATCTTCACCATTGTAAGGCCGCTTGTGCTGCCTTAAAAGTTCTCCTGATGAAGGGAGACATCGATATAGTTCTTATTCAAGAACCATACATATATAAGAACAAGATCTGTGAATTAAGCACTCCGGGTTTCAAACTTTTGCATAATACCGGTAACGATATAAATCGAGCATGTATAATTGCTAAAAACGAACTAAACTTGTTTCTGCTTCCTTCATTGAGCAATGCAGACACTGTCGTAGCCAGTCTAGAGATATCCACATGCAAATATTGGGTATCTTCGGTCTACATGGGACATGATAGGGATATGCCACCCTGTGCCGTTAAGACCTTAGTTGAGGAGTCACTAAAAACAAAGACAAAACTCATTATGGGATGCGATGCAAATGCACATCATAGTATTTGGGGAAGTAGTGATACTAATGCAAGGGGAGAGTCGCTAATAGAGTTTATTTTGCGTACTAACCTGGTAGTTTGCAATAAGGGAGATGCACCAACCTTCGTCACCAGGAACAGACAAGAGGTTTTGGACGTAACGTTGACCTCTCCGGAACTGAATGATAAGATATCTGAGTGGCAAGTTTTGAGGGAACATAGCTTCTCAGATCATCGCTACATCAGTTTCAGATTGGCTGTTCGTACTTCAAAGACCATATTTCCGCCAAATGTTAGGAAAGCTGATTGGAATAGGTATAGGGAATCGTTCAATTTGATGATACCGGAAGTGCCGGAGACAAATATGGGCACTGTGCAAGATATCGAACACGCAGTGGAGCGGATTACTAAGGCCTTCAACATTTCACTGAAAGCTGCTTGCCCTAGAGGAAAGCCAAGGGGAAAAAATCGGCCGCCATGGTGGACTACGGAGTTAAGTAATATGAGGAAATCCTGCAGGAAGCTCTTTAACAAAGCAAAGTCCACAAGAGCTCCGGAGGATTGGGACACTTACAAGATGAATCTGAGAGAATATAAACGAGAACTGAGAAGGTCTCAACAAAACTCTTGGGATGATTACTGTAGCAGTATTGAGAATACGTCAGAGGCTTCCAGACTACGGAAGGTACTAGCATCCACTAACACCGCTCCAGGTTTCATTAAAACATCGGAGGGAAATTGGACAACGTCCAGTGAGGAGACGTTGGTGGTACTTTTGGACACACACTTCCCTGGAAATCAGACGGTTGAACCATGTTCCGGCGGTGTAACAGAGGCTCAGCGATCATTTCCTATCGAGGAAATTGTGTCGGAATCTAGAATAAAATGGGCTTTAAATAGCTTTGGACCATTCAAATCCCCCGGACCTGATGGAATTACTCCGGCGGAGTTACAGGCAGTGGCTGGAAGAATTATCCCCTGGTTGACGGTGATATATAAACAATGTGTAAACTTAGCATATATTCCAGAAAAGTGGAGGGAAACAAAAGTCGTCTTCATACCTAAAGCAGGAAAAGCCTCTCACTCGAGTGCGAAGGATTTCCGACCAATCAGCTTATCCTCATTCCTACTTAAGACCCTGGAGAGGATGATAGACATGTATCTTAGAACTACCGTGGATTCAGGTTTGCTCTCGAAACGACAGCATGCATACTCGAAGGGCAGGTCTACTGAGACCGCATTGCATGAACTGGTCAGCTTTATTGAAAGCTCACTATCTGTCAAAGAATACACAATCGTGGCGTTTCTAGACATCGAAGGGGCGTTCAATAATATCCATCCGAGCTCGATATTAAATGGACTGACAACTCTGAATGTTGATCCAGGTATTCTTAGGCTGTTAGACGAACTTCTAATGAAGAGACGTATTTCAGCCACACTAGGGCAAGCAAACATACAAAGGTATGTGAACAGAGGCACTCCCCAAGGAGGAGTTCTATCACCTCTTCTTTGGAATGTTGCTATAAACAACCTTCTGGTTTCTCTAGAAAAAGAAAGGATAAAAGTGGTGGCATACGCAGATTATGTGGCGCTAGCAGTCAGGGGAAAATTCCCATCCACAATCAGAGATATTATACAGAGAGCTCTCCGGATGATTGAGAAATGGGCGAAAGATAATGGTCTTGGTGTAAATCCAGCAAAGACAGAAATAGTCATGTACTGCAAAGATCGCAAAACTCCCACGGTTAGGCCCATTTCCTTAGGGGGTACTGAAATTCCCTTTGGTGAGTGTGCAAAATACCTTGGCGTTATTTTGGACAGGAAGCTGAATTTTAGGCTTAATATTGAAGAGAGGGCGAGAAAAGCCACGGTAGCTTTGTACTCGTGCAAAAAGGCAATAGGGAAAAAGTGGGGACTAAGACCAAAAATTGTGCATTGGCTATACACGGCAGTGGTTAGACCTATAATGCTATATGGTGTTGTAGTCTGGTGGCCGGCACTTCAGAAACCGACTTGTTTAGATAAAGTTCAGCGTATGTCGAGCTTATGTATCTCAGGCGCATTTAGTAAGACAGGAACAGACTCCCTTAATGTCATGCTACATCTATTGCCTTTAGACATTTTGGCCAAACAGTCAGCTGCAACAACGGCTGTGCGGTTGCGCGAGCTATCGCTGTGGTCGGAAAAAATGTACGGTCATAGTTCGGTCCTCAAGGTAATGCCAGATGTGCCTAACGTAGTGGATTACACCCTGGCAAAACCACTTTTCGACAAAAAGTTTGAAACTCTAATTCCCAACAGTGAGGCGTGGTGTACACAGACCCCGGGGAATAAAAGATATATAGATTTCTATACTGATGGCTCCAAATTGAATGGACAAGTGGGGTTCGGAGTATATTCTAAAGATCTGGAAATTCGAATAGCGAAAAGATTACCTAATCACTGTAGTGTTTTTCAGGCTGAAATATTGGCAATAAGAGAGGTGGTGAATTGGCTGAGAAGTAATGTTCCAACAAATATTGGCATTAATATATACTCAGACAGTCAACCTGCAATAAAATCCTTGGACTCTGTGTTCCTTAACTCAAAAACGGCCATAGACTGCCGCAAATCTCTCAACGAGATGGCTGAGCAGTACAATATTCACCTAATATGGGTGCCTGGTCATAGGAACATACCGGGGAACTGTGAAGCAGATGAGTTAGCAAGGCTAGGAACTACCTTACATATTCCAGGGGAACTAGAATCTGTTGGTATGCCTCTGGCCACCTGCAAGCTCTTACTGCGTGAGAAGGCTGTTATGATGGCCAATATTCGATGGGAAAATTGCAAGGGTTGTAACGACACCAAGCAAATATGGCCCCATTTAAACTTAAACCGCACACTAGATATGCTAGTGTTCTCAAGGCGTCAGATAGCACTCCTAATATCTGCTATAACGGGTCGCTGCCTGATAGGCGAATTTGCAAAAACTATAGGTGCGAAGTATAATGACTATTGTATAAGCTGTCATGACGTGGAGGAAAAGGAATCAATTAAACACCTCTTGTGTGAGTGTCCTGCTTTTTGTGTAAGGCGTAAGCGAATTTTAGGAGCATATAGCTTTAGATTACTGGCTGACCTGGAAAACGTTAACTTAAGCAGTTTGTTAATGTTTTTGGAGCAATCTGGTTGGTTCCACAAAAGTTAATAATAGAGAAGGTTCAGTGGTTAAGACTAGAAGTGCCCATATGTAATAGGTACTTTTAGTTAAATGTGGTATCACAATGGACTGAATAGTCTAAGTGAGCCTGAAATTTAATCGGGCTGCCACTTTAACCTAACCTAACCTAACCTAACCTATGATGGAGGGTATAAAAAGGGAAGTGTAATTGAAAAAATGTACCTGTCTTTTGTTCTGCATTTTGATATATGATATAAATTAATTTTATTTGCAGTTACATGATGTCTGCGTTGGTACATTTGATGGGCACGAAGTAAATATGGAATGATTACTTATTGTTGAAATTGAATCAAAATAGAGTCTTTAAAATATATGATTTTTGCTTGCACGACATTATAAATACAAATAAAAAATGATTTAATTTATAAATAAATAAATAAAGTTAATTTTGTGTTTTCTTTTCTCAAGTGGCGTCCTTTTTCGAAGACGAAAAAAAATTTTCCAAAAAGATCAAAACATTTTAGGTTGTGACCATGTTCTTTTAACTGGAAGAAAACCATTTTTGACGAATACCATAACATTTTAGATCGTGACAATTGTCTTCTGATTCAAACAAAATTCTTTTTACCAATATAATAACATTTTAGATAAGGACAATTTTATTTTTCTTAGAACCATGTTCACTGAGCCAACATGGTTGCAGGTGAAAATATTACATGTTCGCCGCAAAAATAGCACCTACCATATTATTGTGCTCTTCGAATACGATTGTGGCAATCATGTTTCTTCTCTGTGTGTACAATGGACTTTTATAGTATGACCATAGACAAAACTTAAACTTTTTAAAGATATTGTATATGTAGAACATTTTCTCAAAATTTTATTTCTGTAGAAAAATTTTCAAAATATTATTTCTATGAAAAATGTTGTCGAAATTTTATTTCTTTGGAAAATTTTGTCAAAATTTAATTTCTATAGAAAATTTTGTCAAAATTTTATTTTTATAGAAAATTTTGTCAAAATTTTATTTCTATGGAAAATGTTGTGAACAGTTTATTTCTATGGAAAATTTTGTCAAAATTTTATTTCTGTAAGAAATTTCCTCAAAATTTAATTTCTATTGAAAATTTTGTCAAAATGTTATTTCTATAGAAAGTTTTGTCAAAATTTTATTTCTATAGAAAATTTTGTCAAAATTTTATTTCTATAGAAAATTTGGTCAAAATTTTATTTCTATAGAAAATTTGGTCAAAATTGTTTTCAATATAAAAATTTCTCAAAATTTTATTTCTATATAAAATTTTGTCAAAATGTTATTTCTGTAGAAAATTTTGTCAACATTTTATTTCTATAGAAAATTTTGTCAAAATTTTATTTCTATTGAAAATTTTGTCAAAATTTTATTTCTATAGAAAATTTTGTCAAAATTTTATTTCTATGGAAAATGTTGTGAACAGTTTATTTCTATGGAAAATTTTGTCAAAATTTTATTTCTGTAAGAAATTTCCTCAAAATTTTATTTCTATAGAAAGAAAATATAGAAAATTTTGTCAAAATTTTATGTCTATAGAAAAATTTCTCACAATTTTATTTCTATAGAAAATTTTGTTGAACTTTTATTTCTATAGAACATTTTCTCAAAATTTTATTTCTATAGAAAATTTCGTCAAAATTTCTTTTCTATAGAAAATATTGTCGAAATTTTCTTTCTAAAGAGGGGTTAAAATTTCAAGGGCCGATATTGATATTGAATAAAACACAAACTATTTAGGAAATTATTGTAATTTTATTTTATTATGATATATTGGTATTACTCAATTATGTGTGGAACAAAATATCGGCCAAATGGGCGCCGCGACTTCGGTGGCACACCTCCATCCGATGGTCCAAATTTTCGATGACGCTGAGGCATAATGGAGGTTCTATGCCGTTAATGAGCCCAATTATCTCATCCTTTAGCTCTTGAATTGTTGCTGGCTTATCGACGTACACCTATTCTTTCAAATAACTCCAAAGAAAAAAGTCCAACGGTGCCAAATCACATGATCTTGGCGGCCAATTGACATCGCCATTACGTGAGATAACACGGCCATTGAATTTGTTGCGCAAAAGAGCCATTGTTTCGTTAGCTGTGTGGCAATTGGCACCGTCCTGCTGAAACCACATATCGTCAACATCCATATCTTCCAATTCGGGCCATAAAAAGTTCGTTATCATCTCACGATAGCGAACACCATTCACAGTAACTGCCTGACCGGCCTCATTTTGGAAAAAATACGGCCCTATGATGCCGCCAGCCCATAAACCACACCAAACAGTCACTCTTTGTGGGTGCATTGGTTTTTCGACAATCATTCTTGGATTCTCATTCGCCCAAATGCGGCAATTCTGTTTATTGACGAATCCACTGAGGTGAAAATGTCCCTCATCACTGAAGATCATTTTCTTCGGAAATTGATCATCCATATCAAAATAAGTCTGGAAAACTTTAACACGTTGTTGGATTGTATATCTCTCCATGGTTCAAATTGAGTAAGTCTGAAATAGAGAAATGTCAAATAAAATTCGGAAGAAAAACTTGGCGTTTAGGTGTGGTTCACATTCAACATCGGCCCTTACAATTTAACCACCCTTTATAGAAAATTTTCTCAAAAGTTTATTACTATAGAAAATTTTAGTAAACTTTTATTTCTATAGAAAATTTTAGTAAAATTTTATTCCTATAGAAAATTTTCTCAAAATTTTATATAGACAATTTTCTCAATATTGTATTTCTACAGAAAATTTTATCAACATTTTATTTTTATAGAAAATTTTGTCAAAATTTTATTTCTATAGAAAAGTTTTTTAAATTTTTTTTCTCTATAGAAAATTTTGTCAAAATTTTATTTCAATAGAAAATTTTCTCAAATTTTTATTTCTATAGAAACTTGTGTCAAAATTTTATTCAGTAAAATTTCTTCTCTGATGAATAAGTAGTACGTGTGTGAGAGTTAATTTGTACATCTGAGAATGTATTAAATTGTTTGTTACCTTATACAATTTTATTTCAGTATGAGTATTGATGTTTTCTTTTTGCTTGTGCCTTACATGCTCTGACAAACATTTTTGTAATAGCTGGTCTTGTGTTGTAACTATTTGCCAAAATGTATCGTCAAATTACTTTCGAAATTGCAAAATTCTCCGAGCTCTACTGGTTTTTTCTACATGACAGATTTTATAGGCATTGGTGCGAAAGAAAACCTTCTCATTTGTGACTGATATACACTCATATGTGTTTAGGTTAGGTTATATGTGTTTGAAGAGCAAGCATGTCATAGTTTTCGTTTCAAAATACTTTAAACGTTGTTTAGTACACGGAAAAAAAATATTGCGTTTTCTTCAATTACGAAATTAATTGATGATTATTTAAGCAGGCTGATAGCAAACGTAGAAGGACCACATCAAAGAGAAGATGGCGTTAAAACCCCAAAAATTATATTAAAACAAGTAATGAAAGTCTAAAGTCGGACGGGGCCGACAATATTATACCCTGCACCACTTTGTAGATCTAAATTTTCGATACCGTACCACATCCGTCAAATGTGTTGGGGGCTATATATAAAGGTTTGTCCCAAATACATTCATTTAAATATCACTCGATTTGGACAGAATTTGATAGATTTTTACAAAATCTATAGACTCAAAATTTAAGTTGGCTAATGCACTAGGGTGGAACACAATTTTAGTAAAAAATATGGAAAACATTTAAATCTGAAGCAATTTTAAGGAAACTTCGCAAAGGTTTATTTATGATTTATCGCTCGATACACGGATGAAAAAGACTGTTTTTCATATGTTTGGCTATAAACATTATATGTTTGGAACACAAATTTTTAAACACAATATTTTTGAGTGCAAGCATATAATGTTCATGAACTAGCATAACATGTTTGGGACATATATGTTAATATGTTAGAACATATTATGTTTGGGACATAAAATGTTTTTAAATATAATATGCTTGGATGCAAACATATATTAATTTAGAAATAGCCTATAAACATATATGTGTTTAGTAGCTTGGAGCGCTATTTAACAGGGAGCGATATTGAATTAAGTTGGTGGTTGTTGCTTGTTATTACAAAATTAACATTTTATTTTTCTTTGGGCAATTGATCAGCTACTTCTTTGATCCTTACAAACTGTGTGGTCCGCTGTTCGAATCCCCGTCCGGCAAAAGGTAAAATTAAAATAAAAAAAAAATCATACAATTGAATAATTTCTTCTACAATGTTTGTATTACAGAAAAAGTTGCAAGGACTAAAAAATCTCATGGAAGTGAGAAAGATGTGGGGGAATATACAATTGGGCAGAAACAAAATTTTGAGCATTCAGGTCGAAAACCTATGTTGTTAGCACCTATATTACCGGTTTATTTTCATAATTCATTATGGTTGTAAATATATAAATAAATAAATAAAATTTTAAGCACAATATTGTTTGGGAGAATTTTTTTTAAGCATATAATATTTTTGGGTGCAAAATGCTTCCAAACATATTATATGGTCACATAATAACATATTGTTTTTTGGAAGACAACATTATTGAATTTGGATGCAAAAATACAAAATGTTTGGAAATTGACTACCCAAACATATATTGTTTAGACCAATATGCTTTCAAACATATTATATATTGGAAGAGATCAAACATATAAATGTTTGGGCAATAGCCAAAAATGTATATGCTTGAAGCAAAATATGTTTGGGAGTATATGTTACAGAAGCGATTTTTTGTGAGCGTGTATATATGTATTAGAAGTTTAGGAAATTAGAGTCATTTTTACAACTTTTCGACTAAGCAGTGGCGATTTAACAAGGAAAATGTTGGTATTTTGACCATTTTTGTCGAAATCAGAAAAACATATATATGGGAGCTATATCTAACTCGGAACCGATTTCAATCAAATTTGGCACACATGATTATACTACCAATTGTACTCCTTGTGCAAAATTTCAAGCTAATCGGGATAAAACTCTGGCTTCTGGGTCCATATAAGTGTATATCGGGCGAAAGATATATATAGGAGCTATATCTAAATCTGAATCGATTTCAACCAAATTTGGCACGCATAGCTACAATGCTAAATCTACTCCCTGTGCAACATTTCAACCAAATTGGGCCAAAACTCTGGCTTTTAGGACCATATTAGTCCATATCGGGCGAAAGATATATATGGGAGCTATATCTAAATCTGAACCGATTTCAATCAAATTTGGCACACATGACTATATTACTAATTGTACTTCTAGTGCAAAATCTCAACCAAATTCGGCCAAAATTCTGGCTTCTGGGGCCATATAAGTCCATATCGGGCGAAAGATATATATGGGAGATATATCTAAATCTGAACCGATTTCAATCAAATTCACACTTGACTATACGACTAAGTGTTATGTTTGTACAAAATTTCAAGCAAATCGGTATAAAACTCTGGCTTCTGTGTCCATATTAGTGCATATCGGACGAAAGATATATATGGGAGCTATATCTAAATCTGAACCGATTTCTTCCAAAATCAATAGGGTTCTATTCTGACCCAAATTAGGAACATGTGCCAAATTTGAAGGCGATTGGACTTAAATTGCGACCTAGACTTTGATCACAAAAATGTGTTCACAGACAGACGGACGGACGGACGGACAGACGGACAGACGGACATGGTTATATAGACTCAGGAACCCACCCTGAGCATTATTGCCAAAGACACCATGTGTCTATCTCGTCTCCTTCTGGGTGTTACAAACATATGCACTAACTTATAATACCCTGTTCCACAGTGTGGCGCAGGGTATAAAAAAAAATAAATAAAGACTATTGCCAATATTAAAAATATTTTTTTAACAGTGTATCAAAATTTGCGATTAGGTTTCAAATTTAATTTAACTTTTTTGAATATTATATTAATTAAAATTTCTTAAAAAAAAAACTATTCGTCAATATTGTGGTAAATTTAGTTGCTAAAATTTAGATTTTATAATAGCAATCAATATTTTTCAGTGTATACAGCCGAAAATATTCAAAGCATGTAACAATGTGTTGAATTACCTACATGTGAAAGTGCTTTGTTATTTTCTTAATCTCCTTTCAAGCGTGATGTTCAATTCAACACCTTATGTCTATGCCACCAATTGAATTTTCAAGAAAGACAAAAAAAAAAACGACAATGTTCAAAAAACTTACAGCCAAACCAATATTCTTGACCAATTTCGATTCGGCTATATTGGCAAAGGGTCGATCAGCTCCCCAGCATTCAACATATTTGGTCATCTTCGATGAAGGACGGTTACGTGTGACGTGACCTAAGAAAGAACAGGGAGAAAAAGTGGAACATGAAAAAGATAAATCCTTGGCCCTGTAGTGGGAACAAACTAAATGCAATTACTTTGATATAAATTCCAATTTCCCCACCCTATAAACTCATACCAACTGTTGCTCCTTAAGGATAGGCTACATATAATTTAATTTCCCTGAACCTTATGCTATAGGAATTTAAATTTTTTTTGTATCATCCAATGAACCTGCCTCTCCACCCCTCTTAGGTAACACATGGAGCGGATGTGCAATTTTATTCTACAGACATGTACACATAGAGCTTTATATCATGTACTTACCCGCATGACTTCGAAAACTTTCATTTGTATGAAAGGACAGTTTCCGTTCGGTAAATGATGCGGATGAACGCCTTCTATCGGCAAACGACATCAAACCTGTGTGCGACATAAAAAGGATGCAAAGTTACTTCAACGAAATATTGCAGTTTGCTTCAAACAAATTTGAACTTTAAAACGAAGAAGAAGCCAGATATGTAGCAATTTTGATTAAATTGAATTGAATTGAGATAAACGTAGCCTTTTAGTAATGGCGTATTGAAAAAAAAAAGTATAAAATGTTTCAATTCAATCGAAGCTCATATAATTTTACGATTTATTTAACTCTAAAGGATTAGATGTATTCCATCAGAGATATATGAAATGTTCCAAATGTATAACATAAGTTGACAAAGCTATTCTATTCGTACAATTTCCAAAATGTATCTATAACACAATGTGTCAAAAACGGGACATAAGTGCCATACACTGAAAAAATCATGCTCGATTCCAAAGATTTTGTCTTTGCACTAATGATTTTGGCATTGATTCGTAGCCAAAGAAGAAGTAAAGATAACATTAAGCCACAATTTTCTTCCAGAAATTTTTGATTCAGAAAAAAATATTATCTTAGGTTAATATTTTCCCGTGTACGTATGTATGCAATATAGTCCCAGTCTATGATAATACATACCTTGAACTGACAATTTCCGTTTGCTTCTTGCCTCTGGAATATCGGAAACTACAAGACTATTGCCTGTACCAGTAGTGGTGGCAGCAGAAGCCGCATTGCTACCAGCATTAACTGAATTTGTAATCGCATTACCATTTGTAGATGCTAGAGATGCCTCCAGATTTGCCATAGGATTTTCAGTTATATTGGTAGACGGTGTTGCGCCAGCACTATTGCCACCCTCACTACCACTGGCACTTAAGGCATCATCATTGGGCAGACTTAATGATGATTTGGGTGTCAGTGAGGCATGAACATTGGCCGCATCACCTACATTATTGGAGTTGTGATTTGCCACAGACTCGGGCAGTAATTGTTGCGATGGCAAAGGTCTGTTGGTCATTTGTTCGCCATCGTTTTGTCTTAGTTCCACAGTATCTTCATCCTCTTCTTCCTTAATTGACATTGATGTTGTTGCAGAGGTAATATGGGGTAATTTCCCATCAGGACTATTGGAGCCACAACTTGTGGCATTGGCCAATGTGGGTGAACTATCGACTCCTTTAAAGTTAACAATCGTCAATGGTAATAATTTTTCCGTAACCTCTGCATCGGGATTAGCCTCATTGCCATATGTATTACTGTGAAGATAATGTGGATGATTATCGGAGGAATTTTCCACAGGGCTAGATGATTCAATAACTTGTGGTACTATGGGTGTAATATAGGTGGGTTTCTACCGAATAAATAGGAAATAAATGAAACAAGACTGCTGTAAAGGGAGGGCAAAAAAACAATGTGGAATTTACCTTTGGTGGTACAATTAGATATGATTCAATTTTATGATCTGCCAAATATGAATCACGGCTAGCTCCATTGCCCTCTTCCACTTCAAATTTTCCATTGAGAAATTCTAATGTTTGTTTGGTTATATGAACACGGCTGGGGAAAAGAAAAACAAAAGAAATTATAAAAAATGCAAAACTGCAAAATATCAATTAATGTTTTAATTGAATTAATATCAATCACGAAAATGATTAAAAATAAAAATATATTTGATTAAAAAACAAGTATATACAGCAATAAGTTCGGCCGGGCCGAATCTTAAATACCCACCACCATGAACCAAATATTAGAGTTTCCTTTGAAATTTCAGGAGGGCATCAGGACTTGAGGACACTTCCCGAAGATAAATTTAAAGATTTCACCTATGAGGACTATATCATATTCTGGATTTATAAGAACCATTTTTGTTTGAGATTTAGAGGAATCATTAACATCTCTTGGAAGTGTGCAAGAAAATTATAAAATAACGTCTTGATTTGAAATCTTAAATCTGTAGATTTTCACCCGAGAAGTAAAATCTGGAAATTTTACATTGAGTTTCAAGTCATTTTCATGATCAGTGCGCCTTCTATACCCTCAAGAAGTGAAGTCGTCTATATGGAGGCATTACCAAATGGACCGATAAAAACTTAATCCGATACACGTTTTTGTAAGCCTAAAATACAAGAATATTTACAATTTCAGGCAAATCGGATAAAAACTACGGTTTCTAGAAACCCAAGGAGTTAAATCGGGAGATCGTTCTTATGGGGGCTACACTAAAATATGGACCGATACTCACCGTTTTCGGCACACCTCTTTATGGCCCGAAAATACCTCTAGATTTCCAATTTCAGGCAAATTGGATAAAAACTTCGGATTCTAGAAGCCCAAGAAATAAAATCGGGATATCGGTCTATATGGGGGCTATACCAAAACATGGACCGATACTCACCATTTGTGGCACACCTCTTTATGGTCCTAAAATACCTATAAATTTCCAATTTCAGGTAAATTGTATATAAACTACGGATTCTATAAACCCAAGATGTAAAATCGGGAGATCGGTCTATATGGGGGCTATACCAAAACATGGAACGATACGGATCATTTTCGGCACACCTTTTGATGGTCCTCAAGTACCTCTAGATTTTTAATTTCAGGCAAATTGGATAAAAACTACGGTTTCTATAAGCCCAAGACCCCAAATCGGGAGGTCGGTTTATATGGGGACCATACCAAAACATGGACCGATGCTCACCATTTTTGACACACCTCTTTAGGGTTCTAAAGTACCTCTCGACTTCCAATTTCAGGTAAATTGGATAAAAAACTGCGGTTTCTATAAGCCCAAGAAGTAAAATCGGGAGATCGGTCTATATGGGGGCTATACCAAAATATGGACCGATACTCACAATTTTTGGCACACGTATTTGTGGTCCTATAATACCTCTAGATTTCCAATTTCAGGTAAATTGAATAAAAACTGCGGTTTCTATAAGCCCAAGAAATAAAATAGGGAGATCGGTCTATATGGGGGCTATACCAAAACATGGGCCGATACTCACCATTTTTGGCACATCTCTTTATGGTCATAAAATACTTCTAGATTTCAAATTTCAGGCAAATTGAATAAAAACTACGATTTATATAAGCCCAAGACCCCAAATCGGGAGGTCGGTTTTTATGGGGACTATATCAAAACCTGGACCGATATAGCCCATCTTCAAACTTGACCTGCGTGCAGACAAAAAACGAGTTTGTGCAAAATTTCAGCACGATTGCTTCAGTATTGAAGACTGTAGCGTGATTACAACAGACAGACAGACAGACGGACATCGTTATATCGTCTTAGAATTTCTACCTGATCAGGAATATATATACTTTATATAGTCGGAAATCGATATTTCGATTTGTTACAAACTGAATGACAAACTTATTATACCCCCGTCACCATTCTATGGTGGTGGGTATAATTAATCGCCTATAGAAAGTTTCGTTGACGTTTTTCTGAGGATATTCTCAAAACTCTGCCAATAAAATGTTGACAAAATTATCTATAGAAATGAAATTTTGACAACATTTTCTATAGAAATGAAATTTTGACAATATTTTCTATAGAAATGATATTTTGACAAAAATTTCTATAGAAATAAAATTTTGACAAAATTTTCTATAGAAATAAAATTTGGACAAAATTTTCTATAGAAATAAAATTTGGACAAAATTTTCATTAGAAATAAAAGGTTTACAAAATTTTTTATAGAAATAAAATTTTGACAAAATTTTCATTAGAAATAAAAGGTTTACAAATTTTTTTATAGAAATAAAATTTTGACAAGATTTTCTATAAAAATAAAATTTTGACAAAATTTTCTATAAAAATAAAATTTTGACAAAATTTTCTATAGAAATAAAATTTTGACAAAATTTTCTATAGAAATAAAATTTTGACAAAATTTTCCTTAGAAATAAAATTTTGACAAAATTTTCTATAGAAATAAAATTTTGACAAAATTTTCTATAGAAATAAAATTTTGACAAAATTTTTTATAAAAATAAAATTTTGACAAAATTTTCTATAAAAATAAAATTTTGACAAAATTTTCTATAAAAATAAAATTTTGACAAAATTTTCTATAAAAATAAAATTTTGACAAAATTTTCTATAGAAAGAAAATGTTAACAAAATTTTCTATAGAAAAATCAATTAATTTTTTAATTGAAATTATATCAATCACGAAGATGATTAAAATATACTTGATTGAAAAGTTTATCGCCTATAGAAATTTTCGTTGTCGTTTTTTGAGGATATCCTTTCCATAATTCTCAAAATTCTGCCAATACACCCAGAGAAAACAATAAAGACTATAATGTTACATTTTGAAAGGGAGCAGTAACATGATTGTCCCAACCATGCCATTTTGTCGGTAGTATTGCAACAAAAATGTTCCATATTCCCCAGTAAAATAATAACATTATGCTCCTGAAGTATGTTTCAGGTGACTATATTCTTTCTCTACGTGTAACAAGCTGGTATCTTAATCTTTAAGATATGAACTTGCCATTGTTTTGTGATACCTCACCAAATTGCCTTTCATCCAACTGTAGGAAATGGCAATTCTCTTCGAATATATTTTCCTTCCTATCACCGTCTGATTATTAGTCGTCGCTTGATTATGGGATATTACCTTCTCTTCCTGTTTACATCCTGTTTCTATTATCCATAGATGGTATTTCAATAAGCGAAAAGTCAGAATATCTTAGTTGTAAATTTCTATGTCCTAGATGTTTATAACACATAGGTGTTGATATCACTGATTTTTCATTCTCAGCATTTACCAGCGAAATGATTTCCGTTTCCTATACAAAACAAAAGAACAACAGGAATATCAAAACCACTCCCATCCATCCCATTTCTATTAGAAACCTACGAAAATATAATAATGAAGCAATCACAGGAGCTCTAACAAAAGAATCCTTATCAAGGCTGTGGGGGGAAATCTGCCGTCGTATTTACACGGTTGCCACATTTACCCAGGTAGAATTCTAAAAAGGTAGATTTTTTACGGTTGGGTAGATTGGTAGAATTCTTGATGTTTTGGTAGAATTTGCAGGCTATTCCTCTCCAACTAAGAGTAACTTCAATTTTCTATCGAAATACAGTTTTGACCAACCTTTAATTAAATATTGACAAAATTAAAAAAAAATAAAACATTGACACAACTGTCTTTAGAAATAAAATTTGGAGAACATTTTCTATAGAAATAAAATGTTTAGAAATTTTTCTATAGAAATAAAATTTTGACAAAATTTTCCATAGAAATAAAATTTTGTGAAAATTTTCTATAGAAATAAAATTTTGTGTAATTTTTCAATAGAAATAAAATTTGATGTAATATTTCTATAGAAGTAAAATTTGGACAAAATTTTCTATAGATATAAAATGTGCACAAAATTTTCTATAGAAATAAAATTTTGACAAAATTTTCTATAGATATAAAATATTGACAAAATTTTCTATAGATATAAAATATTGACAAAGTTTTCAATAACATAGAAGTAAAATTTGGACAACATTTTCTATAGAAATAAAACTTGGACAAATTTTTCTATAAAAATAAAATTTTGACAAAATTTTCTGTAGAAATAAAATTTTGACAACATTTTCTACAGAAATAAAAGTTTGAGAAAATTTGCTGTAGGAATAAAATTTTGAAAAGATTTTCTATAGAAATAAAATTTTGACAAAATTTTCTACATTTTCTAGAAATAAAATTTTGAATCGTTAAAACATTTAAAATTCCACACTTCTTCAATTTAAGGTATATACATATATATATATGCACTCAAACAATTGCCGCTAATAGGAGCCATCATTCCATATTTCTTCCACATTTTTTTCATACTAACCACAAAAAAATTTACCAAAAATTCCAAATTAAAATATTTTTATACCCTGCGCCACACTGTGGAACAGGGTATTATAAGTTAGTGCATATGTTTGTAACACCAAGAAGGAGACGAGATAGATACATGGTGTCTTTGGCAATAATACTCAGGGTGGGTCCTGAGTCGATATAACCATGTCCGTCTGTCCGTCTGTCCGTCCGTCCGTCTGTCTGTGAACACATTTTTGTGATCAAAGTCTAGATCGCAATTTAAGTCCAATCGCCTTCAATTTTGGCACATGTTCCTAATTTGGGTCAGAATAGAACCCTATTGATTTTGGAAGAAATCGGTTCAGATTTAGATATAGCTCCCATATAAAGGGTGATTCTTTTGAGGTTAGGATTTTCATGCATTAGTATTTGACAGATCACGTGGGATTTCAGACATGGTGTCAAAGAGAAAGATGCTCAGTATGCTTTGACATTTCATCATGAATAGACTTACTAACGAGCAACGCTTGCAAATCATTGAATTTTATTACCAAAATCAGTGTTCGGTTCGAAATGTGTTTCGCGCTTTTTTATCGACAAATTTTGTTCAGCGATGAGGCTCATTTCTGGTTGAATGGCTACGTAAATAAGCAAAATTGCCGCATTTGGAGTGAAGAGCAACCAGAAGCCGTTCAAGAACTGCCCATGCATCCCGAAAAATGCACTGTTCGGTGTGGTTTGTACGCTGGTGGAATCATTGGACCGTATTTTTTCAAAGATGCTGTTGGACGCAACGTTACGGTGAATGGCGATCGCTATCGTTCGATGCTAACAAACTTTTTGTTGCCAAAAATGGAAGAACTGAACTTGGTTGACATGTGGTTTCAACAAGATGGCGCTACATGCCACACAGCTCGCGATTCTATGGCCATTTTGAGGGAAAACTTCGGAGAACAATTCATCTCAAGAAATGGACCGGTAAGTTGGCCACCAAGATCATGCGATTTGACGCCTTTAGACTATTTTTTGTGGGGCTACGTCAAGTCTAAAGTCTACAGAAATAAGCCAGCAACTATTCCAGCTTTGGAAGACAACATTTCCGAAGAAATTCGGGCTATTCCGGCCGAAATGCTCGAAAAAGTTGCCCAAAATTGGACTTTCCGAATGGACCACCTAAGACGCAGCCGCGGTCAACATTTAAATGAAATTATCTTCAAAAAGTAAATGTCATGGACCAATCTAACGTTTCAAATAAAGAACCGATGAGATTTTGCAAATTTTATGCGTTTTTTTAAAAAAAAAAAGTTATCAAGCTCTTAACAAATCACCCTTTATATCTTTCGCCCGATATGCACTAATATGGACCCAGCAGCCAGAGTTTTATACCGATTTGCTTGAAATTTTGTAACACTTAGTCGTATAGTCAAGTGTGCAAAATTTGATTGAAATCGGTTCAGATTTAGATATAGCTCCCATATATATCTTTCGCCCGATATGGACTAATATGGTCCTAAAAGCCAGAGTTTTGGCCCAATTTGGTTGAAATTTTGCACAGGGAGTAGATTTAGCATTGTAGCTATGCGTGCCAAATTTGGTTGAAATCGATTCAGATTTAGATATAGCTCCCATATATATCTTTCGCCCGATATGCACTTATATGGACCCAGAAGCCAGAGTTTTATCCCGATTAGCTTGAAATTTTGCACGAGGAGTACAAGTGGTAGTATAGTCATGTGTGCCCAATTTGATTCAGATTTAGATATAGCCTCCATATATATTTTTAAACCGATATGGGCTTATATGGCCCCAGAAGCCAGAGTTTTGACCCAATTTGGTTGAAATTTTGCACTAGGAGTACAATTAGTAATATAGTCATGTGTGCCAAATTTTATTGAAATCGGTTCAGATTTAGATATAGCTCCCATATATATGTTTTTCTGATTTCGACAAAAATGGTAAAAATACCAACATTTTCCTTGTAAAATCGCCACTGCTTAGTCGAAAAGTTGTAAAAATGACTCTAATTTTCCTAAACTTCTAATACATATATATGTCGAGCGATAAATCATAAATAAACTTTTGCGAAGTTTCCTTAAAATTGCTACAGATTTAAATGTTTCCCATATTTTTTTACTAACATGTGCTCCACCCTAGTGCATTAGCCGACTTAAATTTTGAGTCTATATATTTTGTAGAAGTCTATCAAATTCTGTCCAGATCGAGTGATATTTAAATGTATGTATTTGGGACAATCCTTTATATATAGCCCCCAACACATTTAACGGATGTGATATGGTATCGAAAATTTAGATCTACAAAGTGGTGCAGGGTATAATATATTCGGCCCCGCCCGACTTTAGACTTTCCTTACTTGTTTTTTTTTTTTTTTTTAATTTAGTAGATTTTTGGTAACCTTTGCTTCAAATTTTTGTAGATTATTTTTGGCACGAGTGGCAACTGTGCGTACTTACCCAGCGACACCACCACTCTCCATATGATTTGCCAGTGTAACATCATCACTCCAGACATCGAATTGCCATTTACGTAGACCCAAAACGCCACAAAGTACATTGCCCGTATGGATGCCAATACGCATATCAACATTTATGCCGGTAGCTTCACGTACATGCCTGCAATAAAAAAGTCGATTTTAATGAAAACATCTCAGATTCTGGATGATGTAAATTATATGCTCGAAGCAGGAAAAAATATTTTGCTATTTTATATTCAATATTAAAAAAAGCCACTATTGTCTAATGATTAGCATGAGTTTAATAAAAGAAATTGATACATAGTCAAAAAAGGTTTAAATCAAAAATCGTCACCTTCCATGAAGGATTTTGGTATTGATTCCGAACCAAAAATGCTGCTTCTTTGAAAAAAAATATATTTTTAGGGAACTCTATTAATTTGAAATTACACGCAAAAAAAGTTTACTTGGATCGAAAATTTTTGGCTTTTCCTTAAGGATTTTGATATTGATTCCGAGCCAAAGATGCATCTTCTTTAAGCTAAAGACTTTTTAGCGACCTATCTGGCTTTAAATCTGGGATCAATAAAATTCAAATTAGGATATAGATCTCATTTATCGAATTTTCATTTTCTTTACGCGGTATACGAGTATTAATAAAGCTATTCACGTACACACAAAAATGAGGTGCTTCAAAGTAAAAAATTGTTTTTTAATTCCAAAAAAAAAAAAAAACTTTAAATCAATGATACTAAATCCTTAAAATAAGTCTTGGTCTATATTTGAATCGTTTTTATCTTAAATCTAAAGATTCAATTCATTTATGGACGATGTACACGCTCACAAAAAATCGCTTCTGTAACATATACTCCCAAACATATTTTGCTTCAAGCATATACATTTTTGGGTATTTATATGTTTGATCTCTTCCAATATATAATATGTTTGAAAGCATATTGGTCTAAACAATATATGTTTGGGTAGTCTAAGTTCCAAACATTTTGTATTTTTGCATCCAAATTCAATAATGTTGTCTTCTAAAAAACAATATGTTATTATGTGAACATATAATATGTTTGGAAGCATTTTGCACCGAAAAATATTATATGCTTAAAAAAAATTCTCCCAAACAATATTGTGCTCAAAATTTTATTTATTTATTTATATATTTACAATCATAATGAATTATGAAAATAAACAGGTAATATAGGTGCTAACAACATAGGTTTTCGACCTGAATGCTCAAAATTTTGTTTCTGCCCAATTGTATATTCCCCCACATCTTTCTCACTTCCACGAGATTTTTTAGTTCTTAGCACCTTTTTCTGTAATACAAACATTGTAGAAGAAATTATTCAATTGTATGATTGTTTTTTTATTTTAATTTTACCTTTTGCCGGACGGGGATTCGAACAGCGGACCACACAGTTTGTAAGGATCAAAGAAGTAGCTGATCAGTTGCCCAAGGAAAAATAAAATGTTAATTTTGTAATAACAAGCAACAACCACCAACTTAATTCAATATCGCTCCCTGTTAAATAGCGCTCCAAGCTACTAAACACATATATGTTTATAGGCTATTTCTAAATTAATATATGTTTGCATCCAAGCATATTATATTTACAAACATTTTATGTCCCAAACATAATATGTTCTAACATATTAACATATATGTCCCAAACATGTTATGCTAGTTTATGAACATTATATACTTGCACTCAAAAATATTGTGTTTAAAAATTTGTGTTCCAAACATATAATGTTTATAGCCAAACATATGAAAAACAGTCTTTTTCATCCGTGTATTTAAATCAAAAATGTGTTTCTTTCGTTCAAGGAAAATTCGCCTTAGTCCACTAGGAATTATAATGGGAATCCAAAAGTCAAATTTTGTGCCCTTTTTCTTGACGAGTCGACTTTTCGACATTTTTAAAATATGAAAAACCTTTCGACTTTTTAAAATTTGGAACAAATCGACTTTTGCAATTATTAAAAGGTTGAATTTTAATGTATCGACATTCGACTACGTTTGTCAACTGCAATCCACTGTTTCAATAGTTCTCAAGTCTTCGGTGTATGACAGTGGATCCAATATTTATAGTGAGTGGTAAACACTGTTGCCACTCGAGCCAAAAATAATCTACTAAAAGTTGGAGAAACAAACAGCAAAAATCTTATTTTGCTAAATTTTATTTAAATTGCAAGTTTTTTTTTTCAAAATTGTATTTCTATAGAAAGTTTTTTGTTTTTCAAAATTGTATTTCTATAGAAAATTTTGTCAAAATTTCATTTCTGTAGAAAATTTTGTCAAAATCTTATTTCTATAGCAAATTTTGTCAAAATTTTGTTTCTATAGAAAATTTTGCCAAAATTTTATTTCTATAGAAAATTTTGCCAAAATTTTGTTTCTATAGAAAATTTTGCCAAAATTTTATTTCTATAGAAAATTTTGCCAAAATTTTGTTTCTATAGAAAATTTTCCCAACATTTTATTTCTATAGAAAATTTTCTCATAATTGTCTCTTTATAGAAAATTTTCTCAAAATTTTATTTCTATAGAATTTTTTTTTAATTGTATCTCTATAGAACACTCTCTGAAATTTTTATTTCCATAGAAAAAATTGTCAAATTGTTATTTCTATAGAAAATTTTCTTCCCATAGAAAATTTTGTCAAAATTTTATTTCTATAGAAAATTTGGTCAACATTTTATTTCTAAAGAAAATTTTGTCAAAATTTTATTTCTTAGAGAAGTTTCTCAAAATTTTATTTCTATAGAATATTTGCTCAAATTTTAATTTCTATAGAAAATTTTCTCAAAATTTTATTTCTTTAGAAAATTTTGTCCACATTTTATTTCTTAAGAAAATTTTCTCAAAATTTTATTTCGTAGAGAAGGTTCTCAATACTTTATTTCTTAGAGAAGTTTCTCAAAATTTTATTTCTATAGAACATT
The DNA here is from genome assembly GCF_050003625.1 of Haematobia irritans. NCBI lineage: Eukaryota > Metazoa > Arthropoda > Insecta > Diptera > Muscidae > Haematobia > Haematobia irritans. The sequence continues at coordinate 26,348,072 of NC_134400.1, forward strand.
CTCTCAAAATTTTATTTCAATAGAAAAATTTGTCAAAATTTTATTTCTATAGAAAATTTTGTCAAAATTTTATTTCTATAGAAAATTTTGTCAAAATTTTATTTCTAACGAAAATTTTCTCAACATTTTATTTCTATACAAAAGTTTCTCAAAATTTTATTTTGTCTTCAATCACGAAATTAATTCATCCAATTAATTTTTAATTAAAATGTCTTCAATCACAGAAAATAAAAAAATTAATTGATACAATTAAAAATTAATTGATACTATTAATTGTTATACCCACCACCATAGAATGGTGACGGGGGTATAATAAGTTTGTCATTCCGTTTGTAACACATCGAAATATCGATTTCCGACTATATAAAGTATATATATTCTTGATCAGGGAGAAATTCTAAGACGATATAAGCATGCCCGTCTGTCCGTCTCTCTGTCTGTCTGTCTGTTGTAATCACGCTACAGCCTTCAATAATGGCGCTATCGTCCCCAAATTTGGCACATATTAGTTTTTTGTTTGCAGGCAGGTCAAGTTCGAAGATGGGCTATATCGGTCCAAGTTTTGATATAGTCCCCATATAAACCGACCTCCCGATTTGGGGTCTTGGGCCTATAAAAACCGTAGTTCTTGTCAGATTTGCTTGAAATTGGAAATCCAGAGGTATTTTGGGACCACTAAGAGGTGTGTCGAAAATGGTCCGTATCGGTCCATGTTTTGATATAGCCCCCATATAGACGGATCTCCCGATTTTGCTTCTTAGGTGTCTAGAAACAGTATTTTCTATCCGATTTGTCTGAAATTGAAAATCTAGAGGTATTTTAGGACCATAAGGAAGTGTGTCGAAAATGGACCGTATCGGTCCATGTTTTGATATAGCCCCCATATCCCGATTTTGCTTCTTGGGCGTCTAGAAACTATATTTACCATCCGATTTGCCTGAAATGGGAAATCTAGAGGTATTGTAGGACTATAAAGAGGTGTGTCGAAAATGGTCCGTATCGGTCCATGTTTTGGTATAGCCCCCATATAGACCGATCTCACGATTTTGCTTCTTGCGCGTCTAGAAACAGTATTTTCTATCCGATTTGTATGAAATTGAAAATCTAGAGGTATTTTGGGACCATAAAGAGGTGAGTCGAAAATGGTCCGTATCGGTCCATGTTTTGATATAGCCTCCATATAAACCAACCTCCCGATTTGGAGTCTTGGGCCTATAAAAACCGTAGTTTTTATCCAATTTGCCTGAAATTGGAAATATAGAGGTATTTGAGGACCATAAAAAAGTGTGCCGAAAATGGTGCCCATCGGTCCATGTTTTGGTATAGCCCCCATATAGACCGATATCCCGATTTTGCTTCTAGGGCTTCTAGAAACTATATTTACAATACGATTTGCCTGAAATTGGAAATCTAGAGGTATTTTTAGACCACAAATAAGTGTGCCGAAATTGAGGTATATCGGTCCGTTTTTTGGTATAACCCCCATATAGGCTGATCTCTCTATTTTTACTTCTTGGGCGTCTAGAGACTATGTTTTCTAGCCGATTTATTTGAAATTCTGGAGGTATTTTAAGATCACAAATATGTGAGTAGCAAATGGTACTTATCGGTCCATGTTTTGGTATAGCCCCCATATACACCGATCTCCCGGCTTTATTTCTTGGGCTTCTAGAATCCGTAGTTTTTATCCGATTTGCTGGAAATTAGTAATCTATAATGAAATTTTAGACAAACGAAATTTTCTTTTCTTATAAAGTATTTTCGTTTATTCAACTCTAAAATTCTCTAAAATAGCAGGCGCACTGATCATGAAAATTGCTTCAAACTGAAAGTAAAATTTCCAGATTTTACTCATCGTATTTATTTAACTAATGGCGGAAAAAATCTACAGATTTAAGATTTCAAATCAAGGCGTAATTTAATCATATACACGATATGTTTATAATTTCTCTAAAACTCAAACAAAATTGGTTCTCATAAATCTAGAATCTTATTTGGTCTTCATAGGTAGAATCTTTAAAGTTTGTCTTCGGGAGCTGACTGCCTTGGGAGAAGATTTGTCATCAAACCCCCTACAATTCTATATAGTATCAAGTAACCCACTACGACGAAGAGTTTTCAAAGTAAACTATCATATTTAATTCATGGTGGTGGGTATTTAAAATTCGGCCCGGCCGAATTTACTGCTGTATATACTTGTTGTAATTGATTTTTGTTTCAATTAGAAAATTTGTTGAACCTATTAAATGATTAATTGAATATTTTTTAAAACTCAATTAAGACTTTAATTGGAAAATTTTTCGTGAACATGGTTTTTGCCCGTCTCAGAGCAAAATGTGTGTCCAAATCGAGCAAAACTGAATAGATTATGAAATTTAGAGTATTTCAACATATTTTGATCCTTTAAGTCAATAAAATATATTTTCACAGTGAAAAATAGGCAAATTTCAGTTAATAACATATCGTGTCAACCGCCCTGTATTTTTTAATGACAAAATTTCGATTTTCCTAATGCTCATCGGCATTACTTAGTACATCCCTATATTGTGTGCCATTAAAAGAAAAAATGTCCTCTACTCCTAGCTGCCCTGTTAATGGGTAGGAGCAACGACAACCAGCAATTCATCTCTAATGGTGGCTAGACACACTCAAAGGTTAATGGCAGGAAATTCAATGAAAAAAGAAAATAAATTAAGCAGAAAATAAGTAGCACTATCCAAGAGGCGAAAAGAAAGAGGGAGAGAGAGAATAGAACGACATAAGAAAATTTAGATATTCTGCATTTTTTCTTTTCTTTTTTATTGTAGTTTGCATGTTGCAAACATTCCCATGGTGAATATGAGACAAAAGTTGAAATTAATCCCATTAATTTATTAGAAAACCCATAAGACTGGTATTTCATTGAGTTATTACCATTATCCATCTTCATTATGCATTGGTGTCAAAGGAACATAAGATGAAATTATCGTTATTAGAACTGGGTATGGAAATCCTTTATACTCCGGAAAATAAACATCCCCGGTTCCAATGATTTTGTATTTACACTAATGATTTTGGTATGTAAGGATACCTTTGAGACACAATTCTCTTTTAAATTTGTGTTTCGCGTACTTGATACTAGGAACCAAATTTGATTTAATTGGTTTATTCTGGTTTTTTCTTCACTTGAAAACGAAAACTTTAATTTCCAAATTCAGACTTGACTTCAAGCTGAAATTATGACATGTTCCAAGTAAAAAAGTCTTTAAAATAAAGTGTTGGAAAATATCTCTTTTAAAACAAATTTAAAGAAAATTTCGTTAATTTTGAAGAATTTTTCAGAATTATTTAAGCCAAGTTGACCTTAGTTAAGCAAAATTGTCTTTCATGTAAAATACGCAATTTTACGTCGAATTAATTAACTATAAGGATAAAACGACTTCATTGAAAAGTTTATCGACATTTGGACAAGCGAAAAAACTTTATATTAGAGAAATACATATTCTTAAGATCAAGAAATCTTTGTCCCCACGACAATATGTTTTTTTTCCAGTGTATACACTTATAAAATAAACACAATTGATCATCTCAAGGATATGGACCGACATGGACCAATTTTGGCATGTTAATTAGAGGGCATGTACTGACACCGTACACGAAATGTCGGTTCGGAAGAACTTTGCTCCTTCAGGAGGCTCCAGATGTCAAATCCGGGTGTCAGTTTATATGGGGTTATATATAATTCTGGACCGATATGGACCAATTTTTGCATGATTATTAGAGAGCATATACCAGCATACCTGCCAAATTTTTTTCCAGATCGGTTGAAATTGTGGGCCAAATTTTGCATTGTTGTTAGAGAGTATCCCTGCAAATAAATTCGTTACTTCCAAAAATGTTTTCTCACAGATGTTCTTTATTTTAACTACTCAGAAACTTCTTTTGTTTATAATTCGCTTTTTCATATTTTTAAAAAGTAATTTTAACTTTTTTTGTTTCAAATAATTTAGAAAAATCCCAGCAAAAAAAGCGTCGCCAACAAAGTAGTGAACATGTTCTTTTTGGATCCCGAAGTGGGGCAAAATTGAATTTAATATGGGCTTGTCAAAGGACGGATGTCTACCATTTAAACAGCTGAATTTGAATCACTTTTTAGGGTGTGATCTGAATTCAGTGTTTTGGATGTTAATTAAAAAATTTTGTGATATTTTGCCAAATAAATAATTTCTATAATTTTTTATAATTTTTAATGGATTCTAACGCTTGTTTGAAACATTTGACCTCAAATATTTTTTGAAAAAATTCGCAATTTTTCTAGATTTAGTATTTTTTTTTGACAAATTTTGAATAATTTGTCCCAGATTATTAATTTTACTCTGCTTTTAATCTATTTGAAACAAAAAAAGTTAAGATTACCCATTAAAATTTTGAAGAAAAAACTAGTATATACGGCAGTAAGTTCGGCCAGGCCGAATTTTATGTACCCTCCACCATGGATTGCATATAAACTTGTACTAAAGACTGTCATCCACAATCGAATTACTTGGGTTTCGGTAACACGTGCCGATGGCAAGGTATCTTAAAACTTCTTAACACCGTCTCCTCAATTGTAAGTTAGTCCATACGGGGTATATATTAAACAAAAAAAAAAAGCCGATTAACGGCCATTTTCATGTAGCCCCGTTAGGCGTTAACTGCCAGTTAACAGAAATTAAATTGCAAATATCTTCTCTCCCGTTAACTTTAACAAAAATTTTCAGCAGTTAAGTTCCTAACTGGCATATGGAATATATACGCAAGATGACAGATACGCTCATAATGCGGCTTAAAAGTTCGTAAGCTAACATAGCACTAACGGAGCTTCATGAAAATGGGGGTAAATACGTATATAATTCAGTTTGACAAAATTTTCTATAGAAATAAAATGTTGATAACATTTTCTACAGCAATAACATTTTGACAAAATTTTCTATACAAATAAAATTTTGACAAAATTTTCTATACAAATAAAATTTTGACAACATTTTCTATACAAATAAAATTTTGACAAAATTTTCTATACAAATAAAATTTTGACAAAATTTTCTATACAAATAAAATTTTGACAAAATTTTCTATACAAATAAAATTTTGACAAAATTTTCTAGACAAATAAAATCTTGAAAAAAATTTGTATAGCAATAAATTTTTGACAAAATTTTCTATAGAACTAAAATTTTGGCAAAATTGTCTATAAAAATAAAATCTTGACAAAATATTGTATAGTAACAAAATTTTGACAAAATTTTCTATAAAAATAAAATCTTGACAAAATATTGTATAGTAATAAAATTTTGATAAAATTTTCTATACTAATAAAATTTTCACCAAATTTTCTATAGTAATAAAATTTTGGTAGATAATTTTTGGTATCGGCTATATCTAACTATAGACCGATATGGAGAAATGTTGGCATGGTTGTTAGCGGCCATATACTAGCGCAATGTACCAAATTTCACCACGTACCAAATTTCAACCGGATCGGGTGAATTTTGCTCTTCCAAGGGGCTCCGGAGTTTAAATCTGGGGATCGGTTTATATGAGGGCTATATATAAGTATGAACCGATGTGGGCCAATTTCTGCATGGTTCTTAGAGACCATATACTAACACCACGTACCAAATTTCAGACGGATCGGATGAAATTTGCTTCTCTTAGAGCCTCCGCAAGCCAAATCTGGGGATCGGTTTATATGGGGGCTATATATAATTATGGACCGATGTGGACCAATTTTTGCTTGCTTATTAGATACTATATACTAACACCATGTACCAAATTTCAGCCGGATCGGATGAAATTTGCTTCTCTTAGAGGCTCCGCAAGCCAACATTTCTCCATATATAGTCCCCATATAAACCGATCCGTAAATTGGGCTTGTGGAGCCTCTAAGAGAAGCAAATTTCATCCGATCCGGCTGAAATTTAGTACATGGTGTAAGTATATGGTCTCTAATAAATATGCAATAATTGGTCCACATTGCTCATTAATTATATATAGCCCCCATATAAACCGATCCCCCGATTTGGTTTGAGGAGCCTCTAAGAGAAGCAAATTTCACCCGATCAGGCTGAAATTTGGTACATGGTTCAAGTATATGGTCTCTAACAACCATGCAAAAATTGGTTCATATCGGTCCATAATTATATATAGTCCCCATATAAACGTATCCGCAAATTGGGCTTGTGGAGCCTTTAAGAGAAGAAAATTTCATCCGATCCGGCTGAAATTTAGTACATGGTGTTAGTATATAGTATCTAATAAGCAAGCAAAAATTGGTCCACATCGGTCCATAATTATATATAGCCCCCATATAAACCGATCCCCAGATTTGGCTTGCGGAGGCTCTAAGGGAAGCAAATTTCATCCGATCCGTCTGAAATTTGGTACATGGAGTCAGCATATGATCACTAACAACCATGTAAAAAGTGGTCCACATCGGTCCATAATTATATATAGCCCCCATATAAACCGATCCCCCGATTTGGCTTGCGGAGCTTCTAAGAGAAGCAAATTTCATCCGATCAGGCTAAAATTTGGTACGTGGTGTTAGTATATGGTCTATAAGAACCATGCAGAAATTGGTCCACATCGGTTCATAATTATATATAGCCCTCATATAAACCGATCCCCAGATTTAAACTCCGGAGCCCCTTGGAAGAGCAAAATTCACCCGATCCGCTTGAAATTTTGTACGTGGTGAAATTTGGTACATTGCGCTAGTATATGGCCGCTGACAACAATGCAGGAATTGGTCTATATCGGTCCATAATGATATGTAGCCCCCATATAAACCGATCCCAAGATTTGAACTCCGTAGCCCCTTGGAAGAGCAAAATTCACCCGATCCGGTTGAAATTTGGTACGTGGTAAAATTTGGTGCAGTGCGCTAGTATGTGGCCGCTAACTTGCCATCGGCAAGTGTTACCGCAACCCTAGTAATTCGATTGTGGATGACAGTCTTCAGTAGAAGTTTCTACGCAATCCATGGTGGAGGGTACATAAGCTTCGGCCTGGCCGAACTTACGGCCGTATATACTTGTTTTATGTTAAGACTTTCTTTAATTTTTGTTCATTTTGAATTTTATGAGTATCAGTCACATCTTTTTGAATTCTCGTCAGAATAACTACAATTTATTTTTGTAAATATTCATGTTTCGATTCATTTATATTTTCCCAGCAAAATTGAACTAAATTACATCCTCTCATAGAAGGAAAAATGAACTAAAAGTAAAGAAGAACATCATTGGCGCCAAATCATGACCATCACTAGTTCATTCTTACTATTTATGGGAATCGTACGAAACTGTTCTATACCCAGCAAAAAAAGCGTCGCCAACAAAGTAGTGAACATGTTCTTTTTGGATCCCGAAGTGGGGCAAAATTGAATTTAATATGGGCTTGTCAAAGGACGGATGTCTACCATTTAAACAGCTGAATTTGAATCACTTTTTAGGGTGTGATCTGAATTCAGTGTTTTGGATGTTAATTAAAAAATTTTGTGATATTTTGCCAAATAAATAATTTCTATAATTTTTTATAATTTTTAATGGATTCTAACGCTTGTTTGAAACATTTGACCTCAAATATTTTTTGAAAAAATTCGCAATTTTTCTAGATTTAGTATTTTTTTTTGACAAATTTTGAATAATTTGTCCCAGATTATTAATTTTACTCTGCTTTTAATCTATTTGAAACAAAAAAAGTTAAGATTACCCATTAAAATTTTGAAGAAAAAACTAGTATATACGGCAGTAAGTTCGGCCAGGCCGAATTTTATGTACCCTCCACCATGGATTGCATATAAACTTGTACTAAAGACTGTCATCCACAATCGAATTACTTGGGTTTCGGTAACACGTGCCGATGGCAAGGTATCTTAAAACTTCTTAACACCGTCTCCTCAATTGTAAGTTAGTCCATACGGGGTATATATTAAACAAAAAAAAAAGCCGATTAACGGCCATTTTCATGTAGCCCCGTTAGGCGTTAACTGCCAGTTAACAGAAATTAAATTGCAAATATCTTCTCTCCCGTTAACTTTAACAAAAATTTTCAGCAGTTAAGTTCCTAACTGGCATATGGAATATATACGCAAGATGACAGATACGCTCATAATGCGGCTTAAAAGTTCGTAAGCTAACATAGCACTAACGGAGCTTCATGAAAATGGGGGTAAATACGTATATAATTCAGTTTGACAAAATTTTCTATAGAAATAAAATGTTGATAACATTTTCTACAGCAATAACATTTTGACAAAATTTTCTATACAAATAAAATTTTGACAAAATTTTCTATACAAATAAAATTTTGACAACATTTTCTATACAAATAAAATTTTGACAAAATTTTCTATACAAATAAAATTTTGACAAAATTTTCTATACAAATAAAATTTTGACAAAATTTTCTATACAAATAAAATTTTGACAAAATTTTCTAGACAAATAAAATCTTGAAAAAAATTTGTATAGCAATAAATTTTTGACAAAATTTTCTATAGAACTAAAATTTTGGCAAAATTGTCTATAAAAATAAAATCTTGACAAAATATTGTATAGTAACAAAATTTTGACAAAATTTTCTATAAAAATAAAATCTTGACAAAATATTGTATAGTAATAAAATTTTGATAAAATTTTCTATACTAATAAAATTTTCACCAAATTTTCTATAGTAATAAAATTTTGGTAGATAATTTTTGGTATCGGCTATATCTAACTATAGACCGATATGGAGAAATGTTGGCATGGTTGTTAGCGGCCATATACTAGCGCAATGTACCAAATTTCACCACGTACCAAATTTCAACCGGATCGGGTGAATTTTGCTCTTCCAAGGGGCTCCGGAGTTTAAATCTGGGGATCGGTTTATATGAGGGCTATATATAAGTATGAACCGATGTGGGCCAATTTCTGCATGGTTCTTAGAGACCATATACTAACACCACGTACCAAATTTCAGACGGATCGGATGAAATTTGCTTCTCTTAGAGCCTCCGCAAGCCAAATCTGGGGATCGGTTTATATGGGGGCTATATATAATTATGGACCGATGTGGACCAATTTTTGCTTGCTTATTAGATACTATATACTAACACCATGTACCAAATTTCAGCCGGATCGGATGAAATTTGCTTCTCTTAGAGGCTCCGCAAGCCAACATTTCTCCATATATAGTCCCCATATAAACCGATCCGTAAATTGGGCTTGTGGAGCCTCTAAGAGAAGCAAATTTCATCCGATCCGGCTGAAATTTAGTACATGGTGTAAGTATATGGTCTCTAATAAATATGCAATAATTGGTCCACATTGCTCATTAATTATATATAGCCCCCATATAAACCGATCCCCCGATTTGGTTTGAGGAGCCTCTAAGAGAAGCAAATTTCACCCGATCAGGCTGAAATTTGGTACATGGTTCAAGTATATGGTCTCTAACAACCATGCAAAAATTGGTTCATATCGGTCCATAATTATATATAGTCCCCATATAAACGTATCCGCAAATTGGGCTTGTGGAGCCTTTAAGAGAAGAAAATTTCATCCGATCCGGCTGAAATTTAGTACATTGTGTTAGTATATAGTATCTAATAAGCAAGCAAAAATTGGTCCACATCATTCCATAATTATATATAGCCCCCATATAAACCGATCCCCAGATTTGGCTTGCGGAGGCTCTAAGGGAAGCAAATTTCATCCGATCCGTCTGAAATTTGGTACATGGAGTCAGCATATGATCACTAACAACCATGTAAAAAGTGGTCCACATCGGTCCATAATTATATATAGCCCCCATATAAACCGATCCCCCGATTTGGCTTGCGGAGCTTCTAAGAGAAGCAAATTTCATCCGATCAGGCTAAAATTTGGTACGTGGTGTTAGTATATGGTCTATAAGAACCATGCAGAAATTGGTCCACATCGGTTCATAATTATATATAGCCCTCATATAAACCGATCCCCAGATTTAAACTCCGGAGCCCCTTGGAAGAGCAAAATTCACCCGATCCGCTTGAAATTTTGTACGTGGTGAAATTTGGTACATTGCGCTAGTATATGGCCGCTAACAACAATGCAGGAATTGGTCTATATCGGTCCATAATGATATGTAGCCCCCATATAAACCGATCCCAAGATTTGAACTCCGTAGCCCCTTGGAAGAGCAAAATTCACCCGATCCGGTTGAAATTTGGTACGTGGTAAAATTTGGTGCAGTGCGCTAGTATGTGGCCGCTAACTTGCCATCGGCAAGTGTTACCGCAACCCTAGTAATTCGATTGTGGATGACAGTCTTCAGTAGAAGTTTCTACGCAATCCATGGTGGAGGGTACATAAGCTTCGGCCTGGCCGAACTTACGGCCGTATATACTTGTTTTATGTTAAGACTTTCTTTAATTTTTGTTCATTTTGAATTTTATGAGTATCAGTCACATCTTTTTGAATTCTCGTCAGAATAACTACAATTTATTTTTGTAAATATTCATGTTTCGATTCATTTATATTTTCCCAGCAAAATTGAACTAAATTACATCCTCTCATAGAAGGAAAAATGAACTAAAAGTAAAGAAGAACATCATTGGCGCCAAATCATGACCATCACTAGTTCATTCTTACTATTTATGGGAATCGTACGAAACTGTTCTATACCTTTAGCCCATAATTAACTTGTGTGTACGGCCATTGAACTTTATACCCACGTTTAGTTCATAAAATGTTTGAGACATACTTAAAAAAAAGTAAGATTTTATTAGGCTGTGGAAAATTTCGAAAAATATAATAAAATTTAACTACTAGCAAATAATTTTTTTCCAATAAAAATAAATTAAATTTACCTTTAGTTTAACGGAATTACGGAATTTTTTTCTGTGTACAAACGGAATGACAAAGTTAGTATACCTCCCGTTAAGAGAACCTGTTATGTTAACTGGCAAAATATTGTTTCTGTTAATGAAAAAATTTCTTTTCTTTGAAACAATAACATCTTAGATGCGGTTATCAATCGTATCAATTATATTATTTGGTTTATCAAATTAGATTCTAACACTTATCTTTAGCCTCTGCAGGTGGGATCAATTCCATGGTCTCTCTTTTCCCATCGATAATATTTTCAATTTCAATTTACAACGCAAAACAATTGAAAATAAATTTTTAAATTTATTAAATTAAATTAAATTGCAAATATCTTCTCTCCCGTTAACTTTAACAAAAATTTTCAGCAGTTAAGTTCCTAACTGGCATATGGAATATATACGCAAGATGACAGATACGCTCATAATGCGGCTTAAAAGTTCGTAAGCTAACATAGCACTAACGGAGCTTCATGAAAATGGGGGTAAATACGTATATAATTCAGTTTGACAAAATTTTCTATAGAAATAAAATGTTGATAACATTTTCTACAGCAATAACATTTTGACAAAATTTTCTATACAAATAAAATTTTGACAAAATTTTCTATACAAATAAAATTTTGACAACATTTTCTATACAAATAAAATTTTGACAAAATTTTCTATACAAATAAAATTTTGACAAAATTTTCTATACAAATAAAATTTTGACAAAATTTTCTATACAAATAAAATTTTGACAAAATTTTCTAGACAAATAAAATCTTGAAAAAAATTTGTATAGCAATAAATTTTTGACAAAATTTTCTATAGAACTAAAATTTTGGCAAAATTGTCTATAAAAATAAAATCTTGACAAAATATTGTATAGTAACAAAATTTTGACAAAATTTTCTATAAAAATAAAATCTTGACAAAATATTGTATAGTAATAAAATTTTGATAAAATTTTCTATACTAATAAAATTTTCACCAAATTTTCTATAGTAATAAAATTTTGGTAGATAATTTTTGGTATCGGCTATATCTAACTATAGACCGATATGGAGAAATGTTGGCATGGTTGTTAGCGGCCATATACTAGCGCAATGTACCAAATTTCACCACGTACCAAATTTCAACCGGATCGGGTGAATTTTGCTCTTCCAAGGGGCTCCGGAGTTTAAATCTGGGGATCGGTTTATATGAGGGCTATATATAAGTATGAACCGATGTGGGCCAATTTCTGCATGGTTCTTAGAGACCATATACTAACACCACGTACCAAATTTCAGACGGATCGGATGAAATTTGCTTCTCTTAGAGCCTCCGCAAGCCAAATCTGGGGATCGGTTTATATGGGGGCTATATATAATTATGGACCGATGTGGACCAATTTTTGCTTGCTTATTAGATACTATATACTAACACCATGTACCAAATTTCAGCCGGATCGGATGAAATTTGCTTCTCTTAGAGGCTCCGCAAGCCAACATTTCTCCATATATAGTCCCCATATAAACCGATCCGTAAATTGGGCTTGTGGAGCCTCTAAGAGAAGCAAATTTCATCCGATCCGGCTGAAATTTAGTACATGGTGTAAGTATATGGTCTCTAATAAATATGCAATAATTGGTCCACATTGCTCATTAATTATATATAGCCCCCATATAAACCGATCCCCCGATTTGGTTTGAGGAGCCTCTAAGAGAAGCAAATTTCACCCGATCAGGCTGAAATTTGGTACATGGTTCAAGTATATGGTCTCTAACAACCATGCAAAAATTGGTTCATATCGGTCCATAATTATATATAGTCCCCATATAAACGTATCCGCAAATTGGGCTTGTGGAGCCTTTAAGAGAAGAAAATTTCATCCGATCCGGCTGAAATTTAGTACATGGTGTTAGTATATAGTATCTAATAAGCAAGCAAAAATTGGTCCACATCGGTCCATAATTATATATAGCCCCCATATAAACCGATCCCCAGATTTGGCTTGCGGAGGCTCTAAGGGAAGCAAATTTCATCCGATCCGTCTGAAATTTGGTACATGGAGTCAGCATATGATCACTAACAACCATGTAAAAAGTGGTCCACATCGGTCCATAATTATATATAGCCCCCATATAAACCGATCCCCCGATTTGGCTTGCGGAGCTTCTAAGAGAAGCAAATTTCATCCGATCAGGCTAAAATTTGGTACGTGGTGTTAGTATATGGTCTATAAGAACCATGCAGAAATTGGTCCACATCGGTTCATAATTATATATAGCCCTCATATAAACCGATCCCCAGATTTAAACTCCGGAGCCCCTTGGAAGAGCAAAATTCACCCGATCCGCTTGAAATTTTGTACGTGGTGAAATTTGGTACATTGCGCTAGTATATGGCCGCTGACAACAATGCAGGAATTGGTCTATATCGGTCCATAATGATATGTAGCCCCCATATAAACCGATCCCAAGATTTGAACTCCGTAGCCCCTTGGAAGAGCAAAATTCACCCGATCCGGTTGAAATTTGGTACGTGGTAAAATTTGGTGCAGTGCGCTAGTATGTGGCCGCTAACTTGCCATCGGCAAGTGTTACCGCAACCCTAGTAATTCGATTGTGGATGACAGTCTTCAGTAGAAGTTTCTACGCAATCCATGGTGGAGGGTACATAAGCTTCGGCCTGGCCGAACTTACGGCCGTATATACTTGTTTTATGTTAAGACTTTCTTTAATTTTTGTTCATTTTGAATTTTATGAGTATCAGTCACATCTTTTTGAATTCTCGTCAGAATAACTACAATTTATTTTTGTAAATATTCATGTTTCGATTCATTTATATTTTCCCAGCAAAATTGAACTAAATTACATCCTCTCATAGAAGGAAAAATGAACTAAAAGTAAAGAAGAACATCATTGGCGCCAAATCATGACCATCACTAGTTCATTCTTACTATTTATGGGAATCGTACGAAACTGTTCTATACCCAGCAAAAAAAGCGTCGCCAACAAAGTAGTGAACATGTTCTTTTTGGATCCCGAAGTGGGGCAAAATTGAATTTAATATGGGCTTGTCAAAGGACGGATGTCTACCATTTAAACAGCTGAATTTGAATCACTTTTTAGGGTGTGATCTGAATTCAGTGTTTTGGATGTTAATTAAAAAATTTTGTGATATTTTGCCAAATAAATAATTTCTATAATTTTTTATAATTTTTAATGGATTCTAACGCTTGTTTGAAACATTTGACCTCAAATATTTTTTGAAAAAATTCGCAATTTTTCTAGATTTAGTATTTTTTTTTGACAAATTTTGAATAATTTGTCCCAGATTATTAATTTTACTCTGCTTTTAATCTATTTGAAACAAAAAAAGTTAAGATTACCCATTAAAATTTTGAAGAAAAAACTAGTATATACGGCAGTAAGTTCGGCCAGGCCGAATTTTATGTACCCTCCACCATGGATTGCATATAAACTTGTACTAAAGACTGTCATCCACAATCGAATTACTTGGGTTTCGGTAACACGTGCCGATGGCAAGGTATCTTAAAACTTCTTAACACCGTCTCCTCAATTGTAAGTTAGTCCATACGGGGTATATATTAAACAAAAAAAAAAGCCGATTAACGGCCATTTTCATGTAGCCCCGTTAGGCGTTAACTGCCAGTTAACAGAAATTAAATTGCAAATATCTTCTCTCCCGTTAACTTTAACAAAAATTTTCAGCAGTTAAGTTCCTAACTGGCATATGGAATATATACGCAAGATGACAGATACGCTCATAATGCGGCTTAAAAGTTCGTAAGCTAACATAGCACTAACGGAGCTTCATGAAAATGGGGGTAAATACGTATATAATTCAGTTTGACAAAATTTTCTATAGAAATAAAATGTTGATAACATTTTCTACAGCAATAACATTTTGACAAAATTTTCTATACAAATAAAATTTTGACAAAATTTTCTATACAAATAAAATTTTGACAACATTTTCTATACAAATAAAATTTTGACAAAATTTTCTATACAAATAAAATTTTGACAAAATTTTCTATACAAATAAAATTTTGACAAAATTTTCTATACAAATAAAATTTTGACAAAATTTTCTAGACAAATAAAATCTTGAAAAAAATTTGTATAGCAATAAATTTTTGACAAAATTTTCTATAGAACTAAAATTTTGGCAAAATTGTCTATAAAAATAAAATCTTGACAAAATATTGTATAGTAACAAAATTTTGACAAAATTTTCTATAAAAATAAAATCTTGACAAAATATTGTATAGTAATAAAATTTTGATAAAATTTTCTATACTAATAAAATTTTCACCAAATTTTCTATAGTAATAAAATTTTGGTAGATAATTTTTGGTATCGGCTATATCTAACTATAGACCGATATGGAGAAATGTTGGCATGGTTGTTAGCGGCCATATACTAGCGCAATGTACCAAATTTCACCACGTACCAAATTTCAACCGGATCGGGTGAATTTTGCTCTTCCAAGGGGCTCCGGAGTTTAAATCTGGGGATCGGTTTATATGAGGGCTATATATAAGTATGAACCGATGTGGGCCAATTTCTGCATGGTTCTTAGAGACCATATACTAACACCACGTACCAAATTTCAGACGGATCGGATGAAATTTGCTTCTCTTAGAGCCTCCGCAAGCCAAATCTGGGGATCGGTTTATATGGGGGCTATATATAATTATGGACCGATGTGGACCAATTTTTGCTTGCTTATTAGATACTATATACTAACACCATGTACCAAATTTCAGCCGGATCGGATGAAATTTGCTTCTCTTAGAGGCTCCGCAAGCCAACATTTCTCCATATATAGTCCCCATATAAACCGATCCGTAAATTGGGCTTGTGGAGCCTCTAAGAGAAGCAAATTTCATCCGATCCGGCTGAAATTTAGTACATGGTGTAAGTATATGGTCTCTAATAAATATGCAATAATTGGTCCACATTGCTCATTAATTATATATAGCCCCCATATAAACCGATCCCCCGATTTGGTTTGAGGAGCCTCTAAGAGAAGCAAATTTCACCCGATCAGGCTGAAATTTGGTACATGGTTCAAGTATATGGTCTCTAACAACCATGCAAAAATTGGTTCATATCGGTCCATAATTATATATAGTCCCCATATAAACGTATCCGCAAATTGGGCTTGTGGAGCCTTTAAGAGAAGAAAATTTCATCCGATCCGGCTGAAATTTAGTACATTGTGTTAGTATATAGTATCTAATAAGCAAGCAAAAATTGGTCCACATCATTCCATAATTATATATAGCCCCCATATAAACCGATCCCCAGATTTGGCTTGCGGAGGCTCTAAGGGAAGCAAATTTCATCCGATCCGTCTGAAATTTGGTACATGGAGTCAGCATATGATCACTAACAACCATGTAAAAAGTGGTCCACATCGGTCCATAATTATATATAGCCCCCATATAAACCGATCCCCCGATTTGGCTTGCGGAGCTTCTAAGAGAAGCAAATTTCATCCGATCAGGCTAAAATTTGGTACGTGGTGTTAGTATATGGTCTATAAGAACCATGCAGAAATTGGTCCACATCGGTTCATAATTATATATAGCCCTCATATAAACCGATCCCCAGATTTAAACTCCGGAGCCCCTTGGAAGAGCAAAATTCACCCGATCCGCTTGAAATTTTGTACGTGGTGAAATTTGGTACATTGCGCTAGTATATGGCCGCTAACAACAATGCAGGAATTGGTCTATATCGGTCCATAATGATATGTAGCCCCCATATAAACCGATCCCAAGATTTGAACTCCGTAGCCCCTTGGAAGAGCAAAATTCACCCGATCCGGTTGAAATTTGGTACGTGGTAAAATTTGGTGCAGTGCGCTAGTATGTGGCCGCTAACTTGCCATCGGCAAGTGTTACCGCAACCCTAGTAATTCGATTGTGGATGACAGTCTTCAGTAGAAGTTTCTACGCAATCCATGGTGGAGGGTACATAAGCTTCGGCCTGGCCGAACTTACGGCCGTATATACTTGTTTTATGTTAAGACTTTCTTTAATTTTTGTTCATTTTGAATTTTATGAGTATCAGTCACATCTTTTTGAATTCTCGTCAGAATAACTACAATTTATTTTTGTAAATATTCATGTTTCGATTCATTTATATTTTCCCAGCAAAATTGAACTAAATTACATCCTCTCATAGAAGGAAAAATGAACTAAAAGTAAAGAAGAACATCATTGGCGCCAAATCATGACCATCACTAGTTCATTCTTACTATTTATGGGAATCGTACGAAACTGTTCTATACCTTTAGCCCATAATTAACTTGTGTGTACGGCCATTGAACTTTATACCCACGTTTAGTTCATAAAATGTTTGAGACATACTTAAAAAAAAGTAAGATTTTATTAGGCTGTGGAAAATTTCGAAAAATATAATAAAATTTAACTACTAGCAAATAATTTTTTTCCAATAAAAATAAATTAAATTTACCTTTAGTTTAACGGAATTACGGAATTTTTTTCTGTGTACAAACGGAATGACAAAGTTAGTATACCTCCCGTTAAGAGAACCTGTTATGTTAACTGGCAAAATATTGTTTCTGTTAATGAAAAAATTTCTTTTCTTTGAAACAATAACATCTTAGATGCGGTTATCAATCGTATCAATTATATTATTTGGTTTATCAAATTAGATTCTAACACTTATCTTTAGCCTCTGCAGGTGGGATCAATTCCATGGTCTCTCTTTTCCCATCGATAATATTTTCAATTTCAATTTACAACGCAAAACAATTGAAAATAAATTTTTAAAACTAATCCCAAGATTTGACAAAGTCTTAAATATTTATGTTCATCACCAGCATAGACTTAAAATACGTAAATCCTTAAAATGTAAATAAATAATAAGTCAAGTGGAAATCCTATATGGACTTTACGGATATGAATTAAACTGGGATTTCTTTATCAAGACATGAGAAAGTCATGTACATTTGATTGAGAACCACAGGGTTTGTAAGTTTACTCTCATGTATGTGTGTGAGTTAACATTAACACCTGTAAATATTTAAACATGCGTTTGTTTTATCTTCATCCTTCTGCTTAGGATTGTATGCCTTGTTGTTGTTATGGTTTTAATCAATGTCCTGTCATTGATCAGAATATAGACCATGTAACCGGGTACAAACGATTAGTGTGTGTGTGTACATATATGTGTGTTTTTATGTCCTTGTTGTCTGTCGACAACAAATATGTTAGACCTGTCTATCTATATGTCTGCCTGCCAGGATTCAATAACAATTTGTTTACATTTGCTAAGTACACCAATGCCATTGACACACACACAACACACGCATTTGATTCATGTTCTTATACCTTCACATGTAAACATTAGGTTTCAAATGTTTACATTTTAGTATAAAGCAATCTTAGTTGGTATATTCTCAATTTAGCTTTCACATCGAATGGTGAACTACACTTACCTTATGGCATCAATCATTTGAAGTCCCATATTGACACAATTCGAAGCATGTTGTGGTCTTGAGATGGGCAGGCCAGAGACACAATAATAACAGTCGCCCAAAATTTTTATACGCAAACAGTGATTTTCCTGAAAATATTTCAATTGAAAATGTAAGAAATTTTTTCACAACTTTTCTGTCAAAGAATAATTAAAGAAAGTGACAAAATTTAGATATACAGACAAAACTTTCTACAGAAATAAAAATTTGACAACAGTTTCTATAAAAATAAAATTTTGACAAAATTTTCTATTGAAAAAAAAAAAAATTTTTGAAAATTTTTTCTGAGGAAATAATATTTTGACAAAAATTTTTATAAACAAAAATTCTTGAGAAAATTTTCTATAGAAATAAAATCTTGACAAAATTTTCTATAAAGCTAAAATTTTGAGAACATTTTCTATACAAATAAAAATAAGAAAATTTTCTATAGAATTAAATTTTGATAAAATTTTCTATAGAATTAAAATTTTGATGACATTTTCTTTAGAAATAAAATTTTGATAAAATTTTCTATAGAAATAAAATTTTGACAAAATATTCTATAGAAATAAAATTTGACAAAATTTTCTATAGAAATAAAATGTTGACAAAATTTTCTATAGAAATAAAATTTGAAATATTTTCCATACAAATAAAATTTTGACAAAATTTTCTATAGAAATAAAATTTTGGCAATATTTTCTAAGAAAAACAAATTTTAATAAAATTTTCTATAGAAATAAAATTTTGACTAAATTTCATATAGAAATAACATTTTGACAACATTTTCAATAGAAATAAAATTTTGATAAAATTTTCTAAAGAAAAACAAATTTTAACAAAATTTTCTATTGAAATAAAATTTTGACAAATTTTTCTATAGAAATAAAATGTTGACAAAATTCTTTATAGAAATAACATTTTGGCAAAATTGTCTTAAGAAATAAAATTTTGAGAAAATTTTCTAAAGAAACAAAAGTTTTGACAAAAATATTTATAGAAATAAAATTTTGACAAAATTTTCTATAGAAAAACAAACTTAATTTAATTTTAGGAATAAAATTTTGATAAATTTCCATACAAATAAAATTTTGACAAAATTTTCTATAGAAATAAAATTTTGACTAAATTTCATATAGAAATAATATTTTGACAACATTTTCTATAGAAATAAATTTTTTGATAAATTTTCCATACAAATAAAATTTTGACAACATTTTCTATAGAAATAAAATGTGGGGAAAATTTTCTTTAGAAATAAAATTTCGGGAAAATTTTCTATAGAAAAACAAATTTTAACAAAATTTTCTATAGAAATAACATTTTGACAAAATTTTCTATAGAAATAAAATTTTGACTAATGGCGATTTCGATTGGGGAAAAAGGTGCAACATTCTCAAAATTGATTGCAAAATATGAACGACATTGTCATCGATTTTGGATCCGGTATCCCTCACAATATTATGAATTAACAATAACTTTGGATTGGCACTATCATTTGGGCGGGGAGCCACCGTGGTGCAATGGTTAGCATGCCCGCCTTGCATACACAAGGTCGTGGGTTCGATTCCTGCTACGACCGAACACCAAAAAGTTTTTCAGCGGTGGATTATCCCACCTCAGTAATGCTGGTGACATTTCTGAGGGTTTCAAAGCTTCTCTAAGTGGTTTCACTAGAATGTGGAACGCCGTTCGGACTCGGCTATAAAAAGGAGGTCCCTTGTCATTGAGTTTAACATGGAATCGGGCAGCACTCAGTGATAAGAGAGAAGTTCACCACTGTGGTATCACAATGGACTGAATAGTCTAAGTGAGCCTGATACATCGGGCTGCCACATAACCTAAACCTAAACCTAAACCTATCATTTGGGCGAAAATATAATGATGGAAAAAGTAGTGCAACACCAAGGCAACATATTTTTTGCGAAACGAAAACGCCCTAAGTTTTCTATAGAAATAACATTTGGAGAAAATTATCAATGGAAATAAAATTTTGGCAAAATTGTCTAAAGAAATAAAATTTTGAGAAAAATTTCTATAGAAATAAAATTTTGACAAAATTTTTTATAGAAACAAAATTTTGACAAAATTTTCAATAGAAAAACAAATTTTAACAAAAATTTCTACAGAAATAAAATTTTGACTAAATTTTCTATAGAAATAAAATGTTGACAAAATTCTTTATAGAAATAAAATTTTAACAAAATTTTCTATAGAAATAAAATTTTGAGAAAATTATCAATGGAAATAAAATTTTGAGAAAAATTTCGATAGAAATAAAATTTTGACAAACTTTTTTATAGAAACAAAATTTTGACAAAATTTTCTATAGAAAAACAAATTTTAACAAAATTGTCTAAAGAAATAAAATTTTGAGAAAAATTTCTAGAGAAAAAAAATTTTGACAAGATTATTTATAGAAATAAAATTTTGACAAAATTTTCTATAGAAAAACAAATTTAATTTAATTTTAGAAATAAATTTTCTATACAAATAAAATTTTGACAAAATTTTCTATAGATATAAAATTTTAACTAAATTTCATATAGAAATAAAATTTTGACACAATTTGTTATAGAAACAAAATTTTGACAAAATTTTCTATAGAAAAGCAAATTCTAGGAATAAAATTTTGATAAATTTTTCAACCATATCGGATGAATTTTGCTTCTCCAAAAGGCGCCGGAGGTCAAATCTGGGTATCGGTTTATATGGGATCTATATATAATTATGGACCGATATCGACCAATTTTTGCATGGGTGTTTGAGGCCATATATTAACATCACGTACCAAATTTCAACTGAATCAGATGAATTTTGGTCTTCCAAGAGGCTCCGGAGGTCAAATCTGGTGATCGGTTTGTATGGGGGCTATATGTAATTATGGACCGATATGGACCAATTTTTGCATGGTTGTTAGAGACCATATACTAACACCATGTACCAAATTTAAGTCGGATCGGATGAAATTTGCTTCTCTTAGAGGCTCCGCAAGCCAAATCGGGGGATCGGTTTATATGGGGGCTATATATACTTATGGACCGATGTGAACCAATTTTTGCATGGTTGTTAGAGACCATATACTAACACCATGTACCAAATTTCAGCCGGATCGGATGAAAATTGTTGCTCTTAGAGGCTCTGCAAGCCAAATCTGGGGATCGGTTTATATGGGGGCTATATATAATTATGAACCGATGTGGACCTATTTTTGCATGGTTGTTAGAGACCATATAGTAACACCATGTACCAAATTTCAGCCGGATCGGATGAAATTTGCTTCTCTTAGAGCAATCGCAAGCTAAATTTGGGGGTCCGTTTATATGGGGGCTATACGTAAAAGTGGACCGATATGGCCCATTTGCAATACCATCCAACCTACATCAATAGCAACTACTTGTGCCAAGTTTCAAGACGACAGCTTGTTTCGTTCGGAAGTTAGCGTGATTTCAACAGACGGTCGGACGGACGGACATGCTCAGATCGACTCAGAATTTCACCACGACCCAGAATATATACTTTGTGGGGTCTTAGAGCAATATTTCGATGTGTTACAAACGGAATGACAAAGTTAATATACCCCCCATCCTATGGTGGGGGGTATAATAAAATTTTGACAACATTTTTTGTAGAAATAAAATTTTGATAAATTTTCCATACAAACAAAATTTTGACAAAATTTTCTATAGAAATAAAATTTGGGGAAAATTTTCTATAGAAAAACAAATTTTAACAAAATTTTCTATAGATATAAAATTTTGACTAAGTTTTCTATAGAAATAAAATTTGGAGAAAATTATCAATGGAAATAAAATTTTGGCAAAATTGTCTAAAAAATAAAATTTTGAGAAAAATTTCTATAGAAATAAAATTTTGACAAAATTTTTTATAGAAACAAAATTTTGACAAAATTTTCTATAGAAAAACAAATTTTAACAAAATTTTCTATTGAAATAAAATTTTGACTAAATTCTTTATAGAAATAAAATTTTGGCAAAATTGTCTAAAGAAATAAAATTTTGAAAAAAAATTTCGATAGAAATAAAATTTTGACAAAATTTTTTATAGAAACAAAATTTTGACAAAAATTCCTATAGAAAAACAAATTTTAACAAAATTTTCTATTGAAATAAAATGTTGACAAAATTTTCTATAGAAATAAAATTTTAACAAAATTTTCTATAGAAATAAAATTTTGAGAAAATTATTTATGGAAATAAAATTTTGAGAAAAATTTCGATAGAAATAAAATTTTGACAAAATTTTTTATAGAAAAACAAATTTTAACAAAATTGTCTAAAGAATTAAAATTTTGAGAAAAATTTCTATAGAAATAAAATTGTGACAAAATTTTTTATAGAAACAAAATTTTGACAAAATTTTCTATAGAAAAACTAATTTTAACAAAATTCTTTATAGAAATAAAATTTTGGCAAAATTGTCTAAAGAAATAAAATTTTGAGAAAAATTTCTATAGAACAAAAATTTTGACAAGATTATTTATAGGAATAAAATTTTGACAAAACTTTCTATAGAAAAACAAATTTAATTTAATTTTAGAAATAAAATTTTGATAAATTTTCTATACAAATAAAATTTTGACAAAATTTTCTATAGAAAAGCAAATTCTAACCAAATTTTCTATAGAAATAAAAATTTCCGGTCCAGACCTGACACCAATTGATTAGGTTAGATAAGTTTAGGTGTGGTCGTTTTTGTTTGTGTTTGGCAAGTTGCGTAATTGTTATTTTCTAATTTCATACCTGTGCAATTTGATCAAATCTTCCGAATAGATCATTCAAAGTTTTCACCAAATCACTAGCAGTCAATTGTTCCGATAGCGGTGTAAAATTCACAATATCAGCATATAAAATGGAGACATTATTATGGCGTTGTACATGTAATTCA
This sequence comes from Haematobia irritans, assembly GCF_050003625.1. NCBI lineage: Eukaryota > Metazoa > Arthropoda > Insecta > Diptera > Muscidae > Haematobia > Haematobia irritans. The sequence continues at coordinate 26,371,338 of NC_134400.1, forward strand.
TGGAAACGAGTGGCAGATGAGTTGGTTTGACCACCAGCACGTTGGCAGGCATCTGCCATTTTCAGCATTATACTGCGTTTGACCTGTAAATAAAAAAGTGAGAGAATATCCTTAGGTCAATACTTCATATCTTTAGGTCAATACTTTATCAAAATTATTAAAATAATTTAAAAAAATCGTTTTTACTTGTGAAAGCTTAATTTTTTGCAGTGTAGTATCCTATTTATGTGGATTTCATCCTATTGATACGTGGCTAGTGCTCTGAAATATTTTTGTCGTTAACCAAGGAAATGTTTACTCACCTCAGCTGCAATATATGCGGGTATTACACTCAACAATAGTTGTTCTTGTTGCTCACGTTCACATTCAAGTTTCACACGTTGCTCAATGCCAGTTCGTGTTCCATCGACAGTGCGTGTGTGGGCAGCATCTGACATAATGCGATAGTATAAACCGGAAACGGATGCACTTGCCAACATCACAATTTCACCGAAAAGCTACAAAAATGAGTAAACACAAATACGAATGAGTAAATATGTAGGAAAATCGAAACTAAATAGTAGTGTTAAAACCATAAAATGAAATGAGAAACGTTTAAATAGCAGAAATTGAAACATGAACATACCACAGTTTTCAGAAAAACAAAGAACAAGTAAGGAAAGTCTAAAGTCGGGCGGGACCGACTATATTATACCCTGCACCACTTTGGAGATCTAAATTTTCGATACCATATCACATCCGTCAAATGTGTTGGGGGCTATATACAGTATGTCAAGAAAGTATTTTGACAATAGGATAAAAATTATGCTTTGTTCCAAAATTAAATATAATGAGATTTTAAAAAATATTTTATTATGTGTTTTGCAATGTATACATATATACACAGTATTGCTGCAAAAAAAATATTTTTACTTCAATTATTTCTGGAATTTGAAATATTTGGCAATGTCAAAAGACTTTCTTGACATACTGTATAAAGGTTTGTCCCAAATACATACATTTAAATATCACTCGATCTGTACAGAATTTGATAGACTTCTACAAAATCTATAGACTCAAAATTTAAGTCGGCTAATGCACTAGGGTGGAACACAATGTTAGTAAAAAAACAAGTAAGGAAAGTCTAAAGTCGGGCGGGACCGACTATATTATACCCTGCACCACTTTGTAGATCTAAATTTTCGATACCATATCACATCCGTCAAATGTGTTGGGTGCTATATAAAGGTTCGCCCCAAATACATACATTTAAATATCACTTGATTTGGACAGAATTTGATAGACTTTTACAAAATCTATAGACTCAAAATTTAAGTTGGCTAATGCACTAGGGTGGAACACAATTTTAGTAAAAAAATATGGGAAACATTTAAATCTGAAGCAATTTTAAGGAAACTTCGCAAAAGTTTATTTATGATTTATCGCTCGATATATATGTATTACAAATTTAGGAAAATTAGAGTGAGTTTTACAACTTTTCGACTAAGCAGTGGCGATTTTACAAGGAAAATGTTGGTATTTTGACCATTTTTGTCGAAATCAGAAAAACATATATATGGGAGCTATATCTAAATCTTAACCGATTTCAACCAAATTTGGCACGCATAGCTAGAATGCTAAATCTACTCCCTGTGCAAAATTTCAACCAAATTGGGCCAAAACTCAGGCTTCTGGGCCATATAAGTCCATATCGGGCGAAAAATATATATGGAAGCTATATCTACATCTGAACCGATTTCAATCAAATTTGGCACATATGACTATACTACTAATTGTGCTCCTTGTGCAAAATTTCAAGCTAATCGAGATAAAACTCTGTCTTCTGGGTCCATATAAGTGCATATCGGGCGAAAGATATACATGGGAGCTATATCTAAATCTGAATCGATTTCAACCAAATTTGACACACATAGCTACAATGCTAAATCTACTCCTTGTGCAAAATTTCAACTAAATCGGAGCAAAAAATTGGCCTCTGTGGTCATATGAGTGTAAATCGGTCGAAAGCTATATATGGGAGCTATATATAAATCTAAACCGATTTCAATGAAATTTAGCACGCATAGCTAGAATGCTAAATCTACTCCCTGTGCAAAATTTCAACCAAATGGGGTCAAAACTTTAGCTTGTAGGACCATATTAGTCCATATCGGGCGAAAGATATATATGGGAGCTATATCTAAATCTGAACCGATTTCAATAAAATTTGGCACACTTGACTATAGTACTAATTGTTCTTCTTGTGCAAAATTTTAAGCAAATTAGGGCAAAACTCTGGCTTCTGGGGCCATATAAGTCCATATCGGGCGAAATATATATATGGGAGCTATATCTAAATCTGAACCGATTTCTTCCAAAATCAATAGGGATCTATTCTGAGCCAAAACACATACTTGTGCCAAATTTGAAGTCGATTGGACTAAAACTGCGACCTAGACTTTGATTACAAAAATGTGTTCACGGACAGACGGACAGACGGACAGACGGACATCGCTATATCGACTCAGGAACCCACCCTGAGCATTTTTGCCAAAGACACCATGTGTCTATCTCGTCTCCTTCTGGGTGTTGCAAACATATGCACTAACTTATAATACCCTGTTCCACAGTGTGGAGCAGGGTATAAATATGGGAAACATTTAAATCTGAAGCAATTTTAAGGAAACTTCGCAAAAGTTTATTTATGATTTATCGCTCGATATATATGTATTACGAGTTTAAGAAAATTAGAGCCATTTTTACAACTTTTCGACTAAGCAGTGGCGATTTTACAAGAAAAATGTTGGTATTTTGACCATTTTTGTCGAAATCAGAAAAACATATATATGGGAGCTATATCTAAATCTGAACCGATTTCAACCAAATTGGGCACGCATAGCTACAATGTTAATTCTACTCCCTGTGCAAAATTTCAACTAAATCGGAGTAAAAAATTGGCCTCTGTGGTCATATGAGTGTAAATCGGGCGAAAGCTATATATGGGAGCTATATATAAATCTGAACCGATTTCAATCAAATTTGGCACGCATAGCTACAATGCTAAATCTACTCCCTGTGCAAAATTTCAAACAAATTGGGCCAAAACTCTGACTTCTAGGACCATATTAGTCCTTATCGGGCGAAAGATATATATGGGAGCTATATCTAAATCTGAACCGATTTCAACCAAATTGGGCACGCATAGCAACAATGCTAATTCTACTCCCTGTGCAAAATTTCAACTAAATCGGAGTAAAAAATTGGCCTCTGTGGTCATATGAGTGTAAATCGGGCGAAAGCTATATATGTGAGCTATATATAAATCTGAACCGATTTCAATCAAATTTGGCACACATAGCTACAATGCTAAATCTACACCCTGTGCAAAATTTCAACCAAATTGGGCCAAAACTCTGGCTTTTAGGACCATATTAGTCCATATCGGGCGAAAGATATATATGGGAGCTATATCTAAATCTGACCCGATTTTAATCAAATTTTGCACACTTAACTGCACTACTAATTGTACTCCTAGTGCAAAATTTCAAACAAATTGGGCCAAAACTCTGACTTCTAGGACCATATTAGTCCATATCGGGCGAAAGATATATATGGGAGCTATATCTAAATCTGAAACGATTTCAACCAAATTGGGCACGCGTAGCTACAATGCTAATTCTACTCCCTGTGCAAAATTTCAACTAAATCGGAGTAAAAAATTGGCCTCTGTGGTCATATGAGTTTAAATCGGGCGAAAGATATATATGGGAGCTATATCTAAATCTGAACCGATTTCATTCAAATTTTGCACACTTGACTATACGACCAAGTGTTATGTTTGTGCAAAATTTCAAGCAAATCAGGGTAAAACTCTGGCTTCTATTCTGACCCAAAACAGGAACTTGTGCCAAATTTGAAGGCGATTGGACTTAAACTGCGACCTAGACTTTGATCACAAAAATGTGTTCACAGACAGACGGACATGGCTACATCGACTCAGGGACCCACCCTGAACATTATTGCCAAAGACACCATGTGTCTATCACGTCTCCTTCTGGGTGTTACAAACTTATGCACTAACTTATAATACCCTGTTCCACAGTGTGGCGCAGTGTATAAAAACTAAAAGCTAAAAACATAAAATTGTAATTTAAATATAAATTTCGTTAAATTATTTTTATTCTCTTTTTCAAATTTTGCCCATCATCTGAATGTATTGCCTTTCACGGCTATTTATTATCTATTTATATTGCTATCCTAGCATTTGAACCTTTAAAACCTTGCCCTTCGCTATGTACCTTGAAAAAGTCTCACTTTGGCTAAAAGCGAAATAAAAAACAGAAACAATTTTTACAAAAAATATTGATTATTTTCGACTGGCATACATGAACTTGAAAACCGTGAACCTCCATCTCATTCACAAACTGTGTACAAACCCACTTTTATTTTCAAACAGCCACCATGAGTGCCGATGTCAATGGGAAAATGTACTCATGCCTAGACAAGGATGTATGAGAGGGTATGAAGGAAAACATTTGGTTATTACTTTTCTAGCGATAAACAAACAACTTTTTAGCAATGTCACCTGTACATTCCATTTATGTTTGCTAAGCTTTTTTGGTTTTATTTATGGAGGAGACGGATCTGTCACGACTGACAAATTTTGAAAAACAAATAGCGAAATTATTGAGGACTGAAAGATGATCCTGTGAGTAAGTTTTTGTTTTCAGATCCTTTCATATCAGGATAACTTAGTAGTTCTATTGGACTGAGATTAATATTTTTTTTATTAATAATCATAAGCTCGGAAACGGCTGAATTAGGAATACAAAAGTCGAAAATCCACTATTCGATTTTTTGCCAAAACAAGTCGTCTTTTCGGTAATCTTCAATCTTAATCGTCTAATAGATTTTTGATTTTTTTGATGTGGTTACACCCAAAAAATCCAACTTTATCGACAAAATCGAAAATTTAAGTTGAATCGAAATCGCAAAAGCCGAATGCTGACTTTTACAATTTATTTATTTATATATTTACAATCATAATAAATTATGAAAATAAACAGAAAAAGTAGTTGCAAACAATATAGGTTTTCGACCTGTGACTTTTCAAAAATTTAAACTGCACTGAAAAAAATATTGTCATGATGTCAAAGATTTCATGTCTTTAAAATACGAATGCAAATTTTGCTTAGCATAGAAGACGCATTTCTCTAAAATAAAGTTATTTTCCTTGTCCAAAAGTCTATAAACTTTTCAATGAAGTCGTATTGTTCTTATAATTAAGTGATTTGATTTAAAAATGGGTATCTTAACATGAAAGAAAAAATTTATAGGCTAAGGTCAACTTGACTTTAATAATTCAGAAAAATTCTTTAAATTTAATGAAATTGTCTTTAAATTTGTTGTCTTTTTGCATCTTGACTACAAAGCAAAAAATCGTTCAAATATAGGACATGTTTTTCAAAACTTTATTTTAAAGAAGTTTTTTACTTCAAACATAGTATAATTTCTACTGGAAGTCGAGTCTTAATTTGGAAAATAAAGTTGCCGTTAACTCGTTTTTAAAGGTCTTTGATAGCATATGAAGAAAAAAAGCTGAGAAAGCGAAAAAATAAAATTTGCTTCCTATATTAGTTAAATTAACTAAAAAACGGGGAAAAATTATACACAAATTAAGCATAAAGATTTACTAAATTCGTATTTCTCACAAAATAGTTCACTATTACTTTAAACTTGTAACTTTTACTACAAATGTGTCCATCGTGAACTTCGTATGTCACTAAAGACATTCTTGCAATTTTGAACACAAAATTTTCTTTAACATGTGAACAAAAAAAAATTAATTACGTCTAATATATCATCTTGAATTTGTCGAAAAATATTTACTTATTTTTGTGATATCGGCGTGATGCCAGCGTTTGTAATACTATTTAGTTAAAATTTTCTAAAATTAACCAAAAGTTTTCTTCCTGGTGGGTACACCGTTTTTTTCCAGTGTAGGTCCAATAAAATTAAAATTATGATACAGATGACACTTATCGAATGTTCATTCACTTTTCGCGGTTAATTAATAAAGCTATTCAGGTGCAAATAAATGCCAGTTTAAAAGTCCAAATTAAAACGGATACTTCAAAATATTTTTTTTTTAATTCCAAAATAACTTTAAACCAAAGATTCTTAATCCTTAAAATAAGTCTTAGCCTATATATGAAACATTCTTATCTTACATCTAAAGATTCAATATTCAGTTAATTTAAGGACGATTTCTTTAAATCAAAAATGCATCACTTTATTTTTACGACAATTTCCTTTAGTTCAAAGACATGCGACTTTAATAGAGGGACACACATTTACAAAATTTGTGTCCTAAATTTAATGAAAAAAATTTTGAAGCAAAGTTTATAAACTTTATTTGAATTAAAATTCCATTGTCCTTAATAATTGGTAAATCTTTGTAAATCTTTAATATCACATAAATAATTTTTTCAGTGTAGGTATAAAATTTTTCCAAAATTTTCTCTAGGAATAAAATTTTTCCAAAATTGTCTATAGGAATAAAATTTGACAAAACTTTCTATAGGAATGAATTGCGACAAAATTTTCTCTAGGAACAAAATTTTGACAATACTTTCTATAAAAATAAAATTTTAATAAAATTCTCTAAAGAAAGGAAATTTTGGCAATTTTCCCTTGTTGGTGCGAACTAAAAATTTTATATATATATATATATATATATATATATATATATATATATATATATATATATATATATATATATATATATATATATATATATATATATATATATATATATATATATATATATATATATATATATATATATATATATATATATATATATATATATATATATATATATATATATATATATATATATATATATATATATATATAAAGGGTGATTTGTTAAGAGCTTGATAACTTTTTTTTAAAAAAAAACGCATAAAATTTGCAAAATCTCATCGGTTCTTTATTTGAAACGTTAGATTGGTCCATGACATTTACTTTTTGAAGATAATTTCATTTAAATGTTGACCGCGGCTGCGTCTTAGGTGGTCCATTCGGAAAGTCCAATTTTGGGCAACTTTTTCGAGCATTTCGGCCGGAATAGCCCGAATTTCTTCGGAAATGTTGTCTTCCAAAGCTGGAATAGTCGCTGGCTTATTTCTGTAGACTTTAGACTTGACGTAGCCCCACAAAAAATAGTCTAAAGGCGTCAAATCGCATGATCTTGGTGGCCAACTTACCGGTCCATTTCTTGAGATGAATTGTTCTCCGAAGTTTTCCCTCAAAATGGCCATAGAATCGCGAGCTGTGTGGCATGTAGCGCCATCTTGTTGAAACCACATGTCAACCAAGTTCAGTTCTTCCATTTTTGGCAACAAAAAGTTTGTTAGCATCGAACGATAGCGATCGCCATTCACCGTAACGTTGCGTCCAACAGCATCTTTGAAAAAATACGGTCCAATGATTCCACCAGCGTACAAACCACACCAAACAGTGCATTTTTCGGGATGCATGGGCAGTTCTTGAACGGCTTCTGGTTGCTCTTCACTCCAAATGCGGCAATTTTGCTTATTTACGTAGCCATTCAACCAGAAATGAGCCTCATTGCTGAACAAAATTTGTCGATAAAAAAGCGGATTTTCTGCCAACTTTTCTAGGGCCCATTCACTGAAAATTCGACGTTGTGGCAGATCGTTCGGCTTCAGTTCTTGCACGAGCTGTATTTTATACGGTTTTACACCAAGATCTTTGCGTAAAATCTTCCATGTGGTCGAATAACACAAACCCAATTGCTGCGAACGGCGACGAATCGACATTTCACGGTCTTCAGCAACACTCTCAGAAACAGACGCAATATTCTCTTCTGTACGCACTGTACGCATTCGTGTGGTTGGTTTAATGTCCAATAAAGTAAACTGAGTGCGAAACTTGGTCACAATCGCATTAATTGTTTGCTCACTTGGTCGATTATGTAGACCATAAATCGGACGTAAAGCGCGAAACACATTTCGAACCGAACACTGATTTTGGTAATAAAATTCAATGATTTGCAAGCGTTGCTCGTTAGTAAGTCTATTCATGATGAAATGTCAAAGCATACTGAGCATCTTTCTCTTTGACACCATGTCTGAAATCCCACGTGATCTGTCAAATACTAATGCATGAAAATCCTAACCTAAAAAGAATCACCCTTTATATATATATATGGTCTTCCGGAGCCTCTTGGAAGACCAAATTTCATCTGATGCAGTTGATATTTGGTACGTGGTGTTAATATATGGCCTCAAACACCCATGCAAAAATTGGTCGAAATCGGTCCATAATTATATATAGTCCCCATATAAACCGATCCCCAGATTTGACCTCCGGTCCCTTTTGGAGAAGCAAAATTCATCCGATCTGGTTGAAATTCGGTACGTGGTGGTATTATATGATATTTAACAACCATACCAAAAGTGGTCCATATTAGTCCATAATCATATAACAGGTTGGCTGATAAGTCCCCGGTCTAACAAGGAAAAACACATTTTTTTGTAAAAAATCGTTTTTATTATTCAACATAGATCCCTTCAAAGGCGATACAACGATTATAACGACCTTCCAATTTTTTGATACCATTTTGGTAGTACTCCTTCGGTTTTGCCTCAAAATAGGCCTCAGTTTCGGCGACCACCTCTTCATTGCAGCCAAATTTTTTCCCTGCGAGCATCCTTTTGAGGTCTGAGAACAAGAAAAAGTCGCTGGAGGCCAGATCTGGAGAATACGGTTGGTGGGGGAGCAATTCGAAGCCCAATTCATGAATTTTTGTCATCGTTCTCAATGACTTGTGGCACGGTGCGTTGTCTTGGTGGAACAACACTTTTTTCTTCTTCATATGGGGCCGTTTTGCCGCGATTTCGACCTTCAAACGCTCCAATAACGCCATATAATGGTTAGGTTAGGTTAGGTTATGTGGCAGACAGATGTATCAGGCTCACTTAGACTATTCAGTCCATTGTGATACCACAGTGGTGAACTTCTCTCTTATCACTGAGTGCTGCCCGATTCCATGTTAAGCTCAATGATAAGGGACCTCCTTTTTATAGCCGAGTCCGAACGGCGTTCCACATTCCAGTGAAACCACTTAGAGAAGCTTTGAAACCCTCAGAAATGTCACCAGCATTACTGAGGTGGGATAATCCACCGCTGAAAAACTTTTTGGTGTTCGGTCGTAGCAGGAATCGAACCCACGACCTTGTGTATGCAAGGCCATATAATAGTCACTGTTGATGGGTTTTCCCCTTCTCAAGATAATCGATAAAAATTATTCCATGCGCATCCCAAAAAACAGAGGCCATTACTTTGCCAGCGGACTTTTGAGTCTTTCCACGCTTCGGCGATGGTTCACCGGTCGCTATCCACTCAGCCGACTGTCGATTGGACTCAGGAGTGTAGTGATGGAGCCATGTTTCATCCATTGTCACATATCGACGGAAAAATTCAGGTGTATTACGAGTTAACAGCTGCAAACACCGCTCAGAATCATCAACACGTTGTTGTTTTTGGTCAAATGTGAGCTCGCGCGGCACCCATTTTGCACAGAGCTTCCGCATATCCAAATATTGATGAATGATATGACCAACACGGACTATATCAGATTCTGGATTTATAAGAACCATTTTTGTTTGAGTTTTAGACATTAACATCTCTTGTAAGTGTGCAAGAAAATTATAAAATAACGTCTTGATTTGAAATCTTAAATCTGTAGAAGTAAAATCTGGAAATTTTACATTGAGTTTCAAGCAATTTTCATGATCAGTGCGCCTTCTACACCCTCAAGAAGTGAAGTCGGTCTATATGGAGGCATTACCAAATGGACCGATAAAAACTTAATCCGATACACGTTTTTGTGAGCCTAAAATACCAGAATATTTACAATTTCAGGCAAATCAGATAAAAACTACGGTTTCTAGAAACCCAAGGAGTTAAATTGGGAGATCGTTCTTATGGGGGCTATACTAAAATATGGACCGATACTCACCGTTTTCGGCACACCTCTTTATGACCCGAAAATACCCCTAGATTTCCAATTTCAGGCAAATAGGATAAAAACTTCGGATTCTAGAAGCCCAAGAAGTAAAATCGCGAAATCGGTCTATATGGGGGCTATACCAAAATATGGACCGATACTCACCATTTTCGGCACACCTCTTTATGGTCCTAAAATACATCTAGATTTCCAATTTCAGACAAATTGGATAAAAACTACGGTTTCTATAAGCCCAAGACCCCAAATCGGGAGGTCGTTTTATATGGGGACTATATCAAACCCTGGACCGATATAGCCCATCTTCGAACTTGACCTGCCTGCAGACAAAAGACGAGTTTGTGCAAAATTTCAGCACGATTGCTTCATTATTGAAGACTGTAGCGTGATTACAACAAACAGACAGACGGACATCGTTATATCGTCTTAGAATTTCTCCCTGATCAAGAATATATATACTTTATATAGTCGGAAATCGATATTTCGATGTGTTACAAACGGAATGACAAACTTATACCCCCGTCACCATTCTATGGTGGTGGGTATGAAAATTATGATTTTTAATGCATTATAACGCTTGTCTGAAACATGTGACCTCAACGATTTTCAAACATTCGCAATTTTTATACCCTGCTCCACACTGTAGAACAGGGTATTATAAGTTAGTGCATATGTTTGCAACACCCAGAAGGAGACGAGATAGACACATGGTGTCTTTGGCAAAAATGCTCAGGGTGGGCTCCTGAGTCGATATAGCGATGTCCGTCTGTCCGTCTGTCCGTGAACACATTTTGTAATCAAAGTCTAGGTCGCAGTTTTAGTCCAATCGACTTCAAATTTGGCACAAGTATGTGTTTTGGCTCAGAATAGATCCCTATTGATTTTGGAAGAAATCGGTTCAGATTTAGATATAGCTTCCATATATATATTTCGTCCGATATGGACTTATATGGCCCCAGAAGCCAGAGTTTTACCCTAAATTGCCTAGAATTTTGCACAAGAAGAACAATTAGCACTATAGTCAAGTGTGCCTAATTTTATTGAAATCGGTTCAGATTTAGATATAGCTCCCATATATATCTTTCGCCCGATATGGACTAATACGGTCCCAGAAGCCAGAGTTTTACTCCAATTTGGTTGAAATTTTGCACAGGGAGTAGAATTAGCATTGTAGCTTTGCGTGCTAAATTTGGTTGAAATCGGTTCAGATTTAGATATAGCTCCCATATATAGCTTTCGCCCGATTTACACTCATATGACCACAGAGGCCAATTTTTTGCTCCGATTTAGTTGAAATTTTGCACAGGGAGTAGAATTAGCATTGTAGCTATGCGTGCCAAATTTGGTTGAAATCGGTTCAGATTTAGATATATCTCCCATATATAGCTTTCGCCCGATTTACACTCATATGACCACAGAGGCCAATTTTTTGCTCCGATTTAGTTGAAATTTTGCACAGGGAGTAGAAATAGCATTGTTGCTATGCGTGCCAAATTTGGTTGAAATTGGTTCAGATTTAGATATATCTCCCATATATAGCTTTCGCCCGATTTACACTCATATGACCACAGAGGCCAATTTTTAACTCCGATTTAGTTGAAATTTTGCACAGGGAGTAGAAGTAGCATTGTTGCTATGCGTGCCAAATTTGGTTGAAATCGGTTCAGATTTAGATATAGCTCCCATATATATGTTTTTCTGATTTCGACAAAAATGGTCAAAATACCAACATTTTCCTTGTAAAATCGCCACTTCTTAGTCGAAAAGTTGTAAAAATGACTGTAACTTTCCTAAACTTCTAATACATATATATCGAGCGATAAATCATAAAAAAAATTTTTTTGAAGTTTCCTTTAAATTGCTTCAGATTTAAACGTTTCCCATATTTTTTTACTAACATTGTGTTCCACCCTAGTGCATTAGCCGACTTAAATTTTGAGTCTATAGATTTTGTAGAAGTCTATCAAATTCTGTCCAGATCGAGTGATATTTAAATGTATGTATTTGGGACATATCTTTATATATAGCCCCCAACACATTTGACGGATGTGATATGGTATCGAAAATTTAGATTTACAAAGTGGTACAGGGTATAATATAGTCGGCCCCGCCCGACTTTAGACTTTCTTACTTGTTCTAGAATGGATTTATTTTTTTTCGGCAAAATTTAAATAATCGGTACCTTTTTATTAATTCTTATTCAATTAAAAGAACCTCCTGTGTAGTCAAAATACGGAACATATTTGGAAGCATATTTTTGGAAGTGCTTTTAAAGTTGTATTTTTAGAACATCTTCAATATTCAATGCACCCATATGGGTGCATATGCCGTATATATAGTGAAACCTCTTAAACTTGGACACTCTGAAAAAAGCAAAACCGAACATCTTTCAAAAGAAGATAATAGTCGTGAGACGTTTGCTATATTAACACATTAAAATTAACCTGTAATAACTGGACTCCGCCCAAATATGGACAAAAATGATTTGAGTATCCACTTTTGAAAGGTTTCACTGTATATGAATCTTAAATTCAAAACTCCTCTTTCGCTCTTGGTTGAACAAATCAATTTCAAACATTGAACTAATACTTACCACTGGCAAATCCGGTGAATAGTCAGGTGTAATGCATATGCGATATCCAATATGTATGGCCGTCATGAATAGGGCCAAGACCACAGATACTGGCCATGATATTGGCAACATTGTATGGATACCCTGAAGAAAAGGAAGATAGAGAGAAAATTATATCTATAGTTAATAGGGGGATAACAGGATAGCATATGAAAAGGTCGGTGGGCCAGCGTGAGTAAATAGATTCTATTAGTAATTCTAAATAAGTGAACAGTTGTTGGTGTTCTTTCATATGTACGAGTAGTTAGGCGTTATTAGACAATAAGGACATATTTGTCATAGTTTTGTAATTCAGTTACGGGTAAATATTGGTAGCGTTTTAGAAAAATTTATTATTATAGTAGCTAAAAAATTGCATCTTTAATATATACTCCCAAACATATTTAGCTTTAGGCTATATGCACACAAAAGAACAATCAATGGACTTAAAAAAAATTATGTTTAAATTTGAGCTAACAACGTAATTTGTAAATACATTTACGATTTTAGTAATATTTTATTAAATTAGCAACCAATTTTGTTATATCAACAAAAATTTTGTTGAACTTAAAAATTTTCTTTAACAACAATTTATTGTAATTTCAACAAGTATATACGGCCGTAAGTTCGGCCAGGCCGAATCTTATGTACCCTCCACAATGGATTGCATAGAAACTTGTACTAAAGACTGTCATCCACAATCGAATTAATTGGGTTCTGGTTACACTTGCCGATGGCAAGGTATCTTAAAACTTCTTAGCACCGTCTTCTCAATTGTAAGTTAGTCCATACGGGGTATATATTAAACAAAACAATCTTATGTACCCTCCACCATGGATAGCGTAGAAACTTCTACGAAAGACTGTCATCCACAATCGAATTACTTGGGTTGTGGTATCTTAAATCGTTTTCTAAATTGTGAGTTAGTCCATACGTGGTATATATTAGACAAAAAGGGTATGTGTAGGTAAGTCTACAAATAACTACGAAACGATATGGACTTTTGCACGGTACGTAGGGAGCCAGAATTGAAATATGGGGGCTATATACAATTATGAACTTGATATGGACCAATTTTTGTGTGATTGGGGATCAATTTATCTGAGGGCTATATATAACTATAGACCGATATGGACCGAGTTAGGCATGGTTGTTAACGGCCATATACCAAATTTCAACTGACTCGGGTGAAATTTGCTCCTCCAAGTGGCTCCAAAACCAAATATCGGAATCGGTTTATACACGCAAAGAAAAAAAACGTTTGGAAAACGTGTACCGAAAACGTTTTTCTTTTGTTAGAGTTTTTTGAATTGCTTCGAAAATTTTAAACTTTTATCACCAAAAAAATTCGTTTGTTACAAAATTTGTATTTTTCCAATAAAAAAATTTATTTTTGAAACAACGACACAGTCCATTTCGTTTATATCAAACACTGTTCTTTTCTGGCTTTAGGTCTTTTAATAAGACACATTTTACAGTTCAAAATTTAATATAGTACAATGTAATGTTGAACATTTTTTCGGAATCTTCCGAACATATCTGGAATATATGTAAAAAAAAACAAAAAAAAAACTTTGGTCGAAGCAGGGATCGAATCCACGACCCTTGGCATGCAAGTCGGACGTAGCAACCACTGCTCCACGGTGCCAAACTAAATGTTTCTTTCTGTTAAATAAACTTTGTTTATTCGGTTCGTGGGCGCCGCAAGCTATGCTATATAAATATAACTTATATGGAAAATTATCTATTGATGACCATAACAGGTACATAGCTCAGTGGTTAGTGTGTTGACTTACAAAGTGCATGGTCCGCGGTTCGATTCTCCGTCCAGGCGAAAGGTAAAAAAATTTTAAAAATTTATAAAATCGTATAATTTCTTCTACATTGTAGGTATTACAGGAAAAGGTGTTAAGAACTAAAAAACATCGTGGATGTGAGAAAGATGTAAGGGAAAATGCAATTAGCAAGAAAAAATTTTTTTGAGCTAGTCTTTATGAAATTGTTTTTACATCCTGGAAAAGAATAAACGTTTATCACAAAAAGTATATACTTTTCTTCCAAATACACTTCCTTACAGCGAAAAGCAAATGAGAAACGAACATTGTTTGTCTAAAATTTCGTTTGGGAGGAAAGAATTATTTTTTTGCGTGTATGGAGGCTATATATGATTATGGACTGATATGGACCACTTTTGGCATGGTTGTTAAATGTCATATTCTACCACCACGTACCAAATTTCAACCAGATCGGATGAATTTTGCTTCTCCAAAAGGCACCGGAGGTCAAATCTGGGGATCGGTTTATATGGGGGTTATATATAATTATGGACTGATATGAACCAATTCCTGCATGGGTGTTTGAGGCCATATATTAACACCACGTACCAAATATCAACTGAATCAGATGAATTTTGGTCTTCCAAGAGGCTCCGGAGGTCAAATCTGGTGATCGGTTTATGTGAGGGCTATATATAATTATTGGCCAATTTTTGCATGGTCATTAGAGACCATATACTAACACCATGTACCAAATTTCAGCCGAATCGGATGAAATTTGCTTCTCTTAGAGGCTCTGCCAGCCAAATCGGGGGATCGGTTTATGTGAGGGCTATATATAATTATTGACCGATGTGGACCAATTTTGGCATGTTTGTTAGAGACCATATACTAACACCATGTACCAAATTTCAGCCGGATCGGATGAAATTTGCTTCCCTTAGAGGCTCCGAAAGCCAAATCGGGGGATCGGTTTATATGGGGGCTATATATAATTACGGACCGATGTGGACCAATTTTTGCATGGTTGTTAGAGACCATATACTAACACCATGTACCAAATTTCAGCCGAATCGGATGAAATTTGCTTCTCTTAGAGAGTCTGCAAGCCAAATTTGGGGGTCCGTTTATATGGGGGCTATACGTAAAAGTGGGCCGATTTGGCCGATTTGCAATACCATCCGACCTACATCAATAACAACTACTTGTGCCAAGTTTCAAGTCGATAGCTTGTTTCGTTCGGAAGTTAGCGTGATTTCAAAAGACGGACGGACGGACGGACGGACATGCTCAGATCGACTCAGAATTTCACCACGACCCAGAATATATATACTTTATGGGGTCTTAGAGTAATATTTCGATGTGTTACAAACGGAATGGCATAGTTATGTTAATATACCCCCATCCTGTGGTGGAGGGTATGAAAATTGTTTGTGCTGTGCAAATGTGTTATGTTGCACCCTAAGCATATATTTTCTTAAGGCGAAATAAATAATTCCAGGTTCTAAACATTTGATTGCTTGCAGCAAAATTTATAGTCTATATATATAAAATTCAATCTATGTTTGTTTATTTGTTTGTTTGTTTGTATGTACCGAGTTGGCTCCGAAACGGCTGAACCGATTTACTTGAAACTTTCAGAGATCGTAGGGGGCGTTCATGTGGTGAAAATAGGGTACCTCATTTTTTGACACCTGGTCGCGGAGGGGGACCTCCCCTTTGTCGGACTTTTTGAAAATTGGACCAAAGTTGACCGATTTGGTTGAAATTTTCGTTGAAGATTGGGGTTGGCATCTAGACAAAGATCCGCTACTTTTTATTTCGATATTTGTGACGGAGGGGGGCCACTCCTTTGTTCGACTTTTTTTAAAGTACAGTGAAAAAAATAAAATTCTCTAAATTATCTGAGATTTACAGAGAACATGTGGTGAGGTTATGGAATTAATATGGGGTACCCGATGATTTCATATGTGGATGGGGGACCTCCCCCTTGCCCTACTTTTTGAAACTTGGAACAAAATTATGCGATTTGCTTGAAATTTTCATTGAATGTTGGAGTTGGCATGTAGACAAAAATCCGCTACATTATTTTTCGATATTTGGTCGGGGAGGGGGACCACCCCTTTGCCCGATTTTTTTTTTAAGTTCAAACAAAACTAAACTCCCCCGACTGAAATTTTACGGAAAATGGGTTATGAAATTTATATCAGGTTCCTGATTTTTTAATAAAAATAAAAGGGCATAGGGAGACATCCGCTTCTCTTAAGTACATACAGAGAAACAATTAAACTTTACCGAGTTACTTGAAATTTACAGAGGACTGGGGAGAGACCGTAACCTCCGTCAACCGTAATAGTTGATACCTGATTTTGTGATATTTGAATGGAAGAGAGGTCGACCCTTTAGGCTTATAATTTGTTTGACATTTTCTGGGACGTACATCACTTTTCGACATTTGGTCGGGGAGGAGGTCCTCCTCTAAAGCTGCAAAAAAAAAAAGAAAAATTCTTAAGTTTTATTGAAATTAACAAGGGCAGTGGAGGAAGGTTATGAACGAAGAGGCAACCTTCCTTGCCCCACACTTGAAGCAAAGTTTCAAGAATTTTCAGGGAAAGTTAGGGGTGCTATTCACTACGGTGTTTGTCGATATTGTATCGGGGAAGGTGACGTCCCTTTAAAACAATAGAGCAAAATTTAAACATCTCCGATATACTTGAAATTTACATAGTCCGATATCAGGTCGGAGTAGAGTGGAGGTGGGGAGAGGGTTCCCTTTTGTCCGTTTTTTTTTCTTAAATTGAAAGTAGAGGGTTTTCTGTAAATGGGAACTCGGTACATAATTTTATGACATATTTTATGCACAGGCTTCTGCCAGACTTTTTTTTAGTAAAGAACTTAAATTTACGTGAAATTGGCAGCCAACGCATCATTTTCCAACATTTTAACAAATGTTAATGTGTTAAAATTTTTTACTACTTTTGCTTTTTCCGATTTATTGGATGGGAAACAGTAATTCTTTGTATGTTATTATAATATAGTGCTTAATTTTCAGATATGTTGAGGAGAAGGATAGCTTTCCTTGACAAACCACACTTAAAATTCACAAGAAATATAGAAGATGGTCCAACTACTTGAATACAGAACATTATTTAAAACATTTGGAGGAAAGGGTACACCCTCCCCCCGACATTTTTTAAGACGAACCGTTTTACATATGCATATCCGTCGTATTTGTACCTATAAACGAAAAAACCACGTAGTCGAATTTGTTTGAAAGAATTCAAATCTTTTCGAATTTGTTTTCAGCGCGAAAGATGTGGTTCACTAAGTTAACGCAAAATATTCCTACAAATACGCTTTGGAAAGCGCAGCGAAGCGGGCCGGGTTACGCTAGTATATTTATACAAATGAAAACAAATGTTTGTCATTTATTTGAATATTACACCCCAAATATTTATTTATATAAAAAATATGTAAGTCGATAAGCAATCATGAACGTTTACTCAGAAACCTACACTTTTATTTGTTGTAATTAAACTTGAACACTACCCAATAAACACAGGATGAGCGTTTTTCAAATGCAACAACTTTTCAGTTTGAGGGTAAATGTAATTTTCAATATAAATTCAACTTGACTTGAAACAGCTCATCTTCAATACACCTTAAAATTGTTTGCGAATTACATCCAATTTGCCAAAATGTTGACGAAACCTTTGAAAAGGTGTTGAAGATAATATGAGAAAATTTGATAAAATACTATCCTAAAATGCAACGAAAAAACATTTGGTTTTTAATACTTCTTTGTGCAACGAAGTTCGTGGTCAATTGGAGGAAAAAAAAATTGGAAAATTTTAGGCAAATAACTGATTTTACTCCAAATAGTTTATAATAATAGCTAAGTGAAAATAAAAAATGAAATAAAATTTTAAGAAAGTCATTAAATGTATATATCTTTGCCGAAAACTAAAATTATGACCGATGAAAAAATGTTGGACAATTAACTGGAACTGTTTCAAATAGTTTATAATAATTGGTAAGTCAATATGAACAATTAAATCAACATTTTAGAGAAGTCACTAAATTTAAATCTTTTTGCAGAAAATTAAAATCTTTGGATGCTACATTCTTGCAAACATTATGAAGCTGGCCGATGAAAAAATGAATGGCTTATCGACAAGAAAAGTTTCCAGAAAGATTTCAAAGTGCAACCAATAAAAATTGTTAAAAACTTGATATTACTACATATCATTAACTTTTGGATAAAAATGTGCATCACATCGTCAGTTTAATTTACATCCTATTATCAGCTTAAAATGGATATTATGTGAATACCATCTGCTGGAAATCTATGCTAATTTCAAATTGCCCGGGTATTAATTAATTTCAATGCAGTTTTATGACACAAACAGGAAGGAAATCGAATTATCTATGCAAAAGTGTTTACAAATAACGTTTAAGATATTTAAAGTTTTGTTATTTTATTCTTACTTGTTGATATGTTTAATAAGATATTTATTTTTCAATTAGTATTGTAGTGTTGTGTATTATTTATTTTATTTTGACGAAAATCAATAAATTATATAAAATTCATAGAATTTTGGCTTTTACTTTCAATTAAAAGTGGGTATATCATTTATACAATTTTTGGTTGAAAAGTATTTGTAACAATGTTAATTTTTAATTTGACTCGCATCGAAAATTGCTTGAGAAATTATAGAGTAGCGATGCATTTCAATTTGAGGATAACACTTGAGATGTTATTGCTAATACGTCGAATTTTACTGTTGAGGGTAATGTCTGTTTTTTGTTGAGAACGCGATTTTCTCAACAATTTCTCAACTTGAATATTATCCTGTGAAAAATTTTTTTGAATTATTGTTGAAATTTAGCATTTTTCAAACGTTTGTGTTTATTGGGTAATAGATAAAATTATGTTCCATAAACGTGAACGGATGGTAACAAAATGAAACGGAAACGTTCACGAAAAATCAAAACGGAATGTTTACGCTTTCGTCTACGGCCGTTCACGGTTTCATTTTTCTTTGGCCATAAAAAGTCTTAAAATATTCGTTAGACGTTCATAGGGCAACTCCCTCGGTGCTGGAATGCGCTAATGCGACAGGTAGGGCGTATGGTGCAGGCAATCCAGTTCGAGTCACGGTGGCGGATTTTTATCTGTTTATACCCACCACCATAGAATGGCGACGGGGGTATAATAAGTTTGTCATTCCGTTTGTAACACATCGAAATATCGATTTCCGACTATATAAAGTATATATATTCTTGATCAGGGAGAAATTCTAAGACGATATAACGATGTCCGTCTGCTTGTCTGTCTGTTGTAATCACGCTACAGTCTTCAATAATGAAGCAATCGTGCTGAATTTTTGCACAAACTCGTATTTGGTCTGCAGGCAGGTTACGTTCGAAGATGGGCTATATCGGTCCAGGTTTTGATATAGTCTCCAGGTCCAGGTTTTGATATAGTCCCCCCCTCCCGATTTGGGGTCTTGGGCTTATAGAAATCGTAGTTTTTATCCAATTTGGCTGAAATTTGTAATCTAGAGGTATCCTATGACCATAAAGAGGTGTGCCAAAAATGGTAAGTATCGGTCCATATTTTGGTATAGCCCCCATATAGACCGATCTCCCGATTTTACTTCTTGGGCTTATAGAAACCGCAGTTTTTATCCAATTTACCTGAAATTGGAAATCGAGAGGTACTTCAGAACCGTTAAGAGGTGTGCCAAAAAATGGTGAGCATCGGTCCATGTTTTGGTATGGTCCCCATATAAACCGATCTCCCGATTTGGGGTCGTGGGCTTATAGAAACCGTAGTTTTTATCCAATTTGCCTGAAATTGAAAATCTAGAAGTACTTGAGGACCATCAAAAGGTGCGCCGAAAATGGTCCGTATCGTTCCATGTTTTGGTATAGCCCCCATATAGACCGATCTCCCGATTTTACATCTTGGGTTTATAGAATCCGTAGTTTATATACAATTTGCCTGAAATTGGAAATTTATAGGTATTTTAGGACCATAAAGAGGTGTGCCACAAATGGTGAGTATCAGTCCATGTTTTGGTATAGCCCCCATATAGACCGATATCCCGATTTTACTTCTTGGGCTTCTATAATCCAAAATTTTTATCCAATTTGTCTGAAAACGGAAATCTAGAGGTATTTTCGGGCCATAAAGAGGTGTACCGAAAACGGTGAGTATCGGTCCATATTTTAATGTAGCCCCCACAATAACGATCTCCCGATTTAACTCCTTGGGTTTCTAGAAACCGTAGTTTTTATCCGATTTGCCTGAAAATGTAAATATTCTGGTATCTTAGGGTCACAAAAACGTGTATCGGATTAAGTTTTTATCGGTCCATTTGGTAATGCCTCCATATAGACCGATTTCACTTCTTGAGGGTATAGAAGGCGCACTGATCATGAAAATTGCTTGAAACTCAGTGCAAAATTTCCAGATTTTACTTCTCGGGTGAAAATCTACAGATTTAAGATTTCAAATCAATACGTTATTTTAAAATTTTCTTGCACACTTACAAGAGATGTTAATGATTCCTTTAAAACTCAAACAAAATTAGTTCTTATAAATCCAGAATCTGATATAGTCCTCATAGGTGAAATCTTTAAATTTATCTTCGGGAAGTGTCCTCAAGCCCTCCTGAAATTTCAAAGGAAACCCTAATATTTGGTTCATGGTGGTGGGTATTTAAGATTCGGCCCATAATATAATAAATAAATTCGGAACCATTACGTTTTCAAATCATGAACGCTGGTTGTTGTTTCGACAACGCTTGGTGTCATTTTATCGTTGTCAGATTGACACCGTCTGTTCTCCGTTTGTCACCACATGTGTCTCGATTCACTTTCATGAACGGTTCGTTTTGAAATCAGCACGCCGTTCATGATTTTTTCTATGGGTACAGTTTTACATGTTTTTCGTTATCTGTCTCCGTCGCCATCTTTATCTTTTTCTCTATTCTCTCTCGATCTCTCTGACGTTTTTCTCCATTTTCTCTCGCCATTGCCGTATCTAGATATTTTTTAACCTGGGGGGCTATAGCCCCCCTATCTATACTACAGTAACAATATATAAGGGAAAATCACATTCTAGGGGGCTAAGCCCTCCCCCCAGAGGCCTTACTACGCTTATGTCTCTCACTCTCTCTGACGTTTATACGCAAATTCCAAACTGTATGTAATGCCCCAAACATAGTATGTTCAAATATATTATTATATATGTTCCAAACATGTTATACTAGTATATGAACATTTTATGTTTGCACTTAAAAATAATGTGCTAAAAATGTGAGTTCCAAACATGTAATTTTTTCACCAAACCAGTATTTTTCGTCCACGTAGAAGCAACCATAAATCTTTGTGTCACAGTTTACCAGCAAAAAAAAAGTGGATGTGGTTTCACAAACATTTCTTTTTATGTGCTTCCCGGGATCATTCATCAAAAAGACCCAAATTGAATCATCTTAAATACCCCACCAGATCTACTCTAAAAACTATGGAAATTCGACTTAGACAGCGATGGAACATGTGTATAGTCTGACTTGTGGAGATTGGTATCTGGCATTTTATTTTCAACAATTCATTCTAACTAATAGCTAATACCAATTCCTTAATCTTCATGTCCAAAAACGTCGTATTAAAATTTTAATAATATTATTGCGCCATTCAAGCTCAATTGAGTGATAAGAATAATTTTTGTTTGAATTTTAGAGGAAACTTAAACTTCGCGTCAAGCGAAAATCCAATGAAAGAACGTCATTCAAATCAATATCTAAATTCCATTGAATTTTATCCGCATTACTCGAATGAGCGCGGGAGCTCTAATAAAAATTGCGGTGTCTAGAAAGAAGCCAAAGAAGTAAAATCATAGATCGGTCTATATGAGGGCTATACAAGAACTTGGACTTATACACAGCATATACGGAAATGCTATTTGTGGACCTAAAATACTTCCAGATTTTGAATTTCATGCAAATCTGATAAAAATTGCGATTTCTAGAATACCAAGAAGACGACATCGTCATATTGTCTTAGAATTTCTCCCTGAACAGGAATATATATATAAACTTTATATAGTCGGAAATAGATATTTCGATGTGTTACAAACGGAATGACAAATATATTATAGCTCCATCACACTAATAGAAAAAAGTTTCGTTATATTAACGAAATGTGTCGTTAAAAGTCAGCCAAGGAAACAAATTCCATTCGACCCACGTTACTGTTAGGTACAGTGGCAGCCCGTTATTGGGGATCACATTATCACTAAGTGATCCCCAATTGCAAGTTTAGCTCAATAATAGGGGATCTCCTTTTTATAGACGATTCCGAAAGGCGTTTCACATTAGGCTGAAACCACTGAGCTTTACTACGCTCAAAAAGTTTACCCAACATGACTGAGAGGGAAAACACCACCGCTGTAATACTTTTTGGTTTTCGGTCGAAACCGGAATTGAACCCATAAACTTTGGTATGCAAAGCTAACCATTGCACCAAGGTGGCTCCCGTGAATTCACTAAATTTTACATTTGATCTCAACGGTTCTCCCCATTCACCCAATGTGATAAGCATTTGTCGTACCAAACCCCTTTTAAGATGACAATAATTACATAGGAATTTTATTCATACAAACCAACATGTTGTTGTATGACTGACCTTTTTTATCCCTGGACTAGATGATCCAACTAATAGTAATACATCAATAGGGTGACTTAATTGTTTTGCCCTCAAGTCTGAAATCTCATTTGATAAAGCCACAGGGCTTACAATGTTAAGGGTGTGGGAAAGCAGCACCAACTAACAAAAATTACAATGATGCTATATGGTAGACTTGACTATTACAGGCTCCAGGCCATTAGGATACATTTACACTCTATCGCACATCATCACATATCATCAACGACATTCAACGACATCATCTAAGTACACAGCTTGGATATTGGAAGTGTGGATATGAGTTTGATAGTTAAACTCAATTTGCAATACGTAATGTAAAGCGATATGCACGCAACAGTTTTTAAAGGTTATTGCTGCAACCAGGGTTGCCATTTTGGTCCATTTTGGTAAATTTTAAATTTGGACCGATGGTCGGACCAAATGGAATTTGGTTGATTTTAGTCCATTTTCGTCAAATAGGTGATTTTTTAATCATTTTATATACAAATAAAATTTTGCGATAATTTTCTATAAAAATGAATTTTCTATAGAAATAAAAATTTGCGATAATTTTCTATTAAAATAAAATTTTGACAAAATTTTCTATAGAAATAAAATTTTGACCAAAATTTCTATAGAAATAAAAATTTGCGCTAATTTTCTATAAAAATAAAATTTTGACAAAATTTTCTACAGAAATAACATTTTGACAAAAATTTCTATAGAAATAAAATCTCGACAACATTTTCTGTAGAAATAGAATTTTGACAAAATTTTCTATAAAAATAAAATGTTGACAAAATTTTCTATAGAAGTAAAATGGTGATAAAAATTTTCTATAGAAATAAAATGTTGACAAAATTTTCTATAGAAATAAAATTTTGATAAAATCTTCTACAGAAATAACATTTTGATAAAAATTTCTATACTGATAAAAAAGTTTC
Organism: Haematobia irritans; assembly: GCF_050003625.1. NCBI lineage: Eukaryota > Metazoa > Arthropoda > Insecta > Diptera > Muscidae > Haematobia > Haematobia irritans. Next base: position 26,395,398 of record NC_134400.1, read on the forward strand.
GTTATATTAACGAAATGTGTCATTAAAAGTGAGCCAATGAAACAAATTCGTTAATACAATGAAATTTTTCGTTATTAGAACGAATTTTCTGTTAATCAACGTAACGTTTCGTACTATTAACGATTTATTTCATTGTATTAATGAAAATTTTTCGTTATATCAATGAACATTTTTTGTTGGCCCAATTTGTATATAGAAATAAAATTTCGACAACATTTTCTGTAGAAATAGAATTTTGACAAAATTTTCTATAACAAGCAAGTAAAGTCTAAAGTCGGGCGGGGCCGACTATATTATACCCTCCACCATTATGTAGCCCAAAATTTGTGTTACCATATCTGATTTATATCTGAAAAGATTTGGAGACAATTTATTGTACTTCTACAAAATCGCTAGAATTAAAAATTAAATACCCACCACCATGAACCAAATATTAGGATTTCCTTTGAAATTTCAGGAAGGCTTGAGGACACTTCCCGAAGATAAATTTAAAGATTTCAACTATGAGGACTATATCAGATTCTGGATTTATAAGAACCACTTTTGTTTGAGTTTTAGACATTAACATCTCTTGTACGTGTGCAAGAAAATTATAAAATAACGTCTTGATTTGAAATCTTAAATCTGTAGAAGTAAAATCTGGAAATTTTACATTGAGTTTCAAGCAATTTTCATGATCAGTGCGCCGTCTACACCCTCAAGAAGTGAAGTCGGTCTATATGGAGGCATTACCAAATGGACCGATAAAAACTTAATCCGATACACGTTTTTGTGAGCCTAAAATACCAGAATATTTACAATTTCAGGCAAAGCAGATAAAAAATACGGTTTCTAGAAACCCAAGGAGTTAAATCGGGAGATCGTTCTTATGGGGGCTATACTAAAATATGGACGGATACTCACCGTTTTCGGCACACCTCTTTATGACCCGAAGATACCTCTAGATTTCCAATTTCAGGCAAATAGGATAAAAACTTCGGATTCTAGAAGTCCAAGAAGTAAAATCGGGAAATCGGTCTATATCGGGGCTATACCAAAATATGGACCGATACTCACCATTTTCGGCACACCTCTTTATGGTCCTAGAATACCTCTAGATTTCCAATTTCAGACAAATTGGATAAAAACTACGGTTTCTATAAGCCCAAGACCCCAAATCGGGAGGTCGTTTTATATGGGGACCATTCCAAAACATGGACCGATACTCACAATTTTTGGCACACGTATTTGTGGTCCTATAATACCTCTAGATTTCCAATTTCAGGTAAATTGAATAAAAACTGCGGTTTCTATAAGCCTAAGGAATAAAATCGGGAGATCGGTCTATATGGGGGCTACCAAAATATGGACCGATACTCACAATTTTTGGCACACGTATTTGTGGTCCTACAATACCTCTAGATTTCCAATTTCAGGTAAATTGAATAAAAACTGTGGTTTCTATAAGCCCAAGAAATAAAATCGGGAGATCGGTCTATATGGGGACTATACCAAAATATGAACCGATACTCACAATTTTTGGCACACGTATTTGTGGTCCTACAATACCTTTAGATTTCCAATTTCAGGTAAATTGAATAAAAACTGCCAAATGGAATTTGGCTGATTTTTGTCCATTTTCGTCATATAGGTGATTTTTAAAAAATTTTATACACAAATAAAATTTTGCGATAATTTTCGATAGATATAAAATTTTGACAAAATTTTCCATAGAAATAACATTTTGACAAACATTTCTATAAAAATAAAATTTCGTCATTTTCTGTAGAAATAGAATTTTGACAGAATTTTCTATAAAAATAAAATGTTAACAAAATTTTCTATAGAAATAAAATGTTGACAAAAATTTTCTACAGAAATAACATTTTGACAAATATTTCTATAGAAATAAAATTTCGACAACATTTTCTGTATAAATAGAATTTTGACAACATTTTCTATAAAAATAAAATGTTGACAAAAATTTCTATAGAAATAAAATGTTGATAAATTTTTCTACAAAAATAACATTTTGACAAAAATTTCTATAGAAATCAATTTTCGACAACATTTTCTGTAGAAATAGAATTTTGACAAAATTTTCTATAGAAATAAAATGTTGATAAAATGTTCTCTAGAAATAAAATTTTGACAAAATTTTCTATAGAAATAAAATGTTGATAAAATTTTCTATAGAAATAAAATTTTGCCAAATTTTCTATAGAAGTAAAATGGTTAACATTTTATTTCTATAGAAATAAAATGTTAACAAAATTTTCTAAAGAAATACAATTTTGACAAAATTTTCTACAGAAATAGCATTTTGACAAAAATTTCTATAAAAATAAAATTTCGACATTTTCTGTAGAAATAGAATTTTGTCAAAATTTTCGATAAAAATAAAATGTTGACAAAATTTTCTATAGAAATAAAATGTTGATAAAATTTTGTATAGAAATAAAATTTTGACAAAATTTTCTATAGAAATAAAATTTTGGCAAAATTTTTATACCCTCCATCATAGGATGGGGGTATATTAACTTTGTCATTCCGTTTGTAACACATCGAAATATTGCTCTAAGACCCCATAAAGTATATATATTCTGGGTCGTGGTGAAATTCTGAGTCGATCTAAGCATGTCCGTCCGTCCGTCCGTCTGTTGAAATCACGCTAACTTCCGAACGAAAAAAGCTATCGACTTGAAACTTGGCACAAGTAGTTGTTATCGATGTAGGTCGGATGGTATTGAAAATGGGCCATATCGGTCCACTTTTACGTATAGCCCCCATATAAAGGGACCCTCAGATTTGGCTTGTGGAGCCTCTAACAGAAGCATATTTCATCCGATCCGGCTGAAATTTGGTACGTGGTGTTGGTATATGGTCTCTAACAATCATGCAAAAATTGGTCCGCATCGGTCCATAATTATATATAGCCCCCATATAAACCGATCCCCAGATTTGGCTTGTGGAGTCTCTAAGAGAAGCATATTTCATCCGATCCGGCTGAAATTTGGTACATGGTGTTGGTATATGGTCTCTAACAATCATGCAAAAATTGGTCCACATCGGTCCATAATTATATATAGCCCCCATATAAACCGATCCCCAGATTTGGCTTGCGTAGCCTCAAAGAGAAGCAAATTTCATCCGATCCGGCTGAAATGTGGTACATGATGTTGGTATATGGTCTCTAACAACCATGCAAAAATTGGTCCACATCGGTCCATAATTATATATAGCCCCCATATAAACCGATCCCCAGATTTGGCTTGTGGAGCCTCTAAGAGAAGCATATATCATCCGATCCGGCTGAAATTTGGTACATGGTGTTGGTATATGGTCTCTAACAATCATGCAAAAAGTGGTCCACATTTGTCCATAATTATATATAGCCCCTATATAAACCGATCTCCACATTTGGCTTGCGAAGCCTCAAAGAGAAGCAAATTGCATCCGATCCGGCTGAAATTTGGTACATGGTATTGGTATATGGTCTCTAGCAACCGTGCAAAAATTGGTCCACATCGGTCCATAATTATATATAGCGCACATATAAACCGATCCCCAGATTTGGGAGCCTCTAAGAGAAGCAAATTTCATCCGATCCGGCTGAAATTTGGTACATGGTATTGGTATATGGTCTCTAGCAACCGTGCAAAAATTGGTCCATATCGGTCCATAATTATATATAGCCCCCATATAAAACGTTCTCCAGATTTGACCTCCGGAGCCTCTTGGAGGAGCACAATTCATCCGATCCGGTTCAAATTAGGAACGTGGTGTTAGTATATGGTCGCTAACAAACATACCAAAATTGGTCCAATCACACAAAAATTGGTCCATATCGGTTCATAATCATGTTTGCCACTGAGCCAAAAATAATCTACCAAAATTTTATTTCTATAGAAAAATTTGTCAAAATTTTATTTCTAGAGAAAATTTTGTTAAAATTTTATTCGGTTCATAATAAAATTTTCATCATTGTCAAAATTTTATTTCTATAGAATATTTTGTTCAAATTTTATTCGGTTCATAATTATGGTTGCCACTCGAGCCAAAAATAATCTACCAAGATTTTATTTTTATAGAAAAATTTGTCAAAAGTTTATTTCTATAGAAAATTTTGTTAAAATTTTATTTCTGTAGACATTTTTGTCAAAATTTTCTTTCTATAGAAAATTTTGTGAAAATTTTTATTTCTATAGAAAATTTTGTGAAAATTTTATTTCTATAGAAAATTTTGTTAAAATTTTATTTCTGTAGAAAATTTTGTCAAAATTTTATGTCTACTTTGTCAAAATGAATTATATACGTATTGGATCGATCTTTTTTTTATTTAATATATACCACGTATGGACTTACATACAATTTAGAAGACGGTGTTAGGAGGTTTTAAGATACCTTGCCATCGGCAAGCGTTACCGCAACTCAAGTAATTCGATTGTGGATGGCAGTGGTTAGAAGAAGTCTCTACGCAATCCATGATGGAGGGTACATAAGCTTCGGCCTGGCCGAACTTACGGCCGTACATACTTGTCTATAGAATAAAAATTTTGACAAAATTTTCTATAGTAGTAAAATTTTGACAAAATTTTCTATAGAAATAATGGTCCAATTTTGGGAAAATGTTGGTCCAAAATAAAAATTCATTGTGGCAACGCTGGCTGCAACATTGATGTCTTCATCATACTTCCGTTTCCTGATATAAAATGTATAAACGGCTTTCACACACTTTCGCACACATACATACTCCGATATGTGAGCTATCAACAGCAACTGTTGTAAGAGAACCCACATTCATAAGCATAGAGTGCAATTGGGAGAGAGAGAGAAAACGCAATGTGATGAGATGAGAAAAAATCATATATGCGAGAATCCAAAGAGAAACCCATAATTTAATTCTGCTAAAATTTTTGCAAAACCCTTAAGAAGAAATTGTAATGAGTGAGAGATACTTTAAGGGAGAGAGAGAGAGATAGATAGATCATATTTGAGGTGATCACATTGCTTCACTGCGTGTACATATTTAACAAAATTGATATGTCGCAACGTCAATTAAATTGTCCTGTGTATCAATAGAATCCCTTATGGGAAACTAAACATCTGCTCAGAAAACTTTAAATAAATCTCAAACTTACATTCTATTGTTTACATGCCACCATCGTTCATGGGATACTTACCAAGAATACTGCAAATAATGGTAATGGCGCCAACTCTTCACCCGTTATTGCTGCAATCGTTCCCAATGAAAATGTGGTTACGATGGCAAAAGCTAATGCAGCTGCCGGTGAACTCAATACAGCCGGGAATTGTAGTGCTGTTAATATGCTGGCCGATATTAATGCTGCCGTTGCCAATAATAACGTTTGCAATAATTGCTGTAATTAGATGGAAGGAGAAAAAAATGATTTGAGAATTTGAATCACATTAAGTGACTGCATGCATGAGAGAATGTAACACGTTGCTCAGCACAGTGGCATGTTATGGAATAGTGAAAATGTAAATGTAATTTTTTAAAATTGACTTTTATTGTTATATTCGACAAAGGAATTAACTTTTAGTATTGTGTGCGAATTTCGACGACATTCCACTGTATTCAATATCGAATGTAAAGTTATTATACGTTTTTAATTATATTGCATTTATTGATTTAATTTTTCTTTTAATTATTGTAGTATTCATTAATTGCAATGTCGATATCTATTTAAATATCGTATTTAATGGGTGGTTGGCGAGGCTAGAAATTCTCTCGGGAAGAAATGAAAAAAGTTGGTGTGAATAATAAAATTATACGTATTTATTTCTTGAACATTAATAATTTAATGAGAAAATATTCAAAAATTATACTTAGATGAGTAAATACAAGATCTCGTTTGGGAGTTGATGTCGCGAAATGGCTAAAATATTTTCCTTTAGAATACGCATACGAATTCCGCCGTTTTGAGTTACGTTTTTTTGGTAACAGTATTTTCATAACTCTGCCTGTTTATGTAGCGGGAGCTAGTGCTATTTGGATATCGGCTAATTGACTTTTGATTTTGGGCAAAATCGACATTTAACGAAAAAGTCATAAAGTTGATATTGCATTAAAAGGGGGAATATGATGCAAACATTCCCACAAAAAAAAAAAAAAAAAAAACAAAAAACAATTAGACCTTTTCTCAAGGATTTTGTTATTGTTTCCTAGCCAAAGATGCGGCTTCTTTAAAATAAATACAGTTAGCGACCTGTCTTGCTTTAAATTTAGGATCAATAAAATTAAAATTAGGATACAGATCTCATTTATAGAATTTCCATTTCCTTTTTGCTGTATATCAATAAAGCTGTTCATGTACAAAAAAAAAAACTTTAAACCAAGGATGCTAAATCCTCGAAATAGGTCTTATCCTATATTTGAAGCGTTTTTATCTTAAATCTAAAGATTTAATATGTCAGTTAATTTAATTTTTCTTTATATCAAAAATGTGTTGGTTTACTTTAAAGAAAATTTGAAATTTAATTAATTAAGACATGCGACTTTATCGGAGGGACTCAAATTTTTCAAAAGTTGTGTCCTAAATTTAATAAAAACAAGTAAGGAAAGTCTAAAGTCGGGCGGGGCCGACTATATTATACCCTACGCCACTTTGTAGATCTAAATTTTCGATACCATATCACATCCGTCAAATGTGTTGGGGGCTATATATATAAAGGTTTGTCCCAAATACATACACATAAATATCACTCCATCTGGACAGAATTTGATAGACTTCTACAAAATCTATAGACTCAAAATTTAAGTCGGCTAATGCACTATCTAAATCTGAACTGATTTCAACCAAATTTGGCACGCATAGCTACAATGCTAATTCTACTCCCTGTGAAAAATTTCAATTAAATCGGAGCAAAAAATTGGCATCTGTGATCATATGAGTATAAATCGGGCGAAAGCTATATATGGGAGATATATCTAAATCTGAACCGATTTCAACGAAATTTGGCACGCATAGCTACAATACTAATTTTTCTCCCTGTGCAAAATTTCAACTAAATCGGAGTTAAAAATTGGCCTCTGCGGTCATATGAGTGTAAATCGGGCGAAAGCTATATATGGGAGCTATATCTAAATCTGAACCGATTTCAACGCATAGCTACAATGCTAATTCTACTCCCTGTGCTAAATTTCAACCAAATTGGGCCAAAACTCTGGCTATTAGAACCATATTAGTCCATATCGGGCGAAAGATATATATGGGAGCTATATCTAAATCTGAACCGATTTCAATCAAATTTTACACACTTAACTGCACTACTAATTGTACTCCTAGTGCAAAATTTCAAACAAATTGGGCCAAAACTCTGGCTTCTAGGACCATATTAGTCCATATCGGGCGAAAGATATATATGGGAGCTATATCTAAATCTGAACCGATTTTAATCAAATTTTGTACACTTGACTACTAATGGTACTCCTAGTGCAAAATTTCAATCAAATTCGTCCACAAATCTGGCTTCCGGGGCCATATAAGTCCATATCGGGCGAAAGATATATATGGGAGCTATATCTAAATCTGAACCGATTTCAATCAAATTTTACACACTTAACTGCACTACTAATTGTACTCCTAGTGCAAAATTTCAAACAAATTGGGCCAAAACTCTGGCTTCTAGGACCATATTAGTCCATATCGGGCGAAAGATATATATGGGAGCTATATGTAAATCTGAATCGATTTCAACCAAATTTGGCACGCATAGCTATAATGATAAATCTACTCCCTGTGCAAAATTTCCACCAAATTGGGCCAAAACTCTGGCTTTTAGGACCATATTAGTCTATATCGGGCGAAAGATATATATGGGAGCTATATCTAAATCTGAACCGATTTTAATCAAATTTTGTACACTTGACTACTAATTGTACTCCTAGTGCAAAATTTCAACCAAATTCGTCCACAAATCTGGCTTCCGGGGCCATATAAGTCCATATCGGGCGAAAGATATATATGGGAGCTATATCTAAATCTGAACCGATTTCAATCAAATTTTACACACTTAACTGCACTACTAATTGTACTCCTAGTGCAAAATTTCAAACAAATTGGGCCAAAACTCTGGCTTCTAGGACCATATTAGTCCATATCGGGCGAAAGATATATATGGGAGCTATATGTAAATCTGAATCGATTTCAACCAAATTTGGCACGCATAGCTATAATGATAAATCTACTCCCTGTGCAAAATTTCAACCAAATTGGGCCAAAACTCTGGCTTTTAGGACCATATTAGTCCATATCGGGCGAAAGATATATATGGGAGCTATATCTAAATCTGAACCGATTTTAATCAAATTTTGTACACTTGACTACTAATTGTACTCCTAGTGCAAAATTTCAACCAAATTCGTCCACAAATCTGGCTTCCGGGGCCATATAAGTCCATATCGGGCGAAAGATATATATGGGAGCTATATCTAAATCTGAACCGATTTCTTCCAAAATCAATAGGGTTCTATTCTGACCCAAATTAGGAATATGTGCCAAACTTGAAGGCGATTGGACTTAAATTGTGACCTAGGCTTTGATCACAAAAATGTGTTCACAGACAGACGGACGGACGGACAGACGGACATGGTTATATCGACTCAGGAACCCACCCTGAGCATTATTGCCAAAGACACCATGTGTCTATCTCGTCTCCTTCTGGGTGTTACAAACGTATGCACTAACTTATAATACCATGTTCCACAGTGTGGCGCAGGGTATAAATATGGGAAACATTTAAATCTGAAGCAATTTTAAGGAAACTTCGCAAAAGTTTATTTATGATTTATCGCTCGATATATATGTATTACAAGTTTAGGAAACTTATAATGATAAATCTACTCCCTGTGCAAAATTTCAACCAAATTGGGCCAAAACTCTGGCTTTTAGGACCATATTAGTCCATATCGGGCGAAAGATATATATGGGAGCTATATCTAAATCTGAACCGATTTCAATCAAATTTTGCACACTTGACTATACTACTAATTGTACTCCTAGTGCAAAATTTCAACCAAATTCGGTCAAAAATCTGGCTTCTGGGGCCATATAAGTCCATATCGGGCGAAAGATATATATGGGAGCTATATCTAAATCTGAACCGATTTCAATAAAATTTGGCACACTTGACTATACGACTAAGGGCGTTTTCGATTCGCAAAAAATATGTTGCCTTGGTGTTACACTACTTTTCCCCTAATTGACATTTCGCCCAAATGATAGTGTAATTCTAAAGTTATTGTTAATTTATAATATTGTGAGGTATAAAGGATCCAAAATCTATGACAGTGTCCTTGATATGTTGCAATCAATTTCGAGAATGTTGCACCTTTTTTCCCAATCGAAATCGCCATAAGTGTTATGTTTGTACAAAATGTCAAGCAAATCGGTTTAAAACTCTGGCTGCTGGGTCCATATTAGTGCATATCGGGCGAAAGATATATATGGCAGCTATATCTAAATCTGAACCGATTTCTTCTAAAATCAATAGGGTTCTATTCTGATCCAAATTAGGAACATGTGGCAAATTTGAAGGCGATTGGACTTAAATTGCGACCTAGACTTTGATCACAAAAATGTGTTCACAGACAGACGGACGGACGGACGGACAGACGGACATGGTTATATCGACTCAGGGACCCACCCTGAGCATTATTGCCAAAGATACCATGTGTCTATCTCGTCTCCTTCTGGGTGTTACAAACATATGCACTAACTTATAATACCCTGTTCCACAGTGTGGCGCAGGGTATAAAAATGTAAAGCAAAGATTATAAACTTTATTTTAATTAAAATGTCATTATTTTAAAGAAATTTGTCCTGAAGTTTTTGTAAATGGCTCATCCTAATTATTTATGCCAAACAGGAATGTATGCCAAACAGGAATGTATTTTGAAGATTTTACAAAACTCGTTAGGTCGAAAAGTTGACTTTGTAAAAATTTGAAAAATTCGACTTTAAAATTTTTCGAATTGTTCCAAAAATGGAAAAATTGTCGGCGGGTCGAAAAGACGATTTTTAACTGTTTCGAATTGCTCAAAATCGGTTTTGTCGATTTTTAAAATGTTCGAATTGTTCTAAATTTGGAAAAATCGAAATGAACCCAGCAGGGAAGAATGTTTTTAATAATTCTAGATAATTTAGGTTAACCCTTTGACTACCGATGTCTACTAAGGCGTACATTCGAAAACGACATCAAACTCTATTCCCCCAGTTAGTTTTGATAAATTTTTCGATGTTATTTTAAAGTATAGGTTTTAATCTAAATAAGCTATAAATATTCTCCATATTGGTGAGCACTAAAATATATTCATAGGACAATTTTACGCAAAGTTGAAGCCTTTATGGCATGCACAGTTTTACACTTCAAAGGGAATCAGGATACTGCTCGCGAAGACTTTTCTTTTGCCCACCTTGCACTTTATGCTTGTGAAATCCTCGCTAATTGTGACTCGGTCAGCCATCGTAAATTGAATATAGCTTTTAATAGTGTCCTAAGATATGTTTATAGTTTGCAGAGATATGAGACCATGTTTCAAATGTTCGGGAGAGTCTTTATCATGTAAGACTTGACAACATGCTGAACATAAGAGCTCTTATTTTACTGCATAAGGTTGTTTATAAGCAGGAACCCCATAGCCTGTTTTAGAAACTGCGATTTGCGCAGTCGAATAGAGAATAGTACCATTTAGGCGATGTAGCCTTGTGTCACAATGGCAATTTTTTATTCATTCGGTACCTCTATGGAACACACTCCCACACACCCTACAACACAACAGTAACTCCTTAAATTTTAAAACCAATCTTTTTATTTTTTTTCCAAAATTCCAATCAATCTTAGTTTTGATGTCTTGATTTAGTCCTTATATGTTGATGAAAATTTTTATAGTTAATGTTTAAAATTTTATATTATATAAATTTAAATATTATCATTTTTATTACTATCCTAATTTTATAACTCTTTTCTTATCATCTATTATATTTACATGTATACAATATTCACCGGAAAATTGTATTTATGAGAATCCTGCACTTTAATTATAAGACCTCGTTTTGTTGTACATGTTAACATCAAATAAATAAATAAATATTTTTATATTTATATAATATATTTTATTTAACAATAAACGAAAAATACGAAATTTGAAGACCATTTTTATACTGTATGTCTCTAGTAAATGGATATTCAGACAAGACCTATAGTCGATATTTTTCCGGATTCTTTTTTGTATTTTTTATTTATACCCTCCACCATAGGATGGGGGCTATATTAACTTTGCCATTCCGTTTGTAACACATCGAAATATTGCTAAGACCCCATAAAGTATATATATTCTGGGTCGTGGTGAAATTCTGTGTCGATCTAAGCATGTCCGTCCGTCCGTCTATTCAACTCACGCTAACTTCCGAACGAAACAAGCTATCGACTTGAAACTTGGCACATGTTATTGATGTAGGTCGGATGGTATTGCAAATGGGCCATATCGGTCCACTTTTACGTATAGCCCCCATATAAACGGACCCCAGATTTGGCTTGCGGAGCCTATAAGAGTAGCATATTTCATCCGATCTGGCTGAAATTTGGTACATGGTGTAAGTATGCAAAAATTTTTCCATATCGGTCCATAATTATATATAGCCCCCATATAAACCGATCCCCAGATTTGGTTTGCGGATCCTCTAAGAGCAGCACATTTCATCCGATCCGTCTGAAATTTGGTGCATGGTATTAGTATATGGTCTCTAACAACCATGCAAAAATTGGTTCATATCGGTCCATAATTATATATAGCCCCCATATAAACCGATCCCCAGATTTGATCTCCGGAGCCTCTTGGAGAAGCAAAAATCATCCGATCCGGTAGAAATTTGGTACGTGGTGTTAGTATATGGTCTCTAACAACCATGCAAAAATGGGTTCATATCGGTCTATAATTATATATAGCCCCCATATAAACCGATCCCCAGATTTGGTTTGCGGATCCTCTAAGAGCAGCATATTTCATCCGATCCGGCTGAAATTTGGTACATAATATTAGTATATGGTCTCTAACAACCATGCAAAAATTCGTCCATATCGGTCCATAAATTTATATAGCCCCCATATAAACCGATCCCCAGATTTGACCTCCGGAGCCTCTTGCAGGAGCAAAATTTATCCGATCCGGTTGATCGGACAACCATGCAAGAGTTGGTCCATATCGGTCCATAATTATATATAGCCCCCATATAAACCGATCCCCAGATTTGTCCTCCGCAGCCTCTTGGAAGAGCAAAATTTATCCGATCCGGTTGAAATTTGAAACGTGGTGTTAGTATATGCACTGAAAAAATATTTACGTGATATTAAAGATTACGAAACCTAAATTTTAGGATGCGCAATTTACACACTATTAAGGACAAATTTCTTTAAAATAATGAAATTTTAATTAAAAGAAAGTTTTTAATCTTTGCTTAAAAAATTTTTTCATTAAATTTAGGACACACATTTTGTAAATTTTCGTCCCTTCTCTAAGGTCGCATGTCTTTGAACTAAGGCAATTTTTCCTTAAAGTACAGAAACACATTTTTGATTTGAAGAAATTGTCCTTAAATTAGCTGAAATATTGAATCTTTAGATTTAAGATAAAAGCGCTTCAAATATATGCTAAGACTTATTTTGAGGATTTAGCATCTTTGGTTTAAAGTTATTTTGGAATCAAGAAAATATTTTTTACTTCGAAATATCCGTCATAATTTGGATTTTTTAAACTGCCATTTGTTTGTACATGAATAGCTTTTTTAATATACCGGAATAATAGAATGAAAATTCAATAAATGGGATCTGTATCTTAATATTAATTTATTTAAAGCCAGATAGGTTGCAAAAAAATTTCCTTATTTTAAAGAACTCGCATCTTTGGCTCGGAATCAATACCAAAATCCTTATAGGAAGGTCAAAATCTTTGGATCCAAGTAAACTGTTTTTTGAGTGTGGTATTTAACAAACACACAAGAATTGGTCCATATCGGTGTATAATTATGTGTAGCCCCCATATAAACCGATCCCCAGTTTGGTTTGCGGATCCTCTAAGAGCAGCACATTTCATCCGATCCGGCTGAAATTTGGTACATGGTATTAGTATATGGTCCCTAACAATCATACAAAAATTGGTCCATATCGGTCCATAATTATATATAGCCCCCATATAAACCGTTCCCCAGATTTGATCTCCGGAGCCTCTTGGAGAAGCAAAAATCATCCGATCCGGTTGAAATTTGCAACGTGGTGTTAGTATATGGCCGCTAATAACCATGCCAAAATTGGTCCATATACGAGTAGGTCTATAGTTATATATAGCCGATCCCCAATCACACAAAAATTGTGGTGTTAGTATATGGTTTTCACTCGAACCAAAAATAATCTACCAAAATTTTATTTCTATTGAATATTTTGTCAAAATTTTATTTCTATAGAAAATGTTGTTAAAAATTTAAATCTGTAGAGAATGTTGACAAAATTTTAATTCTATTGAAAATGTTGTTAAAAATTTAAATCTGTAGAGAATGTTGACAAAATTTTAATTCTATTGAAAATTTTGTCAAAATTTTAATTCTATTGAAAATTTTGTCAAAATTTTAATTCTATTGGAAATTTTGTCAAAATTTTATTTCTATAGAAAATTTTGTCAAAATGTTGTTTCTATAGAAAATGTTGTCAAAATTTTATTTCTATAGAAAATTTTGACAAAATTTTATTTCTATAGAAAATTTTGACAAAATTTTATTTCTATAGAAAATTTTCTCCAAATTTTACTTCTATAGAAAATGTTGTAAAAATTATATTTATCAAAATTTTATTTCTATAGAAAATTTTGTCAAACTTAATTATATACTTATTTAATCGGACTTTTTTAGTTTAATATATACCACATATGGACTACCTTGCAATTTAGAAGACGGTGTTAGGAAGTTTTAAGATATCTTGCCATCGGCAAGTGTTACCGCAACCCAAGTAATTCGATTGTGGATGACAGTCTGCAGTAGAAGTTTCTACGCAATCCACTGTGGAGGGTACATAAGCATCGGCCTGGCCGTATATACTTCTTTTTATTTTAATTGAGTTTTAAAAAATATTCAATTAAAAATTTAATTGATTCTACAAATTTTTTAATCGAAACAAAATCAATCACAAAATTTAATTGTGTCGATTATATTTTTAGTTGTATCAATTTTTTAATTGATACTATCATTTCTGTGATTGAAGACATTTCAATTAAAAAGTTAATTGGAGCAATTAATTTGGTGATTGAATCAGAATTTTGGTTTTGTGTGTACAAACAAATGCCAGCGAAACAATAACAGATACTTCAAAGTGCTGAGGAGGAGGGGGGATTTCAAAGCAGAAAAGTGGATCAACGCAAAGTGTACTGTTGTTGTTATTGTGAAGTACCCCTGTAGAGAACGAGTGGACTGTATGAGCGTGGTTTGGTTGCTTATTCCTCAGAGCAATGAGAAATAATCAACGAATATCGTTGCGGAAGTAAAACCAACCGGAAAGAGATGAAATAATAACACATGGGAGTTTTAGTTTCAAATGTAAATTTATAATGCTTATTGAAAATAGGAAAGAAATGAGAAGAGAGATATGTATATGTAATAATGCTCACCGTTTGAAAGTTGGATGAAAAGTGGTTACAAAAGAAAGCGTCTTAAACCGATGATAGCTTAATGTACTAAATTCAATTAGGAAAAATTCACAATAGATTTTTATCGATAATAATTCAGTAAGATTTTACTAAAAGTTATTGCCAATAATTCACATTTATAATTCAAAGCAAGACAGAGAGTACATTTTAATCCATAATTCATTATTTCAAAAATGCAATTCATTAATATGCAAGTGATAAAATTCATTTATAATATAATTTGGACCAACGTGAAGTTTGTCCACAAAGCAAAAAATATTTTCTAGACTTTAAACCAAAGATGCAAAATCCTCAAAATATGTATTAACCTATTTTTGAAGCTTTTTATCTTTTATTCAAAGATTCAGTTTTTCATTTCAATTGTTTTCTTTACTTTAAGGATATTTTGCCCAACTACAAAGACATACGACTTTTACGGAGGGATACAAATTTCCAAGATTCGTGTCCTAGAAATTTAATTAAACTTTCTTTTAATTAAATTTCATTAATTCAAAGAAATTTGTTATTAATATTCCGTGTCCTACGTTTAAGGTTGCATAATCTTGCATATTAGGTCAATGGTTTTTTGTTCAGTGAATGTCCCAACGTCGATTTTTCAATTTTTCAAGTTTTCGTTAAAAGTCGATTTAAGTCAATTTTACCAAGGCATACGAAAAAAAGTCGATTTTCACAATTTTTTTTTGCATTCCTAGATTACATACATTTATATATGTATACCTTTATCGATGATGCAATTTCGATTTAGAATCAATGTTTATGGGATGTTTTTGAAAGTACAGCAAAATGTAGTTTACTTACCTGTTGGTAAATAATTCCAATTATAATTGATACCAAACATGCTGCCAGAGATATCCATAAACCGGAGCGAAATAGGGATTTACGTAAACGTTGTCTGTAACGTGTATACAAGTCATCCAAGTGGATATTTTCGGCTGTAAATAAAAGACCGAAAGGATATATAAATTAGTGAAATGGTAAATTGGTATTTAAAAGTTACCACGATATTTTAAAGAATATGTGTAAAGCAAAATATATTACATTGGCTGGCCATGGAATGTATGACAATGATTTATGCATCCGTTCCATTGTAGTGTCTTTATGAACGATGTTCAGATCTGTATGCATTGAAAACAAGTATATACGGCCGTAAGTTCGGCCAGGCCGAATCTTATGTACCCTTCACCATGGATTGCGTAGAAACTTCTACGAAAGACTGTCATCCACAATCGAATTACTTGGGTTGTGGTATCTTCAAATTTCTTAACATCGTTTTCTAAATTGTGAGTTAGTCCATACGTGGTATATATTAGACAAAAAAGTTATGTATATAAAGGGTGATTCTTTTGAGGTTAGGATTTTCATGCATTAGTATTTGACAGATCACGTGGGATTTCAGACATGGTGTCAAAGAGAAAGATGCTCAGTATGCTTTGACATTTCATCATGAATAGACTTACTAACGAGCCACAACGTCGAATTTTCAGTGAATGGGCCCTAGAAAAGTTGGCAGAAAATCCGCATTTTTATCGACAAATTTTGTTCAGCGATGAGGCTCATTTCTGGTTGAATGGCTACGTAAATAAGCAAAATTGCCGCATTTGGAGTGAAGAGCAACCAGAAGCCGTTCAAGAACTGCCCATGCATCCCGAAAAATGCACTGTTTGGTGTGGTTTGTACGCTGGTGGAATCATTGGACCGTATTTTTTCAAAGATGCTGTTGGACGCAACGTTACGGTGAATGGCGATCGCTATCGTTCGATGCTAACAAACTTTTTGTTGCCAAAAATGGAAGAACTGAACTTGGTTGACATGTGGTTTCAACAAGATGGCGCTACATGCCACACAGCTCGCGATTCTATGGCCATTTTGAGGGAAAACTTCGGAGAACAATTCATCTCAAGAAATGGACCGGTAAGTTGGCCACCAAGATCATGCGATTTGACGCCTTTAGACTATTTTTTGTGGGGCTACGTCAAGTCTAAAGTCTACAGAAATAAGCCAGCAACTATTCCAGCTTTGGAATACAACATTTCCGAAGAAATTCGGGCTATTCCGGCCGAAATGCTCGAAAAAGTTGCCCAAAATTGGACTTTCCGAATGGACCACCTAAGACGCAGCCGCGGTCAACATTTAAATGAAATTATCTTCAAAAAGTAAATGTCATGGACCAATCTAACGTTTCAAATAAAGAACCGATGAGATTTTGCAAATTGTATGCGTTTTTTTTTTTTAAAAAAAGTTATCAAGCTCTTAACAAATCACCCTTTATAACATAATTACGAATCGGTATGGACTTTTGGCACGGTACGTAGAGAGCCAGAATTGAAATATGGGGGTCGCTTATATGAACTTTATATGGACAATTATGAACTTTATATGGACCAATTTTTGTGTGATTGGGGATCGATTTATCTGGGGGCTATATATAACTATAGACCGATATGTACCTAGTTAGGCATGGTTGCTAACCAGGGCTGTGGAGTCGAGCCAATTTTGCACGACTCCGACTCCGACTCCAGCATTTTTCATCAGCTCGACTCCGACTCCGGAGTCGACTCCGGGTAATATAACTAAATCTCATTTTAATACCACGAATTTGTAGTTCTATTGTGGGGTACCGTAAGTGGATCGATATAAAGTATCGTATTTATTTATGTGTGCAAAAAAAGGTCTTAATTTCACATTAGATGCCAATTAAACTCTATATTTCAAATTTAGGGCAATGTTTAATAAATAAAATAATGCTATAAATACCCATCATAATATGAGAAGATACCAACAGTATACACCCAGAAAAAAGTGCCTTCGAAACTAAAGGAAAAAATTTTCATCAATATAGTTTATCCATTTTATTTCCATTAAGGTACATTTTTGTGAAAAATAATAAAATTTACTCGTTTCAGTAAAAAAATCCTAAACTGTAAGCAGTTAGGAATAGTTCATTAACTAGAATAAGGCATGGAATTTTACTCATACTATTTTCTTTGCTGGGTATCAGAATTTACTACTGAAAAAGAAAATTTTATTCGCCGATAACAAAGCATTCGTAAAAATAAACAAAAACCGAACTAAAACCAAGTTTCCTCAAAATTAGTAAAATTTCTTATAAAATGATAATTGCGACTTCCTTTATAATAGAAAGTTTTTCATACATACGAACAACACTTGGCATAGAAAAATATTTTAGTTCATTCGTACTAAGAAGTATGCAATCCTTTCAAAACTTAAGGAAACACACTTGTTAGAATATAGGAAATTTTCCTAAATTTCTATTGTCTACCTGTAATCGATACCTGTCATCGTAATCGATGTGTTTGCGCGTGGGTGTAATCGATATATTTGCGCGTCGGTTGTTTTTTTAGTTGGAATCGCGTTGTTTTCGTATACGGAGAGATTGTTAAAAAAAATAATATGGTAAAATAATATAATAAATAACAAATAAAATATATAAAATATTTGTTATTTTAAATTAGTGAGAAAAAAGTTCGTTTTTTAAATAAATCTATCAATGTTCGTGATAGTGTATAAAGAAAGAAAACACCAGCAGAATAACAACCCTTTCATTTGTCTTCATTTTGGAATCTTCAATTATCAGGTAATATTCAGTGACGCTAACCTGTTGCAACAAAAATGTTTTATGATTTTTTATATTTGTAGGTATTGAAATTGTAAAAGGATGACAAAATCGTTAGGCAGCAACTTATTAAAAGTGAAAAGTACAAGAAGAAGAAAAAGTGCGTTTTACAGTTGATAATATCACACGGAAATTGGAAATAGTGGAATAATAAACTAATATTTCAAAAACATTCGATGCTGTTGATTCTTAATAAATATATTCAATATATTAATAAAACATGTCTTTTATTGAAGATAAAATTGCTTATAGAAATAAATAAAATTGTATTTAAAAACGAAGGTAAGCAGTTCTAATTATGAAGTAAAAGTTTTACCACAAATGTGTAAGATTTGTCGAAATGAATGAAAAAATTTCAATAAAATCATTCCATATATGAATTCAAATTAGTTAAATTTTTTCATTCTGTAGTATAGTGGTATGTAAATATAGGAAAATGTTAACTAATATATGGAATGCATTATTCCTAATTTCTACGAAAATCACATCGTTCAAACAAATAAAAATGTCTTTGGCGCTATACGAAGTTCAACTTTCTTCACAATGAGTTCATTTTAACTTAAAGAAGGGGTCACTTTTTTCTGGGTGTATGTATTTGTGGACCAAAATTATTGATACTATCTCAAATTCTTTAAATTTGTTGCGAGCTGTATAAATGTTTATATTCCCATATGCATGAATTTGAATCTGAATCGATTTAGACAAAATTGTATATACTTCTACAAAATCTATGTACTTTAAATTTAAATCTAACTTTATGGGATGTAAGACAATTTTAACAAAAAATAAAAATGCAAGGAAAGTCTAAAGTCGGGCGGGCTGATTATAATATACTCTGCACAAAATCTCAAATCAGACTTCTATAAAATCTCAGGCAATATTTGGGAAATATTTATAATTGTTTAGACAATTTCGCAAAAATGTATTTATGATTCATTCATTGAAAAATTTGAGTCATTTCTACAAGTTTTCGACTTAGCAATGAGCATCAGTGAGCATACATTTTTGTCTAGTAAATAAAATTTTGCAAAATTTTTTACAGAAACAAAATTTTGACAAAATTTTCTATAGAAATAAAATTTTGGCAAACTTTTTTATAGAAATCAAATTTTGACCAAATATATAGAAATAAAATTTTAAATAAAATTTTTATAGAAATAAAATTTGGCAAAAATTTTTATAGAAATAAAAGTTTGAAAAAGTTACCAATAGAAATACAATTTAAAAAAAACCAGTAAGGAAAGTCTAAAGTCGGGCGGGGCCGACTATATTATACCCTGCACCACTTTGTAGATCTAAATTTTCGATACCATATCCCATCCGTCAAATGTGTTGGGGGCTATATATGAAGGTTTGTCCCAAATACATAAATTTAAATATCACTCGATCTGGAAGAATTTGATAGAATTCTACAAAATCTATAGACTCAAAATTTAAGTCGGCTAATGCACTAGGGTGGAACACAATGTTAGTAAAAAAAATATGGGAAACGTTTAAGTATGAAGCAATTTTAAGGAAACTTCAAAAAAGTTTATTTATGATTTATCGCTCGATATATATGTATTACAAGTTTAGGAAAATTAGAGTCATTTTTACAACCTTTCGATTAAGCAGTGGCGATTTTACAAGGAAAATGTTGGTAATTTGACCATTTTTGTCGAAATCAGAAAAAACATATATATGGGAGCTATATCTAAATCTGAACCGATTTCAACCAAATTTGGCACGCATAGCTACAATGCTAATTCTACTCCCTGTGCAAAATTTCAACTAAATCGGAGTTAAAAATTGGCCTCTGTGGTCATATGAGTGTAAATCGGGCGAAAGCTATATATGGGAGATATATCCAAATCTGAACCGATTTTAACCAAATTTGGCACGCATAGTAACAATACTAATTATACTCCCTGTGCAAAATTTCAACTAAATCGGTGTTAAAAATTGGCCTCTGTGCTCATATGAGTGTAAATCGGGCGAAAGGTATATATGGGAGATATATCTAAATCTGAACCGATTTCAACCAAATTTGGCACGCATGGCTACAATGCTAATTCTACTCCCTGTGCAAAATTTCAACTAAATCGGAGTTAAAAATTGGCCTTTGTGGTCATATGAGTGTAAATCGGGCGAAAGCTATATATGGGAGCTATATCTAAATCTGAACAGATTTTGCTGATATTTTGCAAGTTTTTCGAGACTCATAGAATATTCGGATGTACGAAATTTGAGGAAGATCGGTTGATATACACGCCAATTATGACCAGATCGGTGAAAAATATATATGGCAGCTATATCTAAATCTGAACCGATTTTTTCCAAAATCAATAGGGATCGTCTTTGAGCCGAAACAGGATCCTATACCAAATTTTAGGACAATCGGACTAAAACTGCGAGCTGTACTTTGCACACAAAAATACATCAACAGACAGACAGACAGACAGACGGACAGACAGACGGACAGACAGACGGACAGACAGACAGACAGACAGACGGACATCGCTAAATCGACTCAGAATTTAATTCTAAGCCGATCCGTATACTAAAAGGTCGGTCTATGATTACTCCTTCTTGGCGTTACATACAAATGCACAAACTTATTATACCCTGTACCACAGTAGTGGTGAAGGGTATAAAAATGTGTAGCAAATAAAATTTTGCAAAATAACATATTCTATAGAAACAAAATTTTGACTAAATTTTACATAGAAAAATATATATTTTTATAGTAATAAAATTTTGAATACTTTTTTTATAGCAGTGAGCATCAGTAAGAAAAAAAATTTTGAGAAAATTTGCTATAGAAATAAAATTTGACAATTTTTTCTTATAGAAATAAAATTTTGAAAAAAATTATAAATAAAAATACAATTTTAGAAAAAATTTTGTGTAGTAAATAAAATTCTGCAAAATATTCTACAGAAACAAAATTTTGACTAAATTTTCTATAGAAATTAAATTTTGACAAAATTTTCTAATAAAAAAAGTATTAATATAAATTTTTGGCAAATTTTCTATAGAAATAAAATTTTGACTAAATTTTTATAGAAATAAAATATCAATAGAAATAAAATTAAAAAAATTTGTGTAACAAACGAACTTTTGCAAAATTGTCTATAGAAATAAAATTTTGCAAAATATTCTATAGAAACAAATTTTTGACTCAATTTTCTATAGAAATAAAATTTTGACTAAATTTTCTATAGAAAAAATATTTCTATAGTAAAAAAATTTTGAATAATTTTTTTATAGAAATAGAATTTTGACAAAATTGGCTATAGAAATAAAATTTTGACAAAACTTTTTATAGAAATAACATTTTGACAAAGTTTCTATAAAAAACAACTTTGAAAAAATTTTCTGTCAATATTCCACATATGTATATGGCATTAAAATAAAATTAAAACATGTAAGTAAAGTAGAAAGTCGGGAGGGGCCGACTATATCATACCCTAAACCACCATTACAGAATTAGTAATCATAAGCATTTGTGGGGTAACATATAGGTCTGGGAGATAAGCCGCAGTTGCATATTTAAGAAATTTAAGGGGTACATGTCTATGGGTGTTTTGTGTCAATCTGACTATAGCTCATAGTCAATGTTGCCAGGGAAAATGTTCGGTTTACCCTACAAAGACAAAAAAAGTTCCCTACTTTCCCATACATTCACAAACAATTTTCCCTACTATATTTTTCGTTTAAATTAAAAAATTTGGAAAACAAAAATGGTTCTAAGTACTTTATTATCTTGAAACATGAATATGCAATGTATATAAATTAGAATATAAATTTGTATTACCACCACGGTTGCCACAGTTGGTAGAATTCTACCAAAATTAGTAATCTTTTTTGTTAAATCTCTATAAAAATAAAGTTTTGGAAAAAGTTTCTATAAACAAATTTTTGTAAGACATGTTTCTATATAAATAAAATTTTGACAACAAATTCTATAGAAATAAAATTTTGAGAAAAAATTCCACAGAAATAAAATTTTGAGAAAATTTTTTATAGAACTAATATTTTGAAAAAAAAAAATTCTATAGAAATACAATTTTGACAAAATGTTCTATAGAAATAAAATGTTGACAAAATTTTCTACAGGAATAAATTTTACCACACATTGTTAAAGATCAAGCCTTGCCGGCTTCTAATTTCCTCCTCTAGAGCCACCAAAATGTAAAAATTATTACAAATTGTGTTTAGTGAAAATGTCCCTACATTGTGGTCCTAGCTAGGTCCTTACAAGACGCTAAATATTAGAAAAACCCTACATATAGGGAATTTCCCCTACTTCTAGCAACACTGGCTGTGTTGTTATTGCGCCTACGGAGTTAGTATGCCACTAATATTGAGCCCATTATTAAAAAAGAGAAAATCGTTAAATTAATGTGGGTAATAAATACAAATTTGTAAAAATCGAGCAATATTCTTATCTAAGAGCTACAAGTACGTATAAGTACAATTGGCTAGTACATCAAAATTTGAAATTTGAGTAACATTGGTTAATAAATAAGAGTACTATGGCCAAATTTGGGAAAATCGAGTGATGCATATATGTGGAAGCTATATCTAAATCTGAACCAATTTGCATAATATTTTGCGGGTTTGATTAATACCACAAAAGGTTACCTTGTGCAAGATTTTAGTAAGATCAGTTACGAAATGAGGCCTGTATGGTCAAACATAAGGTTATTAGGGGCGAATTTTTCAAAATCGGGCGATACATATATGGGAGCTATATCTAAATTTGAACCGATTTCGATGAAATTTTGCACATATAGTTAGTACTATAGAGGACTGGATCTAGCCAACTTTTAGTAAGATCGGTTAATAAATAAGGGTTCTATGGCCAAATTTGGGAAAATCGGGGTATACATATATATGGGAGCTATATCTAAATCTAAACCGATTTCGATGATTTTTTGCACATATAGTTAGTGCTATAGAAGACTACATTTAGCCAAATTTGGGTAAGATCGGTTGATAAATAAGGGTTTTATGGCCAAATTTAGAAAAATCGGGCTGTACATATATATGGGAGCTATAGCTAAATCTGAACCGATTTCGATGATTTTTTGCACATATAGTTAGTGCTATAGAAGATTATATTTAGCCAACTTTGAGTAAGATCGGTTGATAAATAAAGGTTTTGTGGCCAAATTTGGGAAAATCGGGCGATACATATATATGAGAGCTATATCTAAATCTGAACCGATTTGGATGAAATTTTGCAGACTTGAAGGGCAATGGAAAAGATTACCTTTTGCCAAATTTGGTGACGATCCGCAACGTGACCCCATTTGTCGAAATCGGGCGATACATATATATGGGAGCTATATCTAAATTTGAACCGATTTCTTCCAAATTCAATAGCGTTCGTCCTTGTGCCCAAAAAACTCCCTGTACCAAATTTCATCAAAATCGGTTAATAATTGCGACCGGAATCCTGTGAACAACAAATACATGGACAGACGGACGGACACCAAGCGCTAGATCGACTCAGGAGGTGATTCTGAGTCGATCGGTATATATTTTATGGGGTCTAAAATCAATATTTCTGATAGGCACATTTTTTGGCCGATCAAACTTATTATACCCTGACCACTATGTGGTTTAGGGTATAATAATAATTTCGGGTATTAAAATGGATCGATCCAGCCCATCTGCTAGTCTAACATTCTAGGAAACATCAAAAGATAGCCGTAATTGGAAGTTGATTTTCATTTACAATCATGCTGTACATTGATCGAATGAATAACGCAATGGAAACTAATTTGCGTAAAAACTTGCTTAGGTACAAAAATGTGAAGTGTTTTAAAAAATTTGGTTTAGCCGTAGTCGGAGTCGAGCAAAATTTTTACGACTCCGACTCCAGCAAAATCTTCAGACTCCGACTCCAAGACTCCGACTCCGACTCCGGCTCCACAGCCCTGTTGTTAACGGCCATATACTAGCACGATGTACCAAATTTCAACTGACTCTGATGAAATTTGCTCCTCCAAGAGGCTCCAAAACCAAATCTCGGGATCGGTTTATATGGAAGCTATATATAATTATGGACTGATAGGAACCAATTCCTGCATGGTTGTTGGATACCATATACTAACATCACGTACCAAATTTCAACCGAATTGGAAGAATTTTGCTCTTCCAAGGGGCTACGGAGGTCACATCTGGGGATCGGTTTATATGGGGCCTATATATAATTATGGACCGATATCGACCAATTTTTGCATGGGTCTTTGAGGCCATATATTAACACCATGTACCAAATTTCAACTGAATCAGATGAATTTTGGTCTTCCAAGAGGCTCCGGAGGTCAAATCTGGTGATCGGTTTATATGGGGGCTATATATAATTATGGACCGATGTGGACCACTTTTTGCATGGTTGTAAGAGACCATATACTAATACCGTGTACCAAATATCAGCCGGATCGGATGAAATTTGCTTCTCTTAGAGGCTCCGCAAGCCAAATCGGGGGATCGGTTTATATAGGGACTATATATAATTATGGACCGATGTGGCCAATTTTTGCATGGTTATTAGAGACAATATACTAACACTATGTACCAAATTTCAGCCGGATCGGATAAAACTTGCTTCTCTTAGAGGTTCCGCAAGCCAAATCGGGGGATCGGTTTACGCTGAAAAAAATATTTACGTGATATTAAAGATTACAAATCCTAAACTTTAGAATGTGCAATTTACAAACTATTAAGGACAAATTTCTTTAAAATAATAAAAATTAAATTAAATAGGTTTATAATCTTTGCTTCAAAAATTTCTTTCGTTAAATTTAGGACACAAATTTCAGAAATTTGTGTTCCTCGGTTAAACTCGCATGTCAAATTTCCTTAAAATTAAGAAACGTATTTTTTTATTTAAGGAAATCGTCCGTAAATTAACTGAAATATTGAATTTTTAAATTTCAGATAAAATTATAAATTTCAGATAAATGCGCTTCAAATATCGGATAAGACTTATTTTGAGGATTTAGCACCTTTGGTTTAAAGTTTTAATGACATTAACGGCCATTTTCATGTAGCTCCGTTAGGCTTTAACTGCCAGTTAACAGAAAGAAAAATTGAAATGTCTTTAGACCGGTTAACCTTAACTGAAAAATTTTCAGCAGTTAAGTTTCTAACTGGCATTTGGGACATATACGCAAGATGACAGATATGTAGATATCATGGTTTAAAATTTCGATAGCTAACGTAGCACTAACGGAGCTTCATGAAAATGGGCGTAAGAAAAACATTTTTACTTTGAAGTATCCGTCATAATTTGGATTTTTAAACTGGCAATTGTTTGTACGTGAATAGTTTTATTAATATACCGCCAAAAGAGAATGAAAATTCGATAAAAGATATCTGTATCTTAATTTTAGTTTCATTGATCCTAGCCAGATAGGTTGCTAATAAATGTCTTTATTTTAAAGAAGCCGAATCTTTGGCTCGGAATCAATAATAAAATCCTTAAGGGAAAAATTCCTGCCTTATATTTAAGATAAAATTTAAGATGGTTTATTCCAACTTGTAAACCCTCCAGGTTATATCAAATCCAAATGCCCCAACAAGAAGATTATGGAGTAAATTGTTGTAATCAGGAAACAAACCATACGGCTGTTATATTATCACGAATATTTTCTGAGCACACAATTGCGGCCAAACAGCAACTCAAGCATTTTAATGTCTTCATATAAAACTTTAGTCCCTACGTATTTATAAGGCTATCGCCAATATTAAGCCATCTGCCTTAATTTAATCCCAACTCTCTTATCATCCCTCATAGTCATATGGGGTAAACTTAAGCAATTGCACAACAGCCACAAACCTCTGAAATTCTAGAATAAAAGCAAAAAAGTTTTGTGCTTCAATTTTCACAAAACTTTCTTTGTTGTTTTTATTGTTGCTTTTTTTTCTTAATAAAACTCTTAAATTTTCCCTAATTTCCTAATAAACATATCGTTATCGTTAAATTGTTTTTCTATATCTCTAAGTGTCTTTTCGTGAGAAGCAACAACTGCTTACACTATCAGAAATATGAACATGGAAAAACGTTTGTTGTTGTATCATGTATTAAAAGTTTACTTTTCAGTTTATAGCACATCGAAATATCCATTTGCGGACATGGAAAGTGTATCTACACACAAAAAAAATTTTCTGATTCAATGACGAAATTAATTGATCCAATTAATTTTTTAATTAAAATGTGTTCAATCACGAAAATGATAGTATCAATCACAGTTTTGATTGGGCATAGAAAAAATTTTTGATTAAAAAATTAATTGATGTCATTAGCAATTTTCAATTAATTTTTTAATTGATTCAATTAAAAATTTAATTGATTTTGAATGCAAACCCCAATTAATTTTTTATTTAAAAAGGTAACTATTTTCAATTACTTTCTGAATTGGCTTAGAGGTTTTATATGGATTAAGAAATGTTCATCACTTTTTATACCCTGCGCCACACTGTGGAACAGGGTATTATAAGTTAGTACATATGTTTGTAACACCCAGAAGGAGACGAGATAGACAGATGGTGTCTTATGCAATAATGCTCAGGATGGGTCCCTGAGTCGATATAACCATGTCCGTCTGTCCGTCCGTCTGTCTGTGAACACATTTTTGTGATCAAAGTCTAGGTCGCAATTTAAGTCCAATCGCCTTCAAATTTGGCACATGTTCCTAATTTGGGTCAGAATAGAACCTTATTGATTTTGGAAGAATCAATAAGTCCCGATATGGACTTATATGGCCCCAGAAGCCAGATTTTTGGCCGAATTTGGTTGAAATTTTGCACTACGATACAATTAGTAGTATAGTCAAGTGTGCAAAATTTGATTGAAATCGGTTCAGATTTAGATATAGCTCCCATATATATCTTTCGACCGATATGGACTAATATGTTCCTAAAAGCCAGAGTTTTGGCCCAATTTGGTTGAAATTTTGCACAGGGAGTAGAATTAGCATTGTAGCTATGCGTACCAATTTTGGTTGAAATCGGTTCATATTCAGATATATCTCCCATATATAGCTTTCGCCCGATATGCACTTATATGGACTCAAAAGCCAGAGTTTTATCCCGATTAGCTTGAAATTTTACACTAGGAGTACAGTTGGTAGTATAGTCATGTGTGCCAAATTTGATTGAAATCGGTTCAGATTTAGATATAGCTATATTTGAACGATTTTTTGCTTTGTAGTAAAGATTCAAAAATGCAATAAATTTAAAGATAATTTCATTAATTTTAAAGAATTTTTCTGAATTATTAAAGTCAAGTTGACTTAGTCCAAAAAATTTTTCTTTCATGTTATGATATCCATATTTAAGTAAAATCACTTATTTATAAGGACAATACGACTACATTGAAAAGTTTATCGGCTTTTGGACAAGGAAAAAACTTTATATTTGGGAAATGCGTCTTCTATGCTATGCCCCAAAATATTTGGCTGGCCGAAATTTTGAGAAAATACGTTGATAAATACGTCAATTATGACCAGATCGGTGATAAATATATATGGCAGCTATATATAAATCTGAACCGATTTTTTCCAAAATCAATAGCTATTGTCTTTGAGCCAACTCTGTGCCAAATTTGAGGGCGATCGGACTTAAACTGCAAGCTGTACTTTGCACACAAATTACATATACAGACAGACAGACGGACATCGCTAAAGCAACTCAGAATTTAATTCTAAGACGATCGGTATACTAAACGATGGGTCCCAGACTTTTCCTTCTTGGCATTACATACAAATGTACAAACTTATTATACCCTGTACCACAGTAGTGGTGAAGGGTATAAAAACGAATATATTAAAATTTGTTGCCTAGAATCAAGTACACAAAACTCACATTTAAAAGAGAATTGTGTCTTAAATGTATCCTTACTTCAAATCTTCGTTTCTTTGGCTCGGAATCAATACCCAAACAAGTAAGTAAAGTAGAAAGTCGGGCGGGGCCGACTATATCATACCCTAAACCACCATTACAGAATTAGTAATCATAAGCATTTGTGGGGTAACATATAGGTCTGGGAGATAAACCGCAGTTGCATATTTAAGAAAATTAAGGGGTACATGTCTATGGGTGCTTTGTGTCAATCTGACTATAGCTCATAGTCAATGTTGCCACGGAAAATCTTCGGTTTACCCTACAAGGACAAAACAAGTTCCCTACTTTCCCGTAAATTCCCAAACAATTTTCCCTACTATATTTTTCGTTAAATTTAAAAAAAAATTTACAAAACAAAAATGGTTCTAAGTACTTTATTATGTTAAAACATGAATATGCAACGTATATAACTTAGAATATAAATTTGTACAAAGATAATTGAGTATAACAAGATTAAGCATTGTGTTCTTATAAAGAGAAAACAAATGTCAAGGTGTAGAGGGCTATGAGAAAAAAATTGTTTTATTTGTCAATTTTTTCCAAAGCAGCTCTGCCCAGGAATAAATTTAAACGGCAATATTCACATAAAACCATAATGAATATTTACTTTAAAATACACATACGTTTTACTTTAATTTTGTACAATCGTTTCGGTATTGCTTTTGTGGGTTTTTATTCAGAAATTTATGAAAAACAGAAATGTTTTGATATTTTCCGACGCAAACGGCAGTACATTTGAGAGACACGTCGACGCAAACTTTATGATATTTTGTTGACAGAGTCCTCTGGTGCTTCAGTTTTGCTATGACAAGACTGCATCTTCTTCTCAATTATCTTTGATTTGTATTACCACCACGGTTGCCACAGTTGGCAGAATTCTACCCAAATTAGTAATCTTTTTTGTTAAATCTCTATAAAAATAAAATTTTGGAAAAAGTTTCTTTAAACAAATTTTTGTCAGAAAATTTTTTATAGAAAATTTTGACAATAAATTCTATAGAAATAAAATTTTGAGAAAAAATTCCACAGAAATAAAATTTTGGGAAAATTTTTTATAGAAATAATATTTTGAAAAAAATTTATATAGAAATACAATTT
This sequence comes from Haematobia irritans, assembly GCF_050003625.1. Taxonomy (NCBI): domain Eukaryota; kingdom Metazoa; phylum Arthropoda; class Insecta; order Diptera; family Muscidae; genus Haematobia; species Haematobia irritans. Next base: position 26,424,722 of record NC_134400.1, read on the forward strand.
TGACAAAATGTTCTATAGAAATAAAATGTTGACAAAATTCTCTACAGGCATAAAGTTTACCACACATTGTTAAAGATCAAGCCTTGCCGGCTTCTAATTTCCTCCTCTAGAGCCACCAAAATGTAAAAATTATTACAAATTGTGTTGAGTGAAAATGTCCTACATTGTGGCCCTACGTCCCTACAAGACGCTAAATATTACAAAAACCCTATATATAGGGAATTTCCCCTACTTCTAGCAACACTGGCTGTGTTGATATTGCGCCTACGGAGTTAGTATGCCTCTAATATTGATCCCATTATTAAAAAAGAGAAAATCGTTAAATTAGTGTGAGTAATAAATACAAATTTGTAAAAATCGAGCAATATTCTTATGTAAGAGCTACAAGTACGTATAAGTACGATCGGCTAGTACATCAATTTGAAATTTGAGTAACATTGGTTAATAAATAAGAGTACTATGGCCAAATTTGGGAAAATCGAGCGATGTATATATATGGAAGCTATATCTAAATCTGAACCAATTTACATAATATTTTGCGGGTTTGATTAATACCACAAAATATTACCTTTTGCAAGATTTGGGTAAGATCAGTTAAGAAATGAGGCCTGTAGGGTCAAACATAAGGTTATTAGGGGCGAATTTTTCAAAATCGGGTGATACATATATGGGATCTATATCTACATCTAAACCGATTTCGATGAAATTTTGCACATATAGTAAGTACTATATAGGACTGGATCTAGCCAACTTTTAGTAAGATCAGTTGATAAATAAGGGTATTATGGTCAAATTTAGAAAAATCGGGCGGTACATATATATGGGAGCTATAGCTAAATCTGAACCGATTTCGATGATTTTTTGTACATATAGTTAGTGCTATAGAAGATTATATTTATCCAACTTTGAGTAAGATCGGTTGATAAATACAGGTTTTGTGGCCAAATTTGGGAAAATCGGGCGATACATATATATGAGAGCTATATCTAAACCTGAACCGATTTGGATAAAATTTTGCAGACTTGAAGGACGATGGAAAAGATTACCTTTTGCCAAATTTGGTGACGATCCGTTTGAAAAAACGCGCAACGTGACCCCATTTTTCGAAATCGGGCGATACATATATATAGGAGCTATATCTAAATTTGAACCGATTTCTTCCAAATTCAATAGCGTTCGTCCTTGTGCCCAAAAAACTCCCTGTACCAAATTTCATCCAAATCGGTTAATAATTGCGACCGGAATCCTGGAAACAACAAATACATGGACAGACGGACGGACGGACGGACACCAAGCGCTAGATCGACTCAGGAGGTGATTCTGAGTCGATCAGTATATATTTTATGGGGTCTAAAATCAATATTTCTGGTAGGCACATTTTTTGGCCGATCAAACTTATTATACCCTGACCACTATGTGGTTTAGGGTATAATCATTAGTGTAAAGACAAAATCTTCGGAACCGGGCATGGATTTTTTCAGTGTGCTTGATACATTTTAGACTATTTTACAGTTTTTCTAAATGCTTTCCCACATAAAATTAATTTATTGTTAAAGGAATATCTTTGACAATCTTAGCAATGGTCTCAGTTATATTGAATTTCACCAAAAAAACTAGTGTCAGTTAAACCAAAATAATTTGTAAAATCTCCTGCCTGTTTCTAATTTCCAAATTTGCTTCTGTCACCTCTTTCGACCATTACCAGATTGGTATGCTAGACCAATTTATCTTGGCAATCACTAGCAACCACAAAAATCCAATTTCCTTTGTGATTTGTGATTTTCAATCATTCCCATTTTATGTGATAATTAAGGGAATGCCACCCAATACAAATATTGACACAAATACAAAGTCATTTGTCACAGATTTTTATAAATACTTCAATCATCTGTATTTAAGAATCTCATATTACACCTCAAATCGACCATCTCTAGTGGACCCCAAGGCACTTGAGGAGGCAATTACCATTTGATGGCTGTTTTTTTTTCCAATGAATTTCGTTTATTTTCATTTTCCTTAGGCGAAGGACTAACGAAAATGCTAAATAAACATTTTGATGGCTACATTTAAACCACGTCCTTGTTTGGATGAAACAAATATTTTGAGGTCAAATAAATATTGCCTCAATATGGCCAGTGCAAATAACGACACATTTAGAAGCATATCAAGGTACACACATACATATCCACACTCTGAAATAAATTTCACTTGAAAAAGTATCACATGGCTTAAATTAGTATTGGCCAAGAAGTTGGTTATAATACAAGCTCTCATACTCACACACACACACACGCATACACATTGAACACTGATGGCAATATACAGCCATCGTCAAGTACTCTCCTTTCCATAGACTCACGCCAATATGGCTACAATATTTATGTTTATATTGAATTTTTTTCTCCTCTCTCTCTGTTCTCTACGTTTCTCACACCACATAGAAAAAGAGAAACATTCAGTGTTTCTTCCAGTGGGCGGCTTTGGATTGAAGGCAAAAGGCAAAAATATAAGAATACATTTATTTGTGTAGGGAATGGAAAAGTATCAAGACAAAAGAAAACAATAGGCGGGTAAAACACAGTAGATATAGGGATCATAGTAGCATAGGACTGCTACACTGAAAAAAAAACAAATATTTTGTTTGAGATTATGGTGGCAGCTTGTTTTATGAAGCTTACACTGAAAAAAAGGCATGCTCGGTTCCAAAGATTTTGTCTTTACTTTAACAATTTTGGTATTGATTCCAAGCCAAAGAAGCGGAGAAATCAAGTAAGGATACTTTTAAGATACAATTCTCTTTCAAATTTGGTTTTTATGTACTTGACTCTAGGAAGCCAATTTTAAATTTTCGTTTTTTTTCAGTTTTTTTTTTTCTTCATATACTATGCAAGCCCTTTAAAAAGGAGTTAACGACAACTTTATTTTCCAAATTCAGACTCGACTTCCAGTAGAAATTATGCTATGTTTCAAGTAAAAAACTTCTTTAAAATAAAGTGTTGAAAAACATGTCCTATTTTTGAACAATTTTTTGCTTTGGTAGTCAAGATGCAAAAAGACAACAAATTTAAAGACGATTTCATTAATTTTAAAGAATTTTTCTGAATTTTTAAAGTCAAGTTGACTTTACCCCAAAAAATGTTTCTTCCATGTTATGATACCCATTTTTAAGTCAAATCACTTAATTATAAGGACAATACGACTTCATTGAAAAGTTTATCGACTTTTGGATAAAGAAAAAAAAACTTTATATTAGAGAAATGCGTCTTTTATGCTAAACAAACTTTGCATTCGTTTTTTAAGGACATGAAATCTTTGGTCTCACGACAATATTTTTTCAGTGCATGAGATACAATTTTCATGTGAATATTTCCAGATTTAATTTCAACCGATTTAAATTTCCATGCGAAAATTGGTCCCATAACGGTCCATAATTATATAGTGCCCATATAAACCAATTTGATTTCTTGAACCTCCTGAATCAAGAAGTTCGATCTGGATGTTTGATTGGGTACACAAAAAAAAATTTTCTGATTCAATCACGATTTGGCCTTACGACAATATTTTTTCAGTGCATGAGATACAATTTTCATGTGAATATTTCCAGATTTAATTTCAACCGATTTAAATTTCCATGCGAAAATTGGTCCCATAACGGTCCATAATTATATAGTGCCCATATAAACCAATTTGATTTCTTGAACCTCCTGAATCAAGAAGTTCGATCTGGATGATTGATTGGGTACACAAAAAAAATTTTTCTGATTCAATCACGAAATTAATTGATCCAATTAATTTTTTAATTGAAATGTCTTCAATTATGAAAATAATAGTATCAATCACAGTTTTAATTGGGCATAGAAAAAATTCTTGATTAAAAAACTAATTGATTTCATTAGAAAATTTCAATTAATTTTTTAATTGATGTTGATTGCAAAACTCAATTAATTTTTATACCCACCACCATAGAATGGTGACGGGGGTATAATAAGTTTGTCATTCCGTTTGTAGCACATCGAAATATCGATTTCCGACTATATAAAGTATATATATTCTTGATCAGGGAGAAATTCTAAGACGATATAATGATGTCCGTCTGTCCGTCTGTCTGTCTGTCTGTTGTAATCAATAATGAAGCAATCGTGCTGAAATTTTGCACAAACTCGTCTTTTGTCTGCAGGCAGGTCAAGTTCGAAGATGGGCTATATCGGTCCAGGTTTTGATATAGTCCCCATATAAACCGACCTCCCGATTTGGGGTTTTGGGCTTATAAAAATCGAAGTTTTTATCCAATTTGCCTGAAATTTGAAATCTAGAGGTATATTATGACCATAAAGAGGTGTGCCAAAAATGGTGAGCATCGGTCCATGTTTTGGTATAGCCCCCATATAGACCGATCTCCCGATTTTACTTCTTGGGCTTATAGAAACCGCAGTTTTTATTCAATTTACCTGAAATTGGAAATCTAGACGTATTGTAGGACCACAAATACGTGTGCCAAAAATTGTGAGTATCGGTCCATAGTTTGGTATAGCCCCCATATAGACCGATCTCCCGATTTTACTTCTTGGGCTTATAGAAACCGCAGTTTTTATTCAATTTACCTGAAATTGGAAATCTAGAGGTATTGTAGGACCATAAATACGTGTGCCAAAAATTGTGAGTATCGGTCTATGTTTTGGTATGGTCCCCATATAAAACGACCTCCCGATTTGGGGTCTTGGGCTTATAGAAACCGTAGTTTTTTATCCAATTTGTCTGAAATTGGAAATCTAGAGGTATTTTAGGACCATAAAGAGGAGTGCCGAAAATGATGAGTATCGGTCCATATTTTGGTATAGCCCCCATATAGACCGATTTCCCGATTTTACTTCTTTGACTTCTAGAATCCGAAGTTTTTATCCTATTTGCCTGAAATTGGAAATCTAGAGGTATTTTCGGGTCATAAAGAGGTGTGCCGAAAACGGTGAGTATCGGTCCATATTTTAGTATAGCCCCCATAAGAACGATCTCCCGATTTAACTTCTTGGCAGTGTTGCCAGGTTTTCACCCAAATTTAGGGGTTTGTACACGTTTAGGGGGATTTTTAGGGGTAACATTTATTTGGGGGGATTTTTGGGGGTAAAAAAATATCTTAGCTCTTATAAAGTGGAGCAATTCTCAACAAAATTTGGAACAATTCTGTCATGAATTTTGAGAAAAAATAAGGGAAGTCAACCAATTTTCCTATATACAAGAAAGTATGTAATGACATTCTTTTTTAAACGCATCTGTTGAAGGGGAATTTTTAATATTTGATACAATTAAAAACAAGGTTAGGTTAGGTTAGGTGGCAGCCCGATGTATCAGGCTCACTTAGACTATTCAGTCCGTTGTGATACAACATTGGTGAACTTCTCTCTTATCACTGCCCGATTCCATGTTAAGCTCAGTGTAAAGGGACCTCCTTTTTATAGCCGAGTCCGAAAGGCGTTCCACATTCCAGTGCAACCACTTAGAGAAGTTTTGAAACCCTGAAAGAAATGTCACCAGCATTACTGAGGTGGGATAATCCACCGCTGAAAAACTTTTTGGTGTTCGGTCGAAGGAGAAATCGAACGAATTTGTGACAAGTGGTGTAATGATTTTATCTAATGATTTTTATTTATTTCAAAAGAAAATTTTAACGAAATTTTGGGCCTCTTTTTGTACTATGAACGTTCTTAACATTTTTGGGGGTTTTTGAAAAAAGTCTAGACCAATTTAGGGTTTTTTTTCTTAAGATTTGGGGGGAAGAATCAAAAATGACCTGGCAACACTGCTCCTTCACAGAAAAAAATATCACCAAAATATTTCCAATTAAAAAGTTAATTGAAGTTGAAAATGTTTTCAATTAATAAATTAATTGATACAATTAACTTTTTAATCATGATAGAAACATTAAGTTAATTAAGCCAGTGATTGAAAATTTTAAAATTTTTAATTAAAAAATTAATTGATACAATTAACTTTTTAATCAAATTCGGAAGACTTATTCAGTTAAAAAAAGTGCTGATTTTTTTTTTAATTTTTAATTAAAAATGTATTTCAAACAATGATTTGTTAATCCAAATAAAAACTCTAAGTCAATTCAGAAAGTAAGTAAAAATAGTTACCTTTTTTAATTAATAAATTAATTGAGTTTTGCAATCAACATCAATTAAATTTTTAATTGAATCAATTAAAAAATTAATTGAAATTTGCTGAAAAAATCAATTAATTCTTTAATCAAGAATTTTTTCTATGTCCAATTAAAACTGTGATTGATACTATCATTTTAGTGATTGAAGACATTTCAATTAAAAAATTAATTGGATCAATTAATTTGGTGATTGAATCAGAAAATTTTTTTTTGTGTGTTGGGTTTCTAGAAACCGTAGTTTTTATCTGATTTGCCTGAAATTGTAAATATTCTGGTATTTTAGGCTCACAAAAACGTGTATCGGATTAAGTTTTTATCGGTCTATTTGGTAATGCCTCCATATAGACCGACTTCACTTCTTGCGGGTGTAGAAGGCGCACTGATCATGAAAATTGCTTGAAACTCAATGTAAAATTTCCAGATTTTACTTCTACAGATTTAAGATTTCAAATCAAGACGTTATTTTATAATTTTCTTGCACACTTACAGGAGATGTTAATGTCTAAAACTCAAACAAAAATGGTTCTTATAAATCCAGAATCTGATATAGTCCTCATAGTTGAATTATCTTCTTTAAATTTTTCTTCGGGAAGTGTCCTCAAGCCCTCCTGAAATTTCAAAGGAAACCCTAATATTTGGTCCATGGTGATGGGTATTTCAGATTCGGCCCGGCCGAACTTAGTGCTGTATATACTTGTTTAATTAAAAAAGGTCAATATTTTCAATTACTTTCTGAACTGGCTTAGAGTTTTTATTTGGAATAACAAATGATTGTTTGAAATACATTTTTAATCATGAAATAAAAAAAAAAATGTTAATCACTATTTTTAACTGACTTAGTCTTTCGAATTTGATTAAAAAGTTAATTGTATCAATTAATCTTTTAATTAATAATTTTAAAATTTTCAATGATTTACTTAATTAACTTAATGTTTCTACCTTGATTAAAAAATTAATTGTATCAATTAATTTATTAATTGAAAACATTTTCAACTTCAATTAACTATTTAATTGGAAATATTTTGGTGATATTTTTGTTATAATGTCAGCATATCCCCTTTAAGTAGAACTAAATCCCAGACGTCTTATGTGGACAAATCCTACTTTTCCATCCAGTTTGAAACTATTGCGATAGAAATTCAAGTAGCCTTTCTTCCCAGGAGTCAGTGTAAACCATAATTCAAAATTTTATTTCCTCAGAGTAGATTACACAATGTCACTCATACATGCCTCTGATGCTTTGCCAATGAAATTCATTCAATATTTTCAGTGTACATTTAGTGACAAGGAGTAAAAAAGAAAAACCTGAAAACGGAAAACTGAACCTGTTGAATGGATATTTGTGTTGTAATATAAACAAAATGGCAACAAAGCTTTTTACGGAAAAGAAAAACAAATATCCAATGAACAATAGATTGATATAGCCTATGTATTATTTTAACTTTTTCAATGACCTTTGAGAACTGTTCCATATAGCCTTCGAAAGTAGGCTCATTTAAATACGCAATAGAAAACATTGCGATGATATGAACTTTGTTATAGGGCACAGTAAAGATATTTCTATCAAAGACAAAAAGGGCACTGGACAATGAATTTTTGCAATGAGTTTGCGTCTTAGAGTAGCAGTAAGTCGTTAGGGAAAAATGACAATTGATTGATTGAGTTACTTGCTTGGTAAAATGTGAAAGAACAAATTTTGTGATTGCTGCTATGCCATACCACAAACAATAAATTATGTGCATTGCTTCCTATTCAGGAATGCTTGTCATAGAAATTGAATGAAAGTTGAGTATGGCAATTTCAGAGTATTCCCTAAGCATAGCAATTATATTCTCTTGGCTTATTGACCTACAATAATGACCAGAATAAAAACATCGAAATATGGATTTTCAACTATATAGATTATATATATTCTTGATCAGATTGAAAATTCTAAGACGATTTAAGGATGTCCGTCTGTCTGTCTGGATGCCTCTTGTAATCACGCTTCAGCCTTCAATTATGAAGTTATTGTGCTGAAATTTTGCACAAAATCGTCTTTCGCTGCAGGCACGCCAAGTTTGAGGACTAGCTATTTCGGACCGCAATTTTCATCCCATATATACCGATCTCCCGATTTGACTTCTTGAGACAAAATTTTCTCTGGGAGTCAAATGTTGAAAAAATTTTCTCTATATGAGTAAAAATTTGAAAAAATTATCTATTGAACAAAATTTTGAAAAAAAAAAATTGATAACATTTTCTATACAAAAATATTTTGACACAATTTTCCATACACACAAAAAAATTTCACGAACATTTTTCCAATTAAAATTTTAATTGAGTTTTAAAAAATATTCAATTAAAAATTTAATTGATTCAACAAATTTTTTAATTGAAACAAAAAGCAATCACAAAAATAATAGTATAAATTAATTTTTTAATTGGATCAATTAACTTTTTAATTGACTGTCAATTAATTTTTTAATTGATACTATCATTTCTGTGATTGAAGACATTTCAATTAAAAATAAATTGGATCAATTAATTTCGTGATTGAATCAGAAAAAATTTTTTTGTTTTGTGTGTAGAAATAAAATTTTGATAAAAATTTTCTATAGAAGTGATATCTCAACAAAATTTTATTTAGAAATAAATTTTTTAAAAATGTTTCTATACACTAAAAAAAAGTCTATTTGAATCCAAAGATTTTGACCTTCCCATAAGGATTTTGGTATTGATTCCGAGCCAAAGATGCGGCTTCTTTAATATAGAGACATTTTTAGCGACCTATCTGGTCTTAAATCTAGGATCAATAGAATTAAAATTAGGATACAACTCTCTTTTATCGAATTTTATTTCTCTTTTCGCGGTATATTAATAAAACTATTAACGTACAAACAAATACCTGTTTCAAAATCAAAATTATAACGGATACCTCAAAGTAAAAAATGTTTTCTTGATTCCAAAAAAACTTTAAACCAAAGATGCTAAATCCTCAAAATAAGGCTTAGGCTATATTTGAAGCGGTTTTATCTTAAATCCAAAGAATCAATGTTTCAGCTAATTTAAGGACAATTTCTTTAAATCAAAAATGTGTTTCTTTACTTTAAGGAAAATTTGCCTTAGTTTAAAGACATGCAACTTTAACGAATGAAGGCAAATTTTCAAAATGTGTGTCCTAAATTTAATGAAAAAAATTTTTGAAGCAAAGATTATAAACTTTCGTTTAATTAAAATTCCATCATTTTAAAGAAATTTGTCCTTAATAGTGTGCAAATTGTGCATCCTAAAATTAAGGTTGCGTAATCTTAAATATCACGTAAATATTTTTTTCAGTGTAGAAATAAAATTTTGAAAAAAAAATCTATAGAAAAACAAGTATATACGGCAGTAAGTTCGGCCAGACCGAATCTTATGTACGCTCCACCATGGATTGCGTAACTTCTACTAAAGATTGTGATTGTGGTAATAAAGGGTGATACGGTCAAAATTTGGTCAAGGGAAAACGCGTGTAAATCGGTGAAATTGTTTATTTAAAAAATCAAACTAAATTCCGTAAGTTCGGCCAGACCGAAGCTTATGTACCCTCCACCATGTATTGCGAAGAAACTTCTACTGAAGACTGTCATCCA